>NW_026087555.1:3267500-3775994 GCF_022539395.1 Myiozetetes cayanensis
AGTAATTCAGAGGGGCCTCTTAGACCCAAATTTATCTTACTACTAAGGTATTTAAATTAGAAAACCCAGAAAATGTCAGACTACTGTATTCCTTGGAATAATTTTAATAAGCTACCATGGTAATTTACCATGTTGCATCCTGTTGCATCCTTCAATAGTTGCATCCTGTTCCCTATATTGAAATCTATGCAATTCAGGGACTTCACTATAATTTTTTTCTTGCAGAACCAGCTTTAAAACTACCTAAGCTCTTGCTTACCTTTTCACTGCTTGTTTGCATCAATCTAGAACCAAATAGCTTTGAGCAAGTGCAGAGATGGCACATGAAGTATTATGCATGTGTGTGTGGCTGCAGGTTTCTGTTACAGATATAATAAGCAAGAGGTGTATGTATACTGCACAGTTATACATCTTGGAAACCTCAGGGTTAGGCTGACATAAGTGCCTTCTGATGGCTTGCTAGGTAAGATCCAGCACGAGGCTCTCTAGGGATGAATTTCTTAAAAAAATAGAAGTGGGTTGGACCACATTGATTTGATATTACATTCATAGGTGTAAAATACCAGTTTATAGTTTCACTTGTCCATTTCCCTTGCTCTGGATCTGCCTCCCGGATCAAGAAATTCAATAACTATTAAAAGCTGCAGCTGTACTAACGGTCTTATGCTTTATAGAAGGCATTTTGCAGCTATTACTGTAGAACAGGCATTCTGTGCCAGTACAGATATTACATCCACCTTTCTCATAAGCACTTTATCTGCACCATGGGCATTGCCTTTCTAATGTTTGCTTGAAACTGCTAAACATGCTCTGTAGCTGTAAATTATTTGGGCTGGTGTAGTTTAAAGACCTGAAAGCTATATCTGCACCTGTTCTATTCAGCCGATCAGGAAAGCACAGATTCCACTGCATGGGAGTTTGTAGAGTTTGGGTCTCTTCTTTGTAAACCTCCTGAACCAAATGCAGCCATTTGATTCACATATACGTCCTCCTTCCCTGAAGTGGGAATAGCTTGCCATATGGATTGCAGAATTTCAATTTTCTAATATTGAGAGGAGAATGTGCCACTTGATCTAGTGGAGGATTGGCACGCAACTCCTGAATTTCCTCCCTCAGTCAGTCCTTCTCTGAGTAATGGAATGTACATAGATGAAACATGTGGAAGTTGCTCCAGTGTGTCCAACCAGAGCAAACTCTGCTAGTATGATGACACTGTTTTCATTGTGGAGCGATGTGACGGACACTTCTGAGTGAGATGTGTTTGATACAAGATGTGTGTGATACAAATGTGTGTGATACAAATGTGTGTGATACAAAATGAGTGAGAAGGGAAAGAAACTACTTAACCTGATTCACCTCCTGACAACACTGACATCAGTGAATTTGTACTAATGTAAGGCAAACAAGAGTTGAAGATGACTGAAATACTGACAATATCTTTTCAATATTGAACATTGAGTTCATAAGAGTTCATAAGAGCCCTTCATTGAACTGTTTTAGCCCAAAATTTTGGAAATGGGACAAAATCCAGGAGTAGTCCTAGCTTTGAAAGACAAAAAAATAAATAAAAAGAACTTAACCCCCCCCAGAAACCACCCCAGACCAAGCAAACAAGAAAACCACTGTTCAGTGAGGTTTTCCAAAACCAAAGCTATGTCTTACTTTGCCCAGAGATGTATGTCAGCCGTAGACATGTCATCAAATATGACTCAAACCAACCCTTCCCCCAAAATAAATAAGTGCAACCACATAGACTGAAATGATTCTTTGGCATTTTAAAGATTCTACCCTACTTACTTGCGGTGCATTTTTAATTTAGAGTTAAACCAGGGGCTGATCCCTTACTTAGTGCTTTCACTAAAATAAAATAGAAAAAAAACACTTGTGCCATAATCAGTCTTGTTAAAAACCTGTAAATATGTAGTGAATTTAGTGCAATGGAATGGAGAAGCGGCACATCTATATGAAAACAAATAAAGAGCGAAGGACTTAAAGAACAGAGCTGTACGTGGAAATATAGTGAAGGCAATAAAAGGGCAGAAGCTTATTCAAAGTGTATATTTTGGGAATAGTGATTAAATAGTGAATCAAATATATCAGTAGTAACTATTACTAAAATGAAATGCTCCTGAATTGTGCATTTAGGCTTTGAATTCCTTTTGAAAGTTCTGATGACTTTTGACAAACCACACAAGCCTCTTTCAAGAGGCCAAGGATACCTCCTTTGGCTCATCCAAATGCAGAGCAGAATTTGGCCCTTCAGCTTTTGGATACTATCAGAAGCTCTAGGAAGAATTACAGTCTTGCTGTACACAGCCGAGTATATATAACTCTTTAAGTAAAACTCATGTCTGATGTGTTGTAAAAGGAATGAAAGGTAGCTGTTAATTTCAAGGCTTATAAATATGTCAGTGAGTTTTCATAATGTCTTAATAAATTACAAGAACAAACTCAGTGACTCATGATGTCACCAGAACTACATACTGCACTGTATTTATTGAAATTATGTACTATACCTCATAGAATTCTTTTACTTTCTACATGAATATATAGGTCCCACTAAAAAAATCAAAACAATCTTCCTGGATTTCTTAATTTTTTTTTTTTTTAAATTTGCCATGTTCCAGCTGTTTTCTTGTTATGAGCACTTCTTGAAATGAAAAAAAAAAATTAAAGAAAATGTATTTAAAAGAACATTGCTGCAACTGCTATATTTATTTGTTGAAAAGCTGAAGTAAAATACAGTCTCCAAATATCCTCAAATTTGGGTGAAGTTCAAATTTTCCTTGGATCCTAGTTCTCTGGCTGGCCACCAGCCCATATCATATCACTAATGGTATAACTAGCTGAAAAATGGGAAAAACAATTTCATGAAAATTTCAAGATTATTTTGGCTTAGATCTGAATGTAAAGATAGCAGCAATATCATAGTTGGTAATGCTTCACTCTTTAGCCTAAAAAATAAACACAGGACAGGCTAAAGACTTTAGCTAAGTTAAACGTGTAAGGCTATTACAACAGCATTTTAAAACCACGAAAGTAAACTCACTGTGTGAAGAAGCCCTTGGCTCTTTAGTGCTCCCTGTCCAAACTGGTTTTTGCTCCCCAAGTTAGAAGCTGCAAGTGCAGTTGGCATTTAAGTGTTGTGATTAATTGTTCTATTGTATCAAAAAAATACAGTGGGTTCCTATATTGAGTTGGCCCCGCTCCCACATGTACGCTGAGGTGCTGAGTTCAATGGCACAGAACCTGTACTTAAAGTGGGGAGAAAAGGAAAGAACTCAACACTGCATCCATTTTTTATGGCCCTTGTTTAAATCACTGGAAATGGTACCTCTGAGGTTAATGTATGTTGATTTGATGACATGCTTCTCTGAAGGTATTAAATAAACCAATCAAATAAAGGACCCCGATGTTTCTTCCATCATTCTCCAAGGTGCCTGGACGTGAAATCCCCTTGTTCCACCTGCATTTACACTCATGTATTGCTTCCAGTGAAACAGGTATCTTTTCAATATAGATGTCTTAATTTTCTATCCAGGAAACCCCACTCCAAAATTTCCCATTCCAAAAATAATAGCAGTGTTCAGTCACATTTTATGAAAGCATCTTAGAATTTATATAAATAAGACTAGTGTACATTTCAAAGAATATATAAAATGATGTCTTTTTGCTTTTACTGCAGGGATCAAAGAGCTGATTAAAATTAAAATTTCATGAACTTTAAATTATGCATTTAGTCATAAAAAAATATTAAAACAAAAAAAAATTTAAAGCAGCAGGTGTACCTTGTATAGTAAGATAAAGTTTAATATATTTTATTAGCTTAAGGGACACAGAATAACTATCTATCCAGAACTTCAGGCATGCATTTACATAAATATATTAAATTAAGAAAAGCAATTATACACTTAAACATCCTTTTGTCTAAAAAAATCATTAAATCCACAGATTAACAATAAATCCAACTCTATGTATTTATCACTTCCAGATACAACTGTTCCATTTCTCAGATAATACACAAATACATTTGTTAGAATTTATATGCATTATACATATATTATATATTACATAAGAGTGTGTATACATACATGGTGTTCAATAATATAATAATAATTTGTAGTTTTTATAGCACTTTTCATTTGAAGAGCTCAAAGCGCTTTATAAGGATTTATTTGACTAATTTTCAGATTAAAAATTGGAGGCACAAAGATGCAATTATTTCTGGATATATAGAATTTGTGACAGACAGTAACTGAATTCTCTTGTTGTGAACTTTAGTCATGCTGTCTCCCTAAAAAGAAATGCACATATAGCTTATGTAGTCTATGTAGGTAGACTTGCAAAGACTTGTAAGGTCTCAAACCAAGAAAGCACGTAATTAATTATATTAATAATGTTAAGCACATGACTTCAGTGAGGCTCATATGCTTAAAATTACTTGTGTGCTCCCAGTGCTCTGCTAGATTGGTGCCTGTGTATGCTTAGTAGTATAATACAGTTTTTAGTTTTAGTTACAGCTTATAGAAGATACTTAAACCTAGTTTGAAGGATATTTTCTAAGCTATTTTCCCACATTTCAAATGTACATACAGTACTTGACAGCTACTATAAAATAAAACTAATTGAACACGGGAATGTCACAACAGCAATGTTCTCAAGTGACTGAAGTTTGTTATTTCCTTTTCTGCTTGGCTCCCATTACAATCTAATTGTTCTCATTTGGGACTTGAAGTTTAAATTCTGCAGTATATTTTGTGGGGGACAGCTAATAGCATTTCTGGGTAATTCACAGAGTAGGGTTACTGCTTCTGGTAATAATGGAGATACATCTGGTGGCTTAATACCAGATGGTTTCTGGTCTCAGTATATCTTTAGCTGGTGCTTCCCTTCTGAAATTTCCTGGGAATTAAAGCAATTTGTCTTTTTTTTTTTTTTTTTTTTTTTTTTTTTACTTTTTTACTTCTGTTTTCATTGCATAATGAAAATAAATAGTAAAATCTCATAGACCATAAGAGGAACTTTACTACATGATACATTGGACCCTATTGATAACTTGCAGCAGATGGAAAGTTGTTATTTATCAGTAGAAATAGAACTCTTCTCCAATAATGCAGCTTGCTGTCTGTGCAGTAATTTCTGGCACTTTTGTTTGTGGAAACCTGTCTGTGTAGACAATAGGCAAAGACATTCATTATACGTATATAACACAGAATATTAAATGTTTGTTAATTTCTGTGGCATGAAATGATTGCCAGGTGATATCTTTTCAGTACAGAGAGCTCTGGAAGCAGGTGTGTCACTTGTCTTTCAAATCAATCTGTACAGTGTAATGTGAAGAAAAATTTCCTACAGAAGCCTACGGGAGTTTGGGTTATGGAACAACATGATAATCCTTTGCTAATATATAAACCAACTAGCAATTACTAATAACTCGTGAGTGAACTGAAGGAAAAAGGTGGATGTGTCAGTTATAAAACAGTAACATTTCTCTTTTCCCATCAATGGCATTAGAAATACTGTCTGATTAGTTAGTCTACCCAGTGTAAATCCACGCAGAATTAATCGCTGTGCTAAGATTTTTTTGGACGTTGAAAACATTTTAGAGCACAATAAATCCTGTGTGCAGAGTTGTAACTGAAAGAAATGAGAACAAAGGCAAGCAGCAAGACATGTCCCTGTGTAGGACACATCTAGGTAGCGTCTGCTCATGTCCCACCCCATTATCGCTTAGGCCTGGCATGTCAGTACTGAGGGCTCTCACCACTTTCAGTCTTGCTAGTCTCACTAGTAAGGGTAACAACATTTTTGGATTAGGATATAGTCTTGATTGAAATGTTACACTATCCCCGCTAAACAGACAGGAAAAAAAGGGTTTGAAAATGCACCTAATACTGCCAAAATCACCCCTTGTAATACTGGACTCAAAACAGCCGAGGGAACTGTTCTGTGGATGTTCATGAGCATCTGTGGGGGCTACTTTGGGCCCCATCTCACTATGGCCATTTCATAAAATGGGGACAGTGACTTGACATTTCAATTACTTTCCTGCTTACTGGGCATATTGGAAACAAGTGTATATGTGTGTGAAAGAGAAAACCTGTGAGCTAATTGCTCAACATTTTTCAAGAATTATCAAGAAGCCTGGCAGATTTTGTGTAAGTGTTTGGAATATCCATTAAGGAAACCCAAGAGGATTGGATATGCTTCATATGGCTTTGTGCAGTGTTGAATCTGCAGTCTTATTCTGGAAAACATTGGTTTAATGATTGGAGATGCCGACACAGAGAGGTCATGTGTGCAGTGATGCCTGAAGTTAAGATCTTCTGCCAGCTAAGTGGATATCTTTTAAAGACTTAATCCTATAACTAATGAAGTCAACAGGAGTTAACATCAATGGACTTGGAGTCAGGCCCTCAAAGATTAAAGTAATCCCATACTGAGCTTTCAGGTGGCTTCTGCTGTTTCACACCTATGTCCCAAAAAGTATGTGTCTTATTTCACTGAATGACGCTGTAGTTGAAAATGAACTTTTCAGCAAAACAGTCTTTTTTCAATGTTTTTAAAACATTTTGTCCCGAAACTACTTACATAAATATTTGTTGGGTTTTTTTTTAGCAAGAACTTAGATTATTTGGTACAAATTTTCTTCAAATTTGAATTGGAATATATTTAAAGGGTTGGTTGCCTTTTTGGTGAGAATGTTACGTTTTTTTTTTTTAATTGCAAAATATCAGTGAATTTTTATTATTGCAAAAGGGGAAAAATTAGTTTTTATTTGCTTCCTGACTTCCTTTTGGTTGGTTTTTTTTGTTTGTTTTTGGGTTTGTTTTGTGGTTTTGTTTGGGTTTGGTTTTTTGTTATGTTTGGTTTGGTTTGGTTTTTGTTCTGAGAAAAGGATCACATTTTAAGTTGGATAGAAGACCAAAATGGTATAATTCCTAAATAAACTGATACACAGATAAATTTAAGGATAGTAAATTAAAAAACATAAATGTCTTGTAAAGAATTTACTTAATTAAGGAAAAATAAGCAGAACAGGATGTCCTCAAACTTGTATTTTCCATGTAGACCTAATCTTATAAATGGAGCCCCTGGTGGTCTAGTGGTTAAGGGCACGGCGCTGTCACCACCGAGACCTGGGTTCGATTCCTGGTCAGGGACACTCCCGGGCAGATGGAGCTCGTTAGCCTTTAAAGCAATCCATCTACGTCCTGAGGAGCTCGCTGCCACCGTCCAAGCTCGCTTGGCCCTGGCAGATGAACCTTAGGATTAAAGGGTGGGCTCAGTTCCGCGCACACTGTGTCTCACCTAAAAAATCCAATGCGCAGGCTGGAAGGTATAAAGACCTTCCCCGCATCTTCGCTCGCGAAGGCTGGCCATTATTATAATCTTATAAATGCCTATTTCATGGATACAAGTAGAATTACATAATAAGCATCACCTGCAGCAACCAGGGATTATTGATGTTTGCTGTGGTTCTAGAAAGGAAGGAGCTGCAAAGCCCAATGTGGAGAAATGAATGAAAGAAGGAGATAAAGAGAGGTGTCATGTCGGTGATACAGAATTTGTCCCCTTATTTATAACTAACATACAATTTCTTTGCAAGATATATAATAAGCTGTGAGGATTTAAAGGTACAAAGGGTTTGCATCTGTGTCCCTGACTGTTAACAGGAGGAATTTATTCCCAGAGGGGGAGAGTTTGAGTTAATATTTCTTATTGGACGCATTAGAAAAATGAATTTACTGTTTTTCTGAAATGGAGTGAAACAATTTGGAGCTGATTTTACATAACATCTTTTTGACTCCCTACTTATCAATGGAGTAAAGGTATTTCTCCTTATATTCCGATAATATGTCTTCTTTCTGATCAGTGATCAGAGAAAAATGAAAATTTTCTGTTCCAAAATAATAAAACAGAGGTTTGAAACTAGCAGACACCAGAGACAGAGTTATGTTTCTTGCAATAGGTATGTTTGTTCTCTTTTAACAGTGGAAAGCCTCAAAGAATGCTAGAAATGTACAATGTGTTGGGAACAGAGAGGCAGTATCTCCGAATAAAGGAAGAAATGAATGGAATAAAAGATTAGGAGAGAGAGACAGAGACAACTTGAGCACATACATAAAATCCCTTCTGGAGGCCCTTATCTAATTGCCTCATTTATCTAGTTTCATTTATAAGCTCAGTTTTATTCTGGGACACTCTCAGAGGTTGTGCAAGAATGGCTGCAGAATGACCTAACTGGCAACAGGCTTTCTACAGACCCTTTTTTTTTTTTTTTTTTTTGTATGCCAGTTCTCAGGGCAATTACTGCAGTTGCCCTTTTTATATCAGCATCTTGGGTGGCTAGGCCTGGGGTTTGCTCACTCTTTTTAATAGTATAATTTCTTTTGATAAATAAGCAGCTAGGAATTTTTTTTTCTTTTTTTTTTTTTTTTGTGAGAATACTTCTTTTGCTGTGGGACTTCCTATGTACATGTGGGCTTAATGCAGATGTTTGCTTTCCCATGATATAAAAGATGATTTAAAAATGAATCAAAACACTTTCACAAACTATCTCCCCTTTCCCTCTAATCTTCATTTAGATTACATCTTAGTTTTGAAGTTTTGGTGGAATGACTCAAACAGAAAATGTTTGTTTCAATAAAATAAACTGAAGTATTTTGCTTAAATTTTGAACGTGATTTCTGGGTGCACCACAGCTGATATAAGTTTTTGCCATTGATTTGAATAAGGCCTGGATTTAATTCTTAGCTCTTACTGGAGTTTTATTTTCTGATTTCACTAGTTGTCTTATAAGACTAAATTGTCTTATTATTAAGATCAAAACTCGAAGATCATTGTTATCCCTTCTCTGCACGACTATGGCATATATATTATTGTGACTCTTCAATTTAGGTGCCATCTGTGGTATATTTTAAGGAACTAAGCAGGGAAAAAAGAACTATGACATCTCTCCAACTGGTTGTTGAAAATAATGTGTCACAGTGGAATTAAAGTCGGGTTTATTTTTAAATATATTTCATTGAAGAAAGTGTTAAAGATGTTATCTTTGTCAGATATTTAAACGTTGCTAAAATACTTCAGCAACTTTCTTGCTTTACTGATTATGAAGAGTGTAATAAAACCGTGCTATGTGACAGATTTAGACAGCTGGCTCATTCAGGAGAAGTTCACATTTTTGTCACACACGTTGAATAAAGAAAGATTAGATGCTAAGGTCAATTTACAAAAATGGTTGTCAGGACATTTTTTAATTGTAAAACTTTTTGTGGTGGAATTCAGGGAAAAGACTAAAGGCAGAAAGCAGAGGAGACAAAGAGCAGCTATTAACCTACAGATGCTACCACAGGGTTCATTTTGAGATTGGTCACACTGCTTAGCCAATGAAGTGTTCGTGTGACTATAAGGGACCACCCTTTTCTGGGGTGAGAGGGCAGTTTGGTCTTCATGCTCATTTAATCCCAAGATGTCTTCAATGGACTGTCAGTTGAATCTACATTGTGCAAAATTATGCATGCACTTTTTAATGCAGACCATTGTTCTCTGAGCACTTAACCAAGATTTCTCAACCAATTTTCATTGGGCATGAGGTCACTCAAAACCCAGGCAAACATATATGGAAGGCAGATGTAATTTTCTGTTCTTCTGAGCTGGAGTGTGTAAGACACAGAAATGCAAGTATGAGTCACTCTGTAATTTCAGCTTTAATACCTACTAAATGAAGACTGACAAATTTCTATAAAGGAGAATTTGTTGCATGTTGCTGCCCTGGAGAGGTAATGTTGCTGCTGGAGAGTAATAAGGCTAAAATCTTTTAGATCTCATTGACTAAAGTGTTGTCAATTGTTGATGCATGAGCAGCTGCTTATAAGGACCATAGGATGTGGCTATTCCGCTTTCTTTTCTTAGGCAGGATTTTATAAAAGCCAGATAGTGCAAAGGAAACCTAATAGCTGGTAAGCAGTGAGCAAAGAAACCACCAATAATGCCCTAGAGCTGGAGATAAGAGGGCACCAGTTCCGCATATACACGTAATTAGACTATTAATACCTTAGGAAACCTGACTATAGCATGTACACCATATCTGTTCATACATTTACAAAGACTCAGTTTTATGTTAGCTCTTGAAGGAACATTTACGTTTAGAACTACATTTGGTAAGAATCACTATATGATTTGTACAAGTGACACTGTGCACAGGCAACACGTGCAAGTGGGAACTCCAGTCCAGGGATGTTCCGTTCAGTGTGACACTGGCAGCAGCCTGCCTGTATAACCTCTTACACTGTCCTGTTACAGTGAAAACCACTTTATGGACATTTTTAACACATGCTGAAATTTTATTATGATTGGTTGGTGGTTGTTTTTTTTTCTCATCCGTCGTAAATAAACACAAGTTGACACAAGGATACACTTCTACATTAGATCCACAACACCTTAAAGCGTGTGTGTTTTGCTCTCTCTTTCCCCGTCTTTCCAATTAAGTTGGTGAAAAACGTAACTTTAGTATTTTACAGGACATGGTAAAACTGTCTCATGTAGATGATATTATAAAAATAAAAAAAAAAATATAAATATGTAATATGAACCCCATGCCCACCGTTAAATAAAATATATGATAAAAAGCAGATCTTCTAGGATGACTGGTTTTGAAATATGCAAATATAATTTAATTATTAAATACTTGAAACAATCTTGATATTAAGTTGCAATAACCAGATTTTTGCACCTATGCTAGATAAAGAAATGCGTAACATTCTGTAATAGAGTTACATTGATGAAAGTGAAGGTTACAGTCTTACAATAAATTGCCTAGATAGGAATGCATTAAGTAGTTCTGAAATATTGTCTCATGATGTAGTTCAGTTCACCTTAGAAACTGTTACAACTGCATTTTATTAAGTCCAGCAGTTTATACAGTGATGTTTGAAAACTGCTTCCTCACTGCTATGATCAGATAGGTATAGACACGAGATTGCTGGGATATCAAAGAATCCATTAAGACATCGTGAAAAGTCCTGGGACGAGAATGTGTTTTATGGCGGTGGAATTACCTTTGTAAACTATTTCTCATGAAGAAATAAATATTGAAAAAAAAAAAAAATTCCACTTTCTGTAAAACTGTGCTTGTTTGTGGCAGCGTGTGTGCGTGTGTACGTGTGCACATATTGGATATCGGGACGTCCATGGAGATGTACGGGGAATATTTACACACATACAAAGAATTTTTTTCTGCAGAGTTGTGGATATTATACTTAAATTAATAAAGTAACTCAAATCACTGGTATTTGTTGCAGGATAAGAGTCTTTTGAAAATGACAGAATTCAAAACAAATGCCCGTTGAAAGTATAGTTTCTAAAGAGTCCCAGGAACTATACAATATAACTGGTTAGATCCAGCAAATAGGATGTCATGTCTAGGATCTGATCAAGAATACCTGCCCTTGTCACTCTTCGGATGCTTCTATCGACTTGCTCACACTGGGGGCCGAGATAGCCTTTTTTACACAAACATTTATTAGGCCTTACACAGACACCTCCATGTCGACAGGCCGGGTCACATTTTGCTGCGGATAAAAAAACAGGGATTTTCTGATTTGTTTAGAACATCACAAACTGAAAAGGTGCAGTTACACATTCATTAAAGGCTTTTCTAGCCTTATAGTGATAAAGCAAGCATATAAATGAAAAACAAAACGGAAAAAATGAAATATTAGAAGTTGTGAAAGCATATTTTTTTGAAGTTCAAAAATATCAGGGGGAGGAAGTAATTTTGTATGTCTGTATATCACCCCAGAAAGACTGATAAATAACAGATTTTTTAAAATGTCCAATTCCCATATTCAGATTTGATATTGGAGTGAATAGACAACCCATTTCAAAAGACTTCAGGCTCCACATATCTTATAATTTGAACCTAGATCTAGACCAGTGGTGGTCTACCTCATTCCATTTCTTATGCTGGCATCCCAAAGAAGTCCTGAAGTTGGTGAGACATTTTAACACCTGGCTATCTCCAAGCCAGCAAGTGCTGAATCTCAAGTAAATTGCTTTGTACACCCAGAGTTCTGCACTACACTCCTTAGCAGAGCAGACTAAAACTGACCAGAGCTGCGCTCCCTTGGCTCTTGCATCACTTAACCCTGAGACCAGGATTGAATTCCATTTAGTGAAAAAAGAGCCAGAGCGTTTTTTTCAACAGTTTTTATCAGTTATATAGGTTTCAAAATTTTCCTCTCTCTGTTTAACAGAGGATTTACCTATCGAGTTCTAGGTTAATCAGCCTGCTTCAGCTGTTCAAATATAACTGCTATTTTAAATTGTAGCCAGTGTTATAGTAATAATAACTTTAGTTGTGGAGGTATTTTCTTCTGGAGTAGAGTCACAGCACTGTGATATATACAATGTATCTTGCTTTTTTTTTTCTTTGCAGGCATTGTGCTGTTTAATGTTATTATAATAAACTCTAATATCGATTTACAGATATTTATAATACACTATATAAATACAGGTTTCTTGATTTTATCCACAGACTTCTTAATGACACTAGAAGGAAACTGATACCTTGTAAGGTAATTTTTCTTATTTAAATTATAATAGTGGCTTGAGGTCCAACTTGGAATTTCTCAGTTAAATGTTGCATAGGACACAGGAAAGAAAGATTCTTAGTCTACATATTTTCTGTACCTTTCTTGTTCATGGCATCCATCAAATTACATATATAAATCTGTATTTTTTTAGACAAAACGGATTATTCAAGACCCATTTATGGTCACATTGGATGCATTTTTTGCTTTAAGTTCCACTTGGAGAAAGGCTGTAGAATGGGCCTCATCCTCCAAGTGTAGCTAAGCTCTGACTGACAAGTGAGGACAATTGAGTTTCTCCAACCTGCTTTTGTTGCAGGGTTGGATGATGGTCTGCTCATGAATCTCTCCCTGAGATACATAATTTGTGGTTTCAATAATTTCATTTCATTCTGAAGTCACTCCTGCTCATCACTGAAATCCTGGAGACTGCTGAAATTCACACTCGAGGCTTTAAAGACTTCATAGCTGACCCTGCTTCACCAGGGCCCTCCTGAGTGCCCTTCACACCTGAATTATCCCTGGTCCATTGTGGAATTCTTGCTTTGTCTTAATCTCTGACTCTCCTTTGAGTTCTACTGCTATTATATTATTATACAGCTCAGACATAACCACAGCCTCTGTGGGACAGCTGTGGCACTCCAGGTTCATTCACCTCACCCCTTTGCTGGTACACTCAATATCTAATTTGATCACAGTTTCTTCAAGTGACTTTTAAAAGCTAAAGTAACAAGAGTTGATGAAATCACTGTAATAAGGGATCACAATAGCGTTCTACTTCGTGGTAAGCTGTACATAAAATTCTCTTTAACAAACTGGAGCCATTTCATTTTGTAGGATCAAAATCAAGAAAGTACTAAAACTAAAAAACATTCAGGTTCTTATTTACCGTCTTTCCTGACAAGGTACCCATGTTTGACACTGACAATGATAATACTGCAAGTGGAAGTTGAATGTCCAAACAAGGAATGTGTATTGACTTCCTTTCATTTTACAATCTTGGTGGAACAAATAAGAATACTTGTATATCATATTTATGCTCTTAATTGCACTCTGTACTTGTTCACATCGCATTAGATGCTTTAGTGATTGGATTCATCTAAAGACTGTTGTTCTCCTACAACTCTCAAGATCAGTATTTCTTTGATGTTGTCTTAGAACTGATGGTGAATATACTGGTCAACATACATTGAAAATTTAGCTGAAAAGATAACTGAAAGCAAATTATGACATGCCACTGCTTTTTTTCCCCTTGTTGCTGTGAATCTATATACAAACCGGTTCTGCAGAAGTCTCCTTCCCAGCCTTGATTACAGCAACATTTTCCTGTGGGAGTGCAGTGCCCATTCCGACAATGCCTTGAGCATTCAGATGTCAGTATCTGTGCAGGCTGAGCTGTTCTTTTGCATTCTTCAGGGACTAAAGGCCTGAATAAAAACATACAAACCAAGCAAACAGTTAAAAACCAAGGGTCAAGGAGAAAAAACTCTGGTTTTTTTTGTTTTTTTAAAGGCCTGATTCTCTGTTATGGTACTATCAGTGGGAGAAATTGTGGGGATTACGTTTTTCCTCAGCAAAACCAATAGGCATAAAGATGATATGTTACATTACAGAAAAATATAGTGCTACTTCCTATTATTTCACATAACTGCCTTCCAAGATCTTCTACAAGATTGAATCGTAGTCCTTGAGAAGTCCTGAAGCATGAACCTGGTGAAATCAGCTTGCTGAAGAGCTTATCACAGGCAGCATCTGATGGTGTCTTTTTGTGTTTCTAGCTGATTTAGACTTCTCCATTGTATGCTGGGAAGAGTAACTTGAACAAGTTTCATGTCACACATTATGATGTATAATAATTCTGCAAAAGTATTACCTCTGCCTACAAATTCAGTTTTACCCTGCTGGCTTTTTATTTCCATATTTTCATGGAGTCATATTTGGATTATGCATTTTGGATGTGTATTTAAGCATCTGAAAATCAGGAAAGACTTTTTCTCTATGAAAGTGGCCAAGCACTTGCACAGGTTGCCTAGAGAGGTTGTGGAGTCCCCATCATTGGACATACTCAGAAGCTGTCTGGACATGGTCCTGGGAAACTGGATGTAGGTGTCCCTGCTTGAGCCCCGGGTTGGACCAGGTGCCCTCCAGAGGTCCCTTCCAACCTCAGCCTTTCTGTAGGTGATTCTATAAAATGTGTGCACAAAGCAAATTCTGGTTCAGCTGACTTAAGATATTTCAGATGCTGGGGTTTTTCTGTTGGGCTTCTTGTTGCCAAGTCTTATGTAATGCAGTTGTTTCTGTCACTCTCTACAAAATATTTTGGATATCCAGTAGCCTTTTTTGTTGACAAAAGAACAGCAATATCTTCCTTAACAAAGGAAGAATTGTAGTGTTCCTTCCGCAGTGTTAACTGTGTAAAAATTTTAAGTGTTTTATCTTCAGCGTGCCGTAACTGTTGATACAACTTCCTACGGTTTTTTAGATGTTTACTGTTCATTTGTTTTGAAATTTAGCTGTATGTCATCATACTGACCACTTATTTCATTTGCTGTCTGAATTCAGCAGGTAGAGGCTGTTAGGATCATTACAAGGCTACAGGTTCCCAGTGGAGGTACTGTGTTTTATCTCTTCTATAGGTTTCATTGCACAGAAATAAGTTTAGAAAAGAATGTCAGAATCTCCCAAGTGTTCTAATCAAGGAATTGAACTGGAACTTTCTGGTAAATTAAATTAATTAGTGACAAATACAAAATTACTCATTCTCAAGGAAGTAATCTGAACTATTGGCATACATTCCTGAGCTTTAAATTTTCAGGACAAAGATTCTAATAGTTTTCTGGAGAGCTTTGAGAAACCTTGGCTAAGTGTCCAGCTAGACTCCAAACAAACCAAACCAAAATTGTATTGGATAGAATAGAAAATAACATTGTTCATAATGCTAACATCAGTATTACACCTGCAATTATATGCAAATAGCTGGAATAGCAACCTGTGCCCTGATTACCCTGTCAAATATGAAAATCCTAGACTGATACTCTAGTGTGGAGAGAAGGATAATTTTTGGAGTCTGAAAAAGAATAGGTATGATGGAGGTGCAGAAAACTGTGACAGAAAAAAATAAAAGAGGAGGAAAATTTGGCATTCTTGCTTATCTCCCATTTCAACATCAGAAGAAATATCAAGGGGGAAAAAATTAAGCTAAAGAAAATAACATTAACTAGCTGAACTCATGGCTTCTAAGCTATCAATGAAGCCCATGTTCCAATAGGATTTTTAAAAGATATTTCTATGCACAATGGGGCCATTCAAAGTAATATTAGATAGGGTAAAAATAATTTTAAAGAAAAATAAGCATTCATACCTAATGCCATTGAAGCCTCTCACTAGCTGCCTGGGCTTACATTTCCCCCTCCCATTTTGGCATGCAGCTTGCATTGCCTGTTTCTTTGAGAAATAGAGTACAGGCTCACTGGTTTGTTTCACTCTGCTCAATCTTTATTACTACCATGACTGTTTAAGCATCCATACAGAGGAACTGGTTGCCCAAACATGTTAAGGACAGAAAGAATGTGTAGATGAATCTTTAGTGTGGCACCAAGTTCTGATTTCCAAACCATTTCTGAGAATCACTGAAGGTCCTGTATTATTTAAGGGCTTTGAAACATGTTTTGACACCTTTGGTAGAGCATATTTGAAACCCTTTCAGTTTTAGTGTTTACATATTTCTACACCTGTCTTTTAAATATAATGCATTATTTTTTTGACCTGTAAGGAATTCCAGTTCTGTAAAAACTATATGCAATATTCACAGGCAGTGCTATTTTGGAAACTGTTCTACAAAATTATACGATTTTCATTGGAGACTTGTTCAGATTTAAAGCAAAAAGATCTGTTTTCTCATTCTTATGTCTGGGGAAAAAAAGATCTACATTTGAGATGATTTCTTTATAGCCAGCTGCACAGGAGGCAAGATTCTTTCTTCATCTGTCACCATTAAAGCCTATTTATTTCAAGTTACTTTAAATGGCAGTCTTCTCTTTTTATTGTTCAAACACAAGCACAGTGCTATGTTTAGCAGGAAGTATAACCTCAGGCTCCTGGAGCATCTCTTGGAAAGAAGCTCCAGTGGCAAATCTTTAGCAAAGAATGACCTCATACGTCACAAAGATACTTTATTTGTAAAGATAATGATTGATTTTATTAAGAGATGTAAAGTATTTATCTATGATAATGCTGTAATATATGGTTCTTTTTGCATGTAATAGGAAGGCAGAAATCATGCTTTTTTTTTTTTTTTTTTAATTCAGCCAAGTATGGCTGGTCACTCTTATGATTTAAAATTTTCTCCTGCTCTTGGTACTTGTGATTGGTACTTCGTTTTAGTCTACCATCAATCAATAACTTGTACTCATCAGCCCTGGATAATATTTATTAATGGTGGGGTGAAGTAGAAACAAAGATGGAAAAAATTCTGGTTGGCAGAGTGCCTTAGGAGAAGAGGAACACAAATGCAGCTGCAGCAGAATCCTTCTCATGTGTGAGAATTGCTGATTTTCCTTAGCTGTACTATGGGAAAAGCCACACTTCTTTCTCAGGGCTCGAATGCCGTTCTGGGACCAGCACGTGTGGAGAGAAAGTCTCTGCCCCACAGTACTTATACTTTGCATTCTTAAGGCTTGAAAGGGGTGGAAATTTTCAATCTCAGCACAAGTTGAACTGAATTTCACAAAGGTAACATAAGGCTTGAAACTGACTGTTGGGACTTGATCTTTCCTGCACTTAGACAAGCCTATGATTTTGTTTATATAACTAGTACTTCGCTGTGTCTCTTGATGTGGAGAGTGGAGGGGAATAGATGGAGCCACACTCTGGGCTGGAGAGAATATTTTTCCTTGTATTCCTCAATCTATAAAACTCTAAAAGGTACAGCTTGATTACTCTTACAGTAAGCACTATTTGGTCCACAGAAAGTCAGCCAAAAATGTAGCTGATAATGACTATTTATATGGTCTGTACAATTCTAGTTATCTTAAAGAGCTGTTCATATATACAGTACAGTACAGTATATCTTGCTTGTTAAAACAGGTTTTCATGAAACTGTATAACAACTCTAAATGTATGGAACATGGAGGAAAAGTTGTACTGGGGGCTGGGGCCCTCGATGGATCCCTTCACTGACGTGCAGCGAGCTGGGAATTCTTGACTGTACAATAAAGAAAGAAATTTTTGCTACCTTACCATAGCTAATATAAGAAAGTAGCCTCTACTGTTAGTTTAGAGGCACATAAAAGTCTAATGTGCTTTAATAGATTAAAACTCATCATGGTGTTTCTCGAGATTTTGTGCTTTCTTTAGTGCTTCTCTTCACAGTTGCCCAAAAATGCACAGAGTGATTTAGTTGCTATATGTGCTATTTGTAACTGGGATGCAAATGGAGGGCCAAATTCAGCAGTAAAACAATGGTACTGAACAGAGAGCAATTCCTTCACCATGCTTTTGACACAATATCAAAATCTCTCCTTCTCCACTAAAGTGAGGAAAAAAAACCAAAAAAAAAACCCAGACAAAATTCCTGGATGTTCAGATTCAAACAAGACACACTACCATAGAAATCCTGACTGTGGTACAAAATATATGGAATGTTATGCTTCAGTTACCTGCACACAAGATATTAGGCATTAGAATGATGCTTAACTAGATCACAAAAATTTGTGCATTAGTTGTTGGGGTTTTTTCCTTTATAAGGGAAAATGTCAAGGAAAAATAATTTTGTTTCACTCCTTGTCACAGACTAAATTTACTACTTGTCATAGAATAAATATAGCATCTCTTCAGGTACAGTTCTAAAATTAAAAATTACACCTTTAGTCCTGGGAGAGATGCCAAAAACTCATTACTTGTCTCCAGATTTACTACATGGGAATAATGTGTAAAAAACTTATGGCTTTTAAGATTTAAACTCAGCAGCATATCAAATTTATTCTTATATGGTATACTTGTTCATGACCTCTAGTCTTAAGAAATTCTGTCATGTTTGAAAACTAGTCCCTAGTGAAGCCTGCATCAATGTTAATAGCTAAGAGGTCAATGCAACTGCTAAACAGTTTGTATTACTGTCAGGGTGGTCATGAAAACACCACCTGCTGCATGAGCACTTGGCAGCTGGGTCAACAGGCACTGTGGGAATTTATCAATTTAGGGGGCCACTTGCATAACACTTTGACTGATGAATTGGGAAAGACTGGCTTACTGCACTAAAGCTGTTCTATTATGTGTGACTTTCTTTAGGATGGCAGCGGCTTCCTGCAGGCTCCAGAAAATAAGCAAAAGATAAACTGAGCTGGTTTTTTTTCCTTATAAAGTGATAAAAAGTGAGAACTCCTTAATAGCTAATACTAGAAAGACTTTTTTAAAAAAGGGAAAAAAACCCCCCACAAACCAAAACAAAAACTTTTCCATCATAGTTACAAAGGAGTTTTTGTGAAGTACTTCTGTAAATTGAAACTCTCTAGGCTGGTATTTGCAAAAAGCTCTAATTTCTCTTTAGTGTCTCTTATGGGAATAGTAATTCCATGTGGGTAGGTAAATGAGATAAGAATTTTGCGTGCTCTGGCTAAACTAAACATAATTAGACATTAATTCTGGCTTTCCATTCCCTCAAATGACTTAAGGGACAGTAATTTTCTGAACAGAAAGAAATCATATGGCCCACCTGGCTTGGTGAGCGCATTCACCAACAAAATTGGCTCATTTCAGAGAGAGTTTCTAGTAGTAGCTTCAGACTATATCTATAACCCATCAGAACTGAGCATCTTGACGCAGATTAGTCTAATACTGCGTTTCTGAGTTTCCATTTCCACAGTAATTAAAGTCTTTTACAGGGCTCCACTTTACAAATGCTTTTCTTCTGTTGTACCATCAAATATTCTTGACTTGTACTAAAAAATAAAATTACTAATGGTTTCCTAAAGAGCCTGAACAATATCAGAATGAGGTATGATCTAGATATTGTCCCTTTGTGTTTGAAATCAGTTGTTTGGAAATATTCTCTGACTGCGGAAATCCCAGAAGGTGATGATGGAAAGGATGCTAAATGGAATTATATACCCTGGAGGGGCATGAAAGAGGGGTGAGATGGTCTGAATCAAGTTCAAGTTTCAACCCAATGGAAAGCAGCTATTTCAGCTGTTGATAGGAAGCACACTGAAATCCAGATCTATAAGGTGTTATAAGGAGAGGAAGAGGAAATCTTTCTACATGTGCAGGGACTTACTTAAGCTCTGCCCTCTTTTTAAAAATCACCTGCTGTCTTCAGTGAGCCATCCTGGTCAAAAGAATCGTTCATCCCCTTTGGAATCACTGTATGTGGCAAACACTTAAAACTTCACAGGGAATACAGCACATCTTTTAACTGGAAAATTTCTGCATTGTCTGTCAGTTTGAGAATTCTTTTCTGAATGCCTTTCATTTTATCTATCATTTCCTTAGAAATAAAAGTGATCATATTGCAAGTGTTCTAAGAGAAGACTTTACCAAGCCACTTCATGGCTGTTCTACCACCACCCAAAGTTTATTTTCTTACTGCTTGGTCTGGTAATAATGTTTAAGTTATGGGCTACATGGACCTATCAACAGATCTTACTTATTTAAATATTCATTTTCACAGCTGATTTTATCCTCTCATAATACTGGAAAAATGATTACATTTTCTTTTCTAATGGGGTTGTCTCCTATTATCCAGCTGGAATAATTGAAACTCTATGCATTTTCTACATCACTGTTTACCTAGTTATTTTGCCTTTGAATACATTAGTGCTTTTGTGATTGGTATAAGTATGTATTTATAGAAATAGAAAGCACAAAAGAAAAATTATGAAACAGAAATCAGGAAACCTCAAAATAAAAAGCTTTTGTTTTTTGGTCACAAAGACAATTTATAAGATACTAGTATTTGCATCAATCTTCAGGATATCTGACTAACCCTTTTTGTTGAAAAGAAGATAAGTCTTTCTCCCTGTATTTTCTCACTAGTTCCTATCCCTGGAAAGTGTTGGTTTTTTGATAATCATCAAAAAATGGATATATTTTTCAGAGACACAATTTTAACTTCAGAAGTTCTCCTCTTGCCTGCCAGGTTAACTAATGTGCCTGGCATCATGCTAGTTTTATGTGTTTGTAATTCTTAGTGTTTCCAACATCTCCTCCAATCCCAAAGCTAAATTTGCTATTGGCTATACCCTTCACTTATTTTTGGTAATAGGTAGTATATATGTATTTTGCTGCAACTCACATACTTAGGGCTTTTTTTATCACTTTATTATCTACAAGCTCTCAAGTACTAATGTATCATTTTAACAACCTTGTTACAAAAAGAAAGATTATTTCATTCTGTGGTTTTGATGGGAGTCTATTTAGTTATTGACATGAAGTATTTGGAGGAACTGAACAAAAATTCCTCTGTGGTACCTTGAACTCTACATTTCAAACTGCCTCAACGATCGTGGGATTCAGAACCTCTCTGTTGATCATGTTTACCAATTTGTCATATATCACCTCAGTTTAACACCTCATTTTTATTACATCTCAAGGATTGTTTTGAGATAGGACTTTCCCATTGCTGAGTATTGAAGACTAATGCAAAGGGTTCTTTGGATTACCCTCATCTTCTGACCTTCTCATGTTTTATCCTGCCCACTTATTTTGATTTTTTTTTTCTATTGCTAGCAATATCCAAATAGTAGATTTCTGTCCTAAGCCACATTTGAAACAAGAAACTCAGGGTCATGGTTATGGTTGAGAACAACCTTTGATTCTGCAGTAGTTTTCTACAGGACAAGAGGACACAGCCTCAAGTTGTGCCAGGGGAGGTTCAGGTCAGCCATTCGGAAAAACTGCTTCTCTGGAAGACGTGTCAAGCATTGGAATGGGCTGCCCAGGAAGGTAGGTGGTGGAGTCACCATCCCTGGAAGTTGTTCAGGAAATTAATGGACGTGGCACTTAGTGCAATGTTCTAGTTGAGAAGGTGGTGTTCTGTCAAAAGGTTGGGCTTGATGATTTTGGAGGCCATTTTCAACTTTAATGTTTCTCTGATTCTACAAAGATCAAAAGAATACAAATTCTGCACTTTCATGTAAAATTTGTTATCTAAAACAACAGAATAATTTTGCAAGCTTGAGTAGCTTACAAATGACCACTAACAGAAGGCTGGGTTTTGCATGAAGGTATTGATTTTCAGCAAGGGGTTACCACAAGGAATGATAATTTTGTTCTTTTACACTGCCCCAGGCATGGGAAGTTTTCTTTGCAAATTAACAAGTCTGCCAGGGACCACCTCTCACAGGATTTTGTTATTAAGTAATGAATTTCTAAGACATGAAAGATCAATAGTTTGATGATTTTATTTATACGTGATGCTCATAGTCCACCTGTATCATCTTTCGTGTGCTAGGGTTTACATATATATTCTAGGGTTTACATACATATTTTGTATTGGTATGATGCACACCATGAGAAAGAAGCAATAAAATACTAACATGCAAAAGAATATTAGCATGTGAATAATAATATTTCATTAATAAAACTTTACATGAACATTCTCCAAAGCCATGGAATTTTTAAAAGTTGTTTACATGGGTAATAGGAACTTAGCATGAAATGGTAAATAGGGCTACAACTCTCTTTTGTGGAAGTAACTCGTTATCTTTCCCTTAAAAGCCTGCAGTGGTGTGAGACTGAAAACCAACAAAACTCAAAACTTTGCCTGAATGAAAATTATCCCATGTGTCTAAAAAAAAGGTTGCCAGAAACCACATCCCTTTGCCACAGCCTGTTTAATTTCAGTTGTGTGCCAATTTACAAAAGTATTCTATAGTTTTTCTGATTACTTTCACCAGTAACCAAACACAGTCTTGACCCTTTTCCATACACAAAAACAGCCAATGGTGAGTGCAGCAATGGGAGGTCTGGCCTTTCAGGTATGTCAGCTGAAGACCACCCTACTGGAAGAGGTAACAAGAACAAAAAGTCGAGGTCAAACAAGGTCGCCCCATGTAATTAGATACTAATAGTGGATTTGGGGTGTAAAATTCACTTAAAACCATATACCAACAGACTAAACAATCCCAGCAAGAATGGCAAGTTTTGTTCTAAAAAAAAATGTTTTCAATACCAGAAAGCATAACTAAAACATACATAATAACCTTGACTGACAGACTGCACTAATCTGTGGTAACATCTGCTTCCAGACTATTTGCTATAGTTTTGGGACAGTACAGTTATAAAACACTGAAACTCTCCTGTAAGTTATAGTACAGTGTGCATCCAATTTCATTATTTTATTGTTGTATTCACTTGTTGTCCCAATAACAATTTTTAGAATTTTAGTTCAACAGGAAAACAAATTCTTTTCTTAACAGCAAAACCAAAGTTGCAAATCTGACTGTATCTGATACTACTGGAGAAACTTGCTGAAGTAGATAATGAAAAAATAGGCAGTTGCTTTTGCAGGGTATGATGGGATCAATTATACAACAAACTTCATTTCTCTTGGCTCTTTCATTTTGTGTTGATTTCTGATGCTTTTGCAGGATGAATGCGCTACTTTTACTTGGCCATCAGATCTTACTGCTGCTAGGTGGCCCCTAGGTCATGTTGGGAACTGGCTTTTTTTCCATATTTCCTAATATTTTCATAGCTCTAGCTGCTCTGCAAAGATCACACCACAGGAAACTTTGGTTTGATAATTTTAATTTATCCTCATTTTACAACTGGTAAATTAGTCTAAATAATTAGACCGATCTAATCTTATTTATTACTATTATTATTATTTATTATTATTAAATCTGTGTCTTATAAATCACTTGAGCAGGATTTATAAGCTTTTTAGAAGCAGAGTTATAAGAACTGTTGAAGAACTTTGTGTATTTCTGGCATACAGCCCAAGGACAAAGAATTTCCTTCCTTGGGGCTCCAAACCTGCCTGGGGAGAGACAGGTATGGGTTATGGAAGGATGTTGAAAACTAGTAAGCAGTGACACTTCACACCCCCTGAGGACTGAGTTAGTCCTCTGTGTTATTCCCCGTTGGTGGTATCTCCTATACAACCAAAGAGATGTTTGGGAAAGGCCAAACTAGTCCCTTAGAACTTACTTAGGGCAAAACTGACACAAGCTAGTACTGTAAAATAATTTTCTGTAGTTGCTTAGAATAGGTGTTGCCACCCAGTACAAATCTTTTGAGCAAGCTCCCATTGTGCACTGTCCCACCACAGGGGCAGGTAAGGAAGCAGTAACACTGGGAAGAATTCCAGCATATGCCTTCCATCTGGTACCTAAAAGCCATTTGGCTTCAGAACTACCAAGAGCATCCCTTTTTTATTGAATGTCACTATTACATAATTCAGCCATGTGGAAAGAACTACAGCTACCTTTTGGTTTTTAACCAGTTGAAGAAAAGGTTGATTTTAAAGAAAAATGCAATGCTCACCTCTTTGGGTCAACAATCTTGTAGAGTTTTCCGCTGTGAGGCTGTGTCATACTTTTACTGCTTGATAATATGTAAATCTCACCTGTTAGGAAAGCCAATGCAATAAATTAATTCTCCTTTTCTATGGAAAATACAGGACTTTTATGATCTAGCTGTATTTACCAAATGAGATTAAAAAAAACTTCAGAAGAAACATTCAACACTGAAATATACAGTAGAATCATTGCTATTTGAAAATTTATAGAAGTACTCTCCCCAAATTGATGCTAAAATGTGAAAAAGTATTCTATCATGAGTGTTTTGCCTTTCATATATTATAAAGGGGTTAAAAAAGGTAAAATTTGTGAGGAAGGGAGAAGAAGGGGCTCAGTCTGCTCATGCAATCTGCCAATTAAGTCTGTAATGTTGGGAATAAAGGAATAAATAAAAAATCTTGTGTCATACTGAGTGACACAGTTAACAGGGTGTGAGAGACAATAAGGACCTTTGACTCTTCCAACCCCACATTCTCTTCCCCACTCTTCTTACAAGGCTGTTGAGGTGTAGCTGAGAGCAGTGTAGACAGCTTTGGTAAAGGAAAGATAGCCTTCTTTTTAAACATTTACTAGAATTGTGAATACTTCAACAGGCATGACCGATAAGCCTTATGATTTAAGAACTTCTTTTTTTAGTATTTACCTAATTCATCTTCGCCAAATCCCAAGACAGGTCCTGAAAAGAAACCTCTACATGAGCCAGCGTTGCCAAGACAGAGCGGTTTCTCTTGCCACTGTTTGGTTGCAGGACTCTGTTGCAGTGTTAAAAGATTTCTATATTTGAGAACACATAAAACAAATTGTTACATTACATTTTGAATAGAGAGTCTTCATTGTTCAGATAAATAAGTAAACACTTTCTGCAAGAAGTTCCATAGATACATCTGTGCAGTTCACTGTCTTATGATTTATTTTTCAGATACTTAAAAGCCACCCAGTCATTCAAACACTGCAAAATTGTGTTCAAGCTATACTACACAACCATTTGTGAATATTCAACTATCTGATATGGGAAAACTATGACCATTCATTACAGAAACATTCATGTTGCTCCATCAGTGATGTTTCCATAAAACCCCCAAAGTCTTCAATGTCTTACCAGTTTGTTTGAGAAACAGTTCCATGATTAACATTATTCCCATCACAGTGTAAAAGATGCATGTAAGCATATCTAGAACTAAAATCTTAAAAGAACCATGATGTGAGTCTCTTTTTACTTTTTTACGAGGCTTAACTATGTTACGAAGGTCACCATTAGAATGCTGTGCTATTTCATTTCCAAATCTAGAATTTAATCTGCATTTATCACCGTGCTAACCTGGCGAAGTGACACAATATGCAAGACTTTTAGTGTTCCTTCATACAGGAAGCTGAGTGGTTGAATATACCCTATAGGCATTTTTTGTTTAAGTGTGAGCTGAAAGAAACCTACCCATTGCGGTCTCCAAATACATAACTTCCATAGAGTCTTTCAGACTGACAGCCTCGATAGACAAATCCACCGACCAGGGATCCACTGCTGAATGGTTTGAATTCTAAAAGTGAGGGCTCACTTTCTGAAAAGGAACTGCCGTAGCATTAGATCATATGCAGTCTCATATTGATTCACATTAGTTAAATACCATATTAATTGAAGAAAACAGGTTAATTCCGTTTCAAAAATGAAACATTAAAAAAACCCCTCATGAAATTACAGCAAAGTCTGTTTGTGAAACAATCCATTAAAGATTTTCAATAGGAGAGGCTATAGGTGCTTTCTTCCATGTACACAACCTGGGACAATAAAACTACATAAGGATTAGGTTGAACTTCCACTGAAACTGATGTTACTGCTACTGATTTCTAGTCTCAATGCAGTCTGCAAAATGGATCTCCTGAACTCCAGGAGTACAATTTAGCCCCCTTTACTGTAAAGTCCAGTAAGTAAGAGCAGAAATTCCAGTGATTTTCAACAGAACTTGTTTCCGAAACCATTCAGTGGTTTGAGAAACTCTTTCAAAATCACAGTTTTAAACATGGTGAGTGTGTTCCATCCCCTAAAAACTAGTATTACTTGCCGTAGCTTCTTGTGGCAATTTCATGCTCTTGCTGTAGTTGCAATTCCTATACATTTTTTTTTATTCTTTCACAAAACCGCAGAGTTTAGTTCTATCAAATAATTCTTGGAGGAAGTTTCAGTGTACATGTTCCTATTCATTTAATCAAATACTGGTTAGGGTAATAGCAGGCCCAATTTCACAAGATAAAGGTGTAATTTTAAATAAAAGCCAGAGTCAATAGATCATTTTGTTTTATAAGAACTTTTTTTAGTCAGAAGGCTATCTGCAAGTCTTTGATAAATGCATTTCCCAGATTATTCTACAAGAGTAAGACCTGAAATTTTACGGGGGAGAAAAAGATGATGAACTTTTTGTATTGAAGCAGTTGACCCACGGCCTAGTATTAATATTGGCAAGCTGTTCCGGATAGACACAATATTGCTTAGTTTACTCTGCAATAAAGATGCAGTCAAAATTCCATTGGAGAAGTGGTTAACCAAATATTATTCTTTGGTTTGGCTTTTGTAAAATGGAATTAGAAAATACATGCAATAACTGAAGCAGTACAATTACCATATACTATTGTGTACTGCTGTACTAGACAGCACACCTGCTTTGCTTGTAAGTAAAGTACAGGTGGGTGACCTAGGGATGTGAATGAAACTGGAAAATGCTGCATTCCAGGAGATAGACCACTCAACACTTTTACACACTGGTGGCATTTATTACATCTTACCATCGTGGATTTACAAGCTGCTAAATGGTCAGTCAAGGTGGATGATGGCTCAGAGTAGCTGTCACCTGGCTTGCCTGAACTAGCAAGTGATCTTAGTGAGTATCAGAGATCAACATTAAATTGAAATTGTGACCGACAATCATACTAATTCAGAGAGAACATGAAACACTTTAATAATTTAAAGTCCCTGAGTATATTTATCTTTTTGTTGTTTAATCTAAACAAGTAATTTATCATGAAGTAGTAGTGTAGTGCATTTTTCTAAGTTTTTTATTTTTAGTAACATTTAAACCGAGCTCAGTCATTTCCCTGTCTGGTTGAGGTCTGTTGTTGTCTATCTCATTTTTTCCATTATAGAAGGTCCATTACATGAGGTTTCCATTCTGTCTTAAAAGGTAATTTATGAATGACTAAGAATACATTTTCATCACTTCCTGATATTCCAAAATCTCCTCCTTATGAGCCAAATTGTGCAGCAACAGTTTGCTCTTTGACAGACTAGCAACTGTCAAATTTCTTAAATCTTATTTACATGATATTCTACACCAACAGGAACAAAGTTGAGTCATTTAAATTGTGTTTTGTCCTGAATCTTGTATCTGCTTGTACCTTGAAGTTCTACCCTGAAAAGATGGAACTTTTCAGAAGTTCTGTCTTTGGTAGGTTGTCTGTCCTATCTATGTTCTAAGTTTCCTATCATGGCTAGACAGCCCTTTATCTATTCTCTTCTGCTTTCTATTTATTATTCCATGGGCATAAAAGCTGACTGTTCCCAGCAGCTTTACCCTGGATGGAACTTACCATAGTCTTTGCCCTTTATTATTTGTAAGATTCTTGCTGAAGATCTGTTCTTTCCATTTGAATCTGAACAAAGTATAGTTAAATTGATGTTTACATCAGTTAGATGGCGGTCCACAGCACACCTGTGGAAAAAAAAAAAAAAGAAGAAAATCCATGATAGATGAGTTCATAATGCATAATTTTAAATAGTATGAAGCATCATAGTTTAAAATATTATTGTTTCGTTTTGGTGCCTACTCATGTGAGAGACCTATTTTATACTGAGCTAAAATATCCGGGAATGTGTTAGAATCATATCCAAGAGATATTACAACTTTCCCATTCCTTCACCACTTTTTATATAATTTGAAGTAAAACTACTTTTTCCTAGTGATAAGATGGACTCTGCTCTATAGCACCTGCAATGAATAGTGCCTTAACCAAGCAAAGTGAATTGACTTATACGGTGTAGGAATTTTGGACTGTTAAAAAGTCCAAGAATCAACTCCTTATCTGAACAACGTGACTTTCTGATTTTTTTCAAACCATGACTTTAAATGTCACTTCAGTACCACCCACCTAATTTGCTGAATTATGTGTTTAGTTAAAGCATTGTTCTCCTCCTTGCTATTGTTTAGATATCACCAGATGTTCTCATTTGTTTTCCACGTGCCTATTATTCCCAGTTAAGATTCCCATCTCAGCTGTACTTTACCAACCCTCTACTTGAAGCTCTTTTCTTTCATTTTCACTTTTATTGTTCATTAAAACCAAAAATGCGATACTTGATTTCTGTCATTTTGGTCTTGATTTTTAGTAGTTGTACATGCTCTTCTCTTTCCCCTTTGCCAATGTTTCTAACTGTGACATATGTGTGGAGAAGGAGAAGTGGAAGATTTAAAAAGTTCACAAGTGCCTTTATTATTAAAATGTCATTACCTGACTGTAGAAAAAATTTCTGGTTGAAAACAGTATCTACTCCAGAGTAATTCAGTAATTCAGTAACTTACTTACCGGCCTGGATTGTGGAGTCCATGTGCAAAAATCTCAGGAGGTTGGTTTGTGCTATTGAAATGTGGGTTGCTCCGTGGTATAGAATAAGGGACATTGCACAGGTCGGTATTTACGTCGAGGCGCAATACAGAGCCTGTAAAATCACTGAGAAAGGTGGAGGATAAAATAATTGGGCTTTTAAAAGTATTTTACTGGTAGATTTAATCCACATAATACTATAGTGAGCCAGCAAAATAAACCACCTGCTTTTACTGATTATTAAACACATAGATTGATTTTATGGTACATGCAAGTCCAAAAAATAATAGCAGAGCCTGTTCAAGATTCAGTTGTGGCCAATATGTTGCCTTGTTGCATACTAAAACACCCCTGACCATGCTGTTGGGAAGCAACTTGACCATAAGAACAACTTTCCAAACATCAGCATTGTTTCATGGTTTCAAATATCTCCTCTAGAGTAATTGTGCTTAATGCTTTTTGCTAACGCTTTGAATCCTACTCTTGAATTCAATGATTTCTAGTCACAGTACAAATTAATTACATAGAAAGAAAGCAAGTAATAAATAAATTGTATTGCTTGAATGGAAATGTTGATTTTTTTTTCCGTAAGGATTCTGAACTTTCTTGTTATATGAAACAGGAGACAGTAAAATGTTTTACCTTATGTTCATGACTGTGATGGAAGAAAGGAGAAGTAGAAGGACTCTCTTTATAAACATGAAAAGATGTGATATTTAAATTGATTCCTTTCTGTCTTTCTTCATCATTAATTTGTTTCAGTCTTCTCTTGTTTAACATTAATTTAAAACCAAGTATTAGAATTGCCCTCTGCCCTGGGTTTTAAGTATATCCTTATGGTTAAAAAACACTTAAAAATCACAGGAGCACCTGCAATTCTGCTGAGCCAAAGAGGCCTTTAAACAGCAACTCCTTTTAGGTCTGTAAAGGCTCAGTACCACACCTTCTCTAAATTAGGATAAATATTGCAACTCAGAGCATAAGGAAACAGAGGGAAGCAGCTTGGGAAAATTGTAAAGGTAGAACCAAAGTAGGATTACTTCATACATTCCCTGGACATTTTCCTAAGTGATGAGTTGTTGTTATTGACTCTGGTATGTGTTTGTAGACACTTTTTGGAATCTTTGCTCAATACAGGTGTCCTGTTCATAGAACAATAGTTCAGAAAACAGAAGCCTAAACTGTGCTTTAACAAAATTGCATTTACTGATGAGGAGTCTGGTATTTCAATGGTTTGACAGCAAAGAGCTACAAGAAGATGTATTTAAGCAGTCAGACTGTCCTGAAAATCAGCATTTTGCTAAACCCAGGCACTGAAATAAGTAGGAATATTTAGTAAAGGAAGAGGGAGCAAGATTTGCCCTGACAACTGCTGATCTCTTTGGATTCTGACCCCAAATACTGTGCAACCCCCAAATACTGTGCAAAGACAATAATAGAAGTCTATCCATTGGTAGTGTTTGTACCTTAAACCATCCATCTCCTCCATGTCATCTAGAGTGATCATGCCATCTCCGAGAAAAATGTACAGGAAACCATCTGGGCCAAACAGAAGCTGTCCTCCTAGATGTTTTCGATGTAGTTCTGCTACCTCTAAAAACACTCTTGCTGTCCTCATATCAACTTGGTGTGGATTTTTCCTGCAAGATAAAGATATGAGCACAGTTTTCACAGTTCACTATTGATGTACTTCTTTCTAAAAATAAACTTGACTCATTAAAATTGTACTTCGAGATGTGGATGTTGTAATTTGGTGGAAAAATGCCAAACAGTTATTTCTGAGAAATTTCAATTTTGGAGTGTTCACAAAAAATTATTCTGCTGCCTATATGCAATAAGTAGGAAATAATTACAATTAAAAAATGACAGAATAACTAAAAAAAAATATATATATTAAAAAGAAAAAACAGTGTACTTACTGGCATTTCAAAACTACCGTTTGAAATAAAACCCACAATAGTTTTTCTGCAGCTACCCAAGTATATGCATTGTAAACCTGATAGTTCATTTTAGAAATGGGAAATACCTAAATGCAAGGGTTGCTAAGAAATACAGAATTTGTAAATTTTAGACTTCTACTAATACCTGGATACTGTGTATTCTACCACCCTAAGGATGTGGTCGTGAGGTCCAATAGCCCACCGTTCTTGGTTGGTGGTATAAGACACATACAGCTTTCCATTTTGCTTGTAATTGGGATGGAATGCAAGGCTTAACAGTCCTCTTTCATCTCCTCCCTGCAGTCAAATGAAAAACACAAAGAATTGTGAAGTTAATTATGTTCTTTATTGTGTTTCAGCTGGAACCCAAAAAAAAAGTTTCTTTCTTGTGGATAATCTTTCCCCCAAACTCTTTTATTTCTTTCCTGACTACTGCACAAAAAGGATTATAAAACATTTCACTTTGGGGAAGTCTTTAAGAGTTAGAACAAGACAATTGCCTTATGTAGTTATCTATGCACAAGTCTATTGCACCACTTTGGTGGAGTGATTTGTGTATGTAATCTTTAGGAAGCCATGGAGACAAGTTTAAGTGCTGTGAAGGATTCTTTGCTGGGTTACTAGGTTGCTTGTAATTCATGGAAGACAAATAAAAAGGTCTATAAGCAGCAGTCACTTCTAATCCAAGTATCCAAAACCTAAAGCATAGTGCTGGCTGCCAACTCCCACTGTCTTGGCAATATGTTTAGAAAACAGTTAAATTGCTTGTGTAATATGTAAACCTTTGTTTTACCCTGGAGGCAGCAACATCAGTTGTCACAACTATGGTGGTCTGTTCATCATAGCTAATGTACTGTAGGTAATAAACAGCCTTGGTCTTTGTGCAGAGAAACCATAGTTTTCCATGTGGTCCCTCACTGGAAAGGTTTTTTTTATTTTTTTAAAACAAAAATAGAAAAATCTCGGAACAACTTTGTTATTATGTTTGCCATAAGGATTAGTACAGTTCCATGTTAAGCATCCAGTCCATGTAACGTACTGTGACAATGCATATACTCCATGTACTTAAATAGAAGGCAATTTTCTTTTTGGCTTTTAAAAATGTATGGTAATATTCTTATGCCTAAAATTGTATTTGTATAAATGAAGAATGAAACTTAGATTCATTTGTTGGTTTTGAAGTAATACAGGGAGAGAAGCTGAGGCACAGAAATAAACACAGTACATAATTAACAATTCAAATTCAAGTCATATATGTCATTATTCACAAGGTGATAGTTGTCTTGGAGTTTAACTCAGGGCTTGCCAGTCCTTCAAAACTAGTGACTCTGTTGTAGATTCAAGTGCTCCAGCTCGGTACCCATAAGGAGACAACATTTTGCAACTCCAACCACACCCATGATAACTAATTATGAAATTTTAAATTATAAGAGAGAATGAAGCTTTTAAAATGTATTTGCACTTCAGAGTGATGGATGGGCCTGTCTTCCTGTTGAAAGTCATCCCACAAAAGGCGTAATTGGGAAAGTGCACAGCTTTAATTTATTTTAATTCAACATGATTGCTGTACTTCGTTTTTAATCACAACCACCAACGAGAAACCTGAGTCAGAAAGGGAGATGTAAATAGGTCAAGAGATTTCCATACAAACAGAGTTATACAATGCAATCTGGATCCTGCTAATTTAGAGGCAACCAAAATTTGCTAATTTGTTTGTTAGAAAAATTTAATTTCAGGGGGTTATCAGAGAGGTTAGTTTTGAAAGTCTAGTTAAAGCTGCCAAATCAGTTGCAGTCATCATGGATGAAGGGACTGGTAATCTAGCTCTTTCTCCCTTATGAGCCAAAAATAATTCTGCAGCTGAGTCTCAACTGATTATAGATATCATTGTTTGAGTTTCTAAGAGTTTTGACCAAGTTGCTCTGATAAAGTCTGAAGCAAAGGGAGGCAAATCAGTTTCTTTTGGAACAGGAAGGCATATTTCAAAGATTCCTGATGAATGATTCTATCTGTTGTGCCCAGACAAAGACAATCCTATTTCTTCTCCTGAGAGAACAGTTCAACTCATTTAGGGGCCCAGGAATGTCAATGAGTCACACTAGGTCTGCCATGCAAGGTGAGTTATTGAAAGTATTAGTAAGAAAAGATCTTTCTGTTACTAAGCTGAAGATTTTATTTAGTGCTTGACGCCATGGCAGCCATCTCAGTGTGAAAGTGAAGTTGTTGAAAGCGTAAACAGGTGAAAATTAAATTAAGAGCTTTTAATAAAGTACACATGAGGCAAGAATTTGAAAAATTAATGAAAAACGGGACTTGCAAAGTAGTAACTCTGGCAAGTTGTCTTCATAGGATCAGGCCACTATTTCTACTTTTTGCTGTCTTGTGTGACTCTATTAGACTGAAATACATTACTAAGTTTGTAGAATGTATCTGTTGCTTCCTGAAAAGTCATATTGTTGTTGTTTGGGTTTTTTGTTTGTTTGTTTTGTTTTGTTGAGACATACACATTTTGTTACAAAAAGTCTATTTACTCATGTATTTAATAAAAACTTTGTGAATATCCCTCCAAGATACTGAAATCAGTGCAGCATCAAGCCATTACTTGGCTTCTGGTCAACTCAAAATCTGGATGAGTTTTTCCATGTTTATTTTTCCTGGTTTTGGAAAATAATTGTTCATCTGTATTTTCAGCTTTATCACTAACTGGCAAACCTGTTCTTTCCAATTAAATCACTGACACAACTTCCATAGCTTTGGAAATGTTCTCTATGTGCCAAAAAGTATTTATTGTTTTCTATAGTGTTGTCTCATATATTGTGGGGTGCATAGAGAGATATTCAGCAAAATCCCTTAGGAGCAGTCCTTTTAGTCCTATCAAACTGAATAACTATGTACAAAATTTTAGACTTTCTCTATAGAATATTACTCACTTTTAATTTTTTATCAATGGACTTCTGATGTGAAACCAGCATCCAAGGCTGTACAGTCTTTTCCGTAGATACCATGTGTCAAATACCTATATATTTTTCTTGGCAGCTTAATAATTTGTTGACAGCCTCTTCTTTTAAAGTCTCCCTTTAGATGAAACCAGCAACAACAAACTGTAGATGACATAGTAGCTTGTATGAGATTCTCTACTACTACTATTGGATGGAATTACCATGTTTGTCAGTTGTGTAAGGAAGGGCGAGAAGAATGAGACAAATCTTTATATTCCATTGGGATGTCTGTTGAAGACAAAGAATGATGGTTGGCTGAAAGGAGTATTAATTACTTAAACATACTGTGGATTGGGGCCAATGTGAAATTTCTGTTGTAAGTAAGTCTGGAAGCTGACACTCTTGATGCTGCTCTGGAGCTTGAATAGTCCTCTCTCCTCTACCCGGTAATGACACGTTTTGCACCAATGCTACACTTATTTCCAAACTGATTTCCTTTGGTCAGGTTATATGTTTCAGCTAAGGAGTTCTGTGAAAGGATCTTGAAACCCCAGTTTGGTCTAATTTAAGACCACAACCACAAAAAGAATTCTATTAAGTTAGTATAAAGCCAAGCAAAGATTAGATGTATGCATGAAACAAAGTGTTTCTTTACTTTTCAATTTTAAATGGTTGGTTAGCTCCATTATGTCGGTTCTGAAAGTGTATTACACCAGTAAGTGTTCTCAACTCGAATATATTTTTGATACATATGATTTTTGATATTTCTCTTTTGCATTGGGATTTCTGTTATAATATATTTAAACTTGTAAAAATTCTAAACAAGTGCACAACATGATCCACTTTGCATTTTGACTTACATTAAGAGAAGGAATTGTTGCATGTGAATATTGAATTTTTATAGAAAGGTACTATTTGCATGTAACCACTACTTAGAAGTGGTCTCTGCTTTCAACCTGTGTACTTATAAATGTACTCTGGTATATCTCTGATATTATAGTTAGAAGTTTTATTACATCATTAAGGTATTATACTTTTTCTGTAATACAGAAACATATGCCGCAGTTATTTTTAAGACGTGGACATTTAATCATGTTAATACATGTGTTATTATCTATAGTAAAGAGAAATACACAGGAATGCTTTAACTGGTATTATTAAATATTTAATTTAAAAGAGATCATATTGTAAGTATGACCCTTAATTATGTTACCTTAGTAGTAATTAATTGTAGTAAGCAAAACCAGGCATGACCATTTATTTCTGTTACTCTATGTCCCTTAATAGTAAGAAATGTAGGTAGCATATTCCAAGTTTTTCTTTAAAATTAATTTCACAATTCACGCTCTTATAGAATACTTATAAAATAATTGTATTTCTACTTATCAGCTTTTTCATCTAACAATCCCACTCATGCCGGACAGGAGTAGCAACCCTTTTTAAAAGGGGTTGTGCTTAAAATATGCATATTCAACGGTGACTTAATCTTTCAACTTCATAGTATCTTTTTATCATTTGTTTTCATCTATTATTACAGTGTAAATGCTGGGTAACTTGTAGTAACTTGTAGTAGGACCATTTAGTTTATTTCCTATATAATAAATATCATAACCAATATGCATTGCCATCTGTTTGAACTTAAGGAGTTAGATTGCAAAGATTTGTAAAAAAACATGGGTTAAGAGGTCATGGAACACCTACATCTCTTATCAGGTAGCACCATATGAACTCTTCAGGAAGAGATTCAGAAGGGCTGAAGATCAGTGTCAGGTATTTTTCTCAGTGGGAAGTGTTTGCTTAATCGACACATTTTGGAAATTTGGCCCCAGCACAGGATAGAAATTTGACTACAGCAGAAGTAGAAGCCTGCAAAAGGTCTGCTGCAAGGGTACACCTTGCCTTTCAAAGATGTTTGGAGAAGCACAGGAGGGAAGTTCCTCTGACTGGTGAAAGGGGACAACAAATACAGAATGACAGAAGTTGATTGTTGGTGGGGTGTAAGAGTAGAGCTCCTATTAGACCTCTTGGGTGTTGAGAACTCAAATGCTTTGCTATCTGTGGGGCCTGAGGCCTCTAGCAAAGGAAGAATTTGTAAGATAAGACATTTACCTTAGGGGAAAATAATAACCCTGATGTCATGGCTCAGTATAGTATACATACGAGAGCCTATCTCCAAAGCATTTCCCTTTTCCTGTTGGGTTGCAGAGTTTCACTATTTTTAAAAAGGGCTTTGCAGTTGTCTAAGGATTTTTTCAAAACATTTTTTAGTTTAGAATATTTTTTAGTTAGAATATTTTTTAGTGATCTTAACAAGTGCACTATTTTAATGCTTGACTTCCAAATAACTATAGATACAGGAATGCTTTACAATTTAATTTATCCATGAAAAGTACTTAAAGGGTCATAGTCTGACTTGGAATTTAAGCACAAATTCTACTGAAGTTAGAGGTGCTTTTTATTCAGTTAGGTGCAGGGCAGGGTTTAGCTGAAAATGGCCAACATGCAACCACCACAAAGTTGTCTGTTCTGATGTTTGTGGTGATATTTAAATGCCTTTTTTTTTTTTTTAATGAGAACTGAATTCACAATAAAGTAATGATGTCCCACTCCTTTAGAGCCCAGTGGGTCCAAATGACAGACATCTCAAAAGGTAGCAAGATGGTGATTCATAAGACCAGTTCTGCATGGATTTTGGATGGGGTTTCTCTGCACTTGGAGAAAAATCAGAGTACCTATTCACAGGAATTACACTTGCATATTTATTTGCAGTATAATTTTCCAGCAAAAGAACTCTGAAGTGGCCATAACTTGAACAGAAATAAATAAAAAGGTGTTGAACTCTAAAGATAGCACTAGAACTTAAAGCCTAATTCTTTTTTTTTCTTCTTACTTCCGTTGCAGCAAAGACAAAATTTCGGCATTGGGGGATCATTTTTTCTTTTCCTTACCTTCACAGTCCTTTGAAGATACCAGTCACTAAATGCAGGACCTTTCACTTCTAGTCCTAGTCCTCTGTACTTATTTTTTTATTTCCTCAACTCCAGATTTTGCTGTTCTCCTGGGCAAGTCTTTAGTTTAATCCAAATGACAATCCTCGTCCCCTGATAATACAATTCTTTCTTCCCGTCCTCCTAAAGAAAGTACACGAAACTTATAAATGCAGATACCAACCCAACACAAACCCACAGCTTGCCTCCTTCACACTCTTCCAGTAAGACATGAATCCTGCTTTCCCAACTCTCCCAGTTATTGGTTCAGAGCAGCTGAAAGCTTTGAGACTGCCTAGAGCCAGCCAATAATTGGGAGGTTTTGGGCAGAGTGATGTACAGCTGTGAGTGTGCTTGCAAGGAGGTGGCCATGAGCCCATGTGAGGTCTGCATCTGGACCGGGAAACTTTATGTACTGCACTGCTTTAGGAGAATTGGAATAACAGAAGACAGTGAAAATCAGACCTGGAAGAGGAAGATTCAAATAAAGACCGGATGATTATTGCATTCAGTAAAGCTGGCTCAGGAAGGTGTGAATTACACACTTTCCTGCACCACAGAGGCCTCTTGAGCTGTATGCAGCATTTATCCTCTGGGAACACAGGTGGTGATTCCACCTCTGTCCCCAGCTGGATTTATTTTCAAGGAAGCTTTACATTCCACCAGCAACTCAGTGAGTGGTTCACCAGCGGAGGCCACTATGGGAAGGTAAAAAATAAGCATGCTCCTTCTTATTTCCTTGGCATGCCTCCACTTTCTGGTCTTTATTTATTTATTTGGCGTATCTGCTCTCCTATACTTTTCCTCTTCAGCATTCTTCCACTTCAGACTTTTTCCTAACAGCTGCATTCGTTTGAGGCCTATTGTGCTGTAGAATTAGCCCTTTAGGAAAGCGAGAAAGCTTCCTCCGACTGAATGAGAATGCCGTAAGTGTTAAGAAATTTACTGACCATGAAAGTCCTTCATTAATAGGGAGAATAGACTTGATGACCTTTGTATTTTTTTCTCCTTCTTTCTGCTGCTCTGAAACTTTACTCACCTTTCCATGCCACTTCTATGATAAAGGCAAATTTTACAGCTCTCTTTCAGTGTGCAGTCTAATAAAATTGGCTCAGATGATACCCCACAGACTGTGTTCCATTAACATTCACATGTACATGACATGATGACAAGACACCAGTAATTCCTTTTGCAGTCACCAAAACTGTGACTTTACCTCTTCCAATCCAGAATGATTTTTTTTAAACTTACACCCTATTTTGGTGCTATCTAACATTATTTTTCTGTAAACACACACACACACACACACACACAAATAATCTTAATAGTGATTTACTGTTCTACCAATGCTCTAATTTGACCATGGTCCTTAAAGCCATCTGTTCTGGTTTTCTCATGCTCTTATTCCTTCACTTTGTATATAAAAATCAGCTTTATTTTTCAGTAGCATGTTTCATAAAATTTTCATTTTGGTTAAAACACAGATCTAGTGCCAGAGAGTTGTCAAAAGACTCTAAGAATTATAATTGTATACATAAGTTGCTTTTTAAATGGCATGACACTTCAGCCAACCACTGCTGTCACTTTTGTCATTCCTAAAGATAAATTTTCCTATGGAAAAATAAAAATCTTACTGTGGTGCAAAGATCTCCCTGAGCTGCTAAATTTAAGACTTTTAACAAATGTCCACAAAAAAGTTAACATCACTTTAAATGAGCAGTAAGACTTATTTTCTTTTGTGCTGAGAAAGGGAAAAAAAAGAGGATGTATAGTGACACAGAGCAAATTTGACAGTGCTTATGTAAAATGAACGAACCTACAACAAATTCTATACTACGATAACTGAAAACAAATTCATGCTGGTTTACCATGACCACTTTATATGGAAATGTAGGGATATAATTCAGAACAGAATAACATAATTATCATACTCTCTGCATTAAATTAAAACCAGAAATGTTGATCTGTCTAATTGCAGGCATTAAAAAATAACTCATTTCAAAAAGAGAGATGCAAATGGAAAGATGGCATGATGGCATTACTCTTACAAACAATTCTGCCTTTCTCCTTTGGCCCTCAGTACTGAACTGTCACCTATAAAAGCAGATACTTGCCTTTTCTGGTTGCAGGAGGAATGGTACTTGCATCACATGAGGAATGTATTTCAATATTGTGAGGCGGGGATAGAAAGCAGAAAACCACAGCCTGCTTGAAGGAAAAAAGCTACAGATTTCCACTTAGACCAGTCCCCATGTCTTTACTGTTGTCTGTATGCTAGCGGATATTAAAACTTGCTCAGCAAGTGCTAAAAGTAAGTCCCTAGCAGTTTGCATCTTGCAAAAAAAAATTTTAAAAAATTTTAAAAAGTACCCCTTCAACAGGATATCTTTCGCCAGATAGTAATGCATGACCAGAGGCACTTCACTCAGTCTACACTGTTTCTGCTTCTTTGCCAAGTATGACAATCATTCATGTTTGCAACATAACCTGGATTAAACTGTGGGCTTTATGAGCTCTGTCAGTGTTTTGAGAGAAGAGTGAGTTCAGTGGCTTATCAAAATGATGCTCATCTTTACTGTAAAATATAAAGGTAACCTTCTTCACTGAAGTTTATTTCTTTAGCAGATTTCTGGCTTTAGTCACTGAGGCTCTGAAGGTACTTTGTAAAGGTTCTAAAGTTATTTCTGCAAAATATTTCAAATCTTCTTTTCTTATTGTAAGGAACTGGAATATTGCATTATCTGAATGTTTTTTAGTGCAGGAGTGGGAGACAATTTGAAGGATAGAAGTTTACATAACATAAAAACATAGGGCAGAAACAGGAGACATATGAAAGGTTCACTGCAATTGATGCTTATATTCTACTGTGTGAGATTCTCTCCTGAAGGCAGACACCAAGTAGAATGTGAGTCTTGCCTGCAGGCACCAAAAGGTGAGAACACGCCACCATTTTTCCACTGCCAAAGAATGTGTGCGAATTCTAGCGATAAAGCAAATGCTATTCTGTTCTGTAATATCTGAAGAACTTTTGGACTCTGATATCTGGATGCATGGAGAGGCATGTTTCAGCCTATATTTAGCATCAGCAGTCAGCGTAGTTTTGGTAATAATGTGTCATACCTTCAAAGCAAATTCTGGTTGCATATGTAGCTTGTTTTCCCAGTAATTATTATACTAAACATAATAACCAAAGTCAGACTTTGTATTCTTAGAAGCTCTGTAAGTATTCTCCAACATTTTACCAGTGGACATACAGCAGAACTACTGGATGAATGCTAGGCAAGTCTGTTATGTCTCTTTAGTCCAATATTGAAATTGTTTATACCTATGTTCTTTGTCCATTCAACTGTTCTAAAAAATAAACAGTCTTGTCTTATTGGCATAAATGCAAAGAGAAAACTCATTTAGAGGTCCAGCATCTGCTACTGAGTTTCAAGCTTCCACATGTTAGTGGGAGCATTAGAACTGCATTTATTACCCAAAATCAAATGTTTGAAATGTTAGGACTGCACTTGTTGGAGTCTTGATAAAAGTACAGCTGTAAAAAAAAACAGAAAATGCTACTGCATTTTTTTCAACAAAAATTGTGCATGTGCGTCATGTTTGTACTTGGGTCAGAAACACATTTAAGCTTCAAACCCTGACATTTCTGAAAAGGCACTTCATGGGAGCTGGGAAGAAAAATACATTTGAATTTTCTGATACTGCCCAATCATTTTTCTCACTGTTGCTTTGCCAATCCCATCAATTTCCTGAGCTGTGCAGCCCAAGGGCAGAAAGGCCAGTGTGCAACTTACCTGCACTGCTGCAGTTAAACTTTTGAATACTGACTTGAGTAATCAAATTATTTTAGTTCTCTCAGTAAGTCCTCAAACATATATGCAATTTCCCAGATACCTGAAAACAAGGAGTAAATAAATCCAGGGAAATCCAGATTTTTCCTCAGATATTTTGGGAACACCAGAGAAGCTAAAATAATCAAGCTTTTTTGAGGATCACTCATACAGGTCTTGTCTTTGCCTCTCAACTAAAATAGCAAGAAAAATATTAATATTTTGAAGAGAGACATGAATCTTTTCATGAAATATGCTAAGTGGAAAAAGCAGGGTGGTGGAGGATATACGGTTTGCTCTCCATGACTAGAATCTGTATATAAGAGGAGAATGATGGCAATCCACAGCCGTGTTGACAATTCAGACATACAGGAAATACCCTTGAAGGAAACTAATACCATCTGGGTTTGGCCCAAGATGTGTGAATGAGAAATATGTTTCTTGTTGAGAATGCAAAGATAGTTTTGGACATTGCAAAGAAGGAATGCTTTAAGCATGCACAGTTATAAAAATGAAATAGGGTGAGGCACTGCATACATATGGAGTAATTGGAGGAATATGTTTGTGTGCGTCAATAGCTGATGCAGACATAGAACTTCAGAATTCATTTGTCCTAAGACAACCAGTAAATTGCTATGAAAAATGTCGTCAGTATAATTGGCCAGAAGCTCTCCGAGTAAAGACAGGATTTCAAGAAGCTGATTTGTCCAAGCCCCCGCTTTCCCTGATGGAAAGAGAAGTTTGCTTGTGACACATGTTGCATTTTCAGGGCAAAAAAGTAAAATAGTTTTGAAATTCTTGAAACATCCAGTTCTCATATTTGTAAAATTGGGAATTTCGATTCTTTCAGTGAGTTGATTTCAGTTTAGAAATTAGTTTTAGTTAAAAGAATGTCAACACAGAAATGAAATAGTTCATTTGGCCCTTTCTGAGAATCCTTCAGTCCACACTTGGTGAGAGTATGTTTTCAAAATCTCAGAATATTCTCACTCCTCTCTATCCTGTTCTTGCATTAACTGTCTGAGATTTTAGTGTCTGTTCCTGGCATAGGAAGGCTCTCTGGTTTCTAACTAAGCCATTGCCAGCATTCTGAGGTTCCTAAGACTCGCTGCCTGCGGGATGGATTTTTGCCTCTCCCTTGACACCCTCATCTACTTGTGAAAGGCCCAGCAGTGCTGATTTTTCTGTTATTTGTGAGGATAATGAATGCCTTGCATGGATAGGAAAAAAGTTCCAGGCTCTCTTTTTGGTGCACATTTGCCTTCTCCTCCAGACTAGCCTTTAGTACTATCATCCTTTCTCTTAAATTCAGGCTCTAAATCCTCTTTTAAAATAGAACTCTTGGGAAGATAAAAGGTTTGCTAGTCTTTCATGTCTGTCAAGATTCTAGATTAGCCCTGTTCCAGGTTCAAAGACACTCATTATACAAATTACATGTTCCTTAACTGACCAATGCTCATATGATGACAATAAACTGTCTGTTACTGTATCTTGGTCTGATTTTCAGCAGATTTTTTACATATCTGAACAGGCTTATTTGTATCACTGTTAAACATTCTTGGAGATATGTATTAATTGTTTTAGTGCTCGCCCAGAAGGCAGAATGCAAAAAACCCCAAAAGACGGAAAATTAAAATGGTAATTTTGGTTGTTTTATTTTCCATTCTTTTTTTTAGTCCACATTGAACTTGCATAACACCTGAGGCCTTTTGACAGGATGATCAAAGTCTATTGAAGCAAATGTTATTAAGACACTGAAGACACACTGTTGTGTGTCTTTGACTGATGCATTACATTCAGGTTGGCTTGAGCTGTCTGAAGAAGCAGTCAGGCTGAGGTAGGAACTGCAGTGCATTAGAGAGTCCACTGCAGCTGCAAGTCTGAGCAAATCATCAGGGTTGAGTTCCCTGCTTGCTGCCTAATGGATGGTAAATCCATTCCTTATTCTTGGAAAATGAATTATTGGTACCTGTTTCAGCTTCATTACAGAATGGTGTTAGTAGCCTGATATTAGCTACTGACACCAAAGCTGTGGAGTTTGATCCCTGTATGGGCCCTCCACTTAAGATCTGGACTCAGTGATCCTTGTGAGTCCCTTCCAACTCAGAATATTCTGTGAAATTCTGTGAAATGAGAATCACAGAACAGTTTGGGTTGGAAGGGATCTTAAAGATCATCTTGTTCCAACACCCCTGCCATGGGCAGAGACACCTTCCACTACACCACGTTGCTTAAAGCCACATCCAACCTCTCCTTGAACACTTCCAGAGATGGGGCATCCACAACTTTCTCTGGGCAACCTGTTCCAGTGCCTCCTCATGCTCACAGTAAATAATTTCTTCCTAATATCTAATATAAACCCACCCTCATCCTTTGCTAGGCTGGACACACAAAGCACTGCTTTCATTTGCATCTACGACGGAACGTGCCCATCTGCCTTTCAGGTGAGAATTTATGACTGTGCAAGGCTTGAATTTTCCAAGCTGTTTATGCTTATGTGTCATGCATATACCCCCTACATAGACTTTCATCCAGTATTTAGGTGAACACTGTTTTCCTTGTCCTTGTACATTAAATTCTCCTCAAATTTAATTCTTTTTTGTAGTCCCAAAGGTGGAACATGAGTGGCCATAAACAGTGCTTGATTTGCATATCTTAAGGCTTAAATAAACGGTCTTTGAACAACCTAGAAGAATTTTTATAGTATAGAATAAGTTAATATTGTTATGCCTACAAAATTCAATTCTAAAGTTGGCGAGAAAGGGTTTAGAAAACTGTGCACTTCATGTATGTGTCTGTGTTTTTGAAAGAACTCATTACATTATGGTTGTACTACGTATTTTAAATATTGACATTTCTGAGTGGGGTTTAATTTTTATTCTGCCAAATGTTGTAAATTCCTGTTTTGGATTCTGAGGATTTCAGTGGAGGTGGAAAACCACTAATAAATTCTTCTTGTTCACGCAGCTTATATTCACTTGCATGTTTTAACTTGAGGCAGACCTTTTCTGTTGATGCTGATAACACTGTTCCGAGTTTAGACCAAATTCTTTTGGAGTAGGGAAGAGTAAAATTTCCTCCAAGTAATGACAATGATAATTACTTTAATATAAAATTTTGTTTCATAAGGCCCTAATTCAGAAAGTATTTAGGCACATGCCCAAACTTCACTTCTAGAGCAAAACAGGATAACATGGGGCAGCCAATTCTCTACGTCAGAGTTTACTTGACTTCTGGTGTCAGTAAATGAGATCTGATACAATGGTGGTGAGGGGATTTACCAATCAAAAATGCTTCTAATTGAAGAGGCAAAAAAAATTACTGGAAAAAATGGAGTATTTTCTCTTAATGAATCTTATCCTGAGATTTCATAAAAATTTTTTTATGGTCTGTAGTTAACGTGGTGGTTATGCAGCTAAAGGCATTATCCTCACATCAGTATAATGAAACATAACACTGGTATCCCTGACTTTATTAGCCAGGCTTCATTGGTATCTGACATTATATATTTCCTATTATAAATCTAAATAAGAACTTACATTGACCTGCATTAGACCAAACATTAAACAATTTACTAAGATTACAACTTTAAAAGGAAACTAAAAAAAAAAAAAAAAAAAAAAAAAGTCTTTTAGACCACCAAGAAAAAAACATAAATTTAAGGAAATATGAGGTTTCCACCATGTGATTGCCCCTGCAGAGTTATGCAACAGACTGCTTTTACTTAAAGGTCATACATAAAAAATTTATGGTACATTTTTTAAGAGATTTATGGTGTTTCTATTTATACAACTTATATGTTAACAATTTAAAGGTATAGTATACTAAAATAACAAATTAAAATCTAATCCATTTGAATCCTTGATAAAATAGAATGCTTTAATGTAAGTCATATATAAAACAGGTTTAATAAATGCATCTATATTAATTGATGTGGTCTGTGTTATGTAATGATTAACTGTTTATTATCCATTACAGATCACTTGCTTATTTTTATCCTGAAAATCACTTGCAAATGGGGTTGGTCAGGGGAGCATTCAGTGTTGTGCAGGCCCGTTACGTGGTGGTGTGACTCTCTCCAGAACAGCTCTGCAAATCAGAACTAACTTTCTCCCAGTGCTGAGATGAATGATGCCATTGATACCATCTAGATCTTTTGCTTCATGATATCTTTGAATTCAAATATATATAATTTACCAAATATGCTGCTGGATTTTCTGCAAGTAAAAATTTGTAACGCTACATGAAGGTACCATGCCTTAGTTATTTGCTGAACTTTATCAACTTTACACTGGAATGACATGGGAGGAGTTAGACACTTACTCAGCATTAACTGAGGCAAGAGCATGGAAAAGAAAACTGAGAGGGGGCAATTTTTCAAATCACTAGAACTGCTTTACCAGTAGGGTTTGAACTCAGCCATAGTAGTCACACTGTCAACCTTGCCTTTGCATGCTTAACTCATGTACTTGTGCTTATTTATGTGGAAGTTGAGACTGCAAATGCATCACTTTATGCCAGGAGTCAGAACCATATACACAGGTCTGGTAGGAATTACCGATGCTAAATTCATCCCTGAATTTTGCATATTGTGTATTAAATTAATTCAAGACTATGAATTATGTGTTCCATTAGGACACAGCATTTAAGTACCCTAATGTGTGTAAGCACTTTGACACCATAAATACCATAAACTCATTAATAATTGCCTTTGAGGTCCAATACAAACATGGTGCTGAATGACAACAGCATTCGGAGAAAGATCCTAATATGGTCATGGAGATTTGTGGTATTGTGGCCTAATCTTGCCCTCAGTAAAGGGACTAAGAATACAGCCTGATGGTGGCAAATTCCTAAAATTAGAGAGGGAATTCACAAGAGACAGCCTTTGGCCTGCTGTGTCACCCGAGAGGATTTAGTTATAGAGTCTCTAGTGACTTGAATCATCATCTCTAGTCCCTTGACAACACTCACAGTATTCCTGTAGGGATTCCCTTTGTGTGGGCTTGAAAAATGTTTCTTGCCTTGCTGTGGGAGATGCTGTTCTATTGGTCTCATTGTCTACTGCTGTCTCCAGCTCTGAAGGCAACACACAAGATCTGAGCAGTTCTGCAGAGCTGGAGCCGATACAACCCTTCTTGGTAAGAGGTCCTCAGCAAAATGACCCAACAGACCTCTGCAAAAAGTACTTGCTCAGCCCTGGATTGCCACGTTTCTTGCTGTAAAATAGAGTTATACTTGTTCAGTGGATTTTGGATGTTTCTAAAGTTGTGGAATCCTGTGATTTGTTTTTGCTGACTGAAGAAACATATCTCTATTCCTAAGCTGGTCATCACCCCTTCATCAGCATAATTCATTTCCATAGTAAGAAACAGATGTAAAGAAATTTGCTACAACTGCTCCAGTAGAGTTTATGGGGTCATAGGCCAACCCAAGCAGCAATTAATGTGAAAGAAGATGTGGTCATTTCCTATCTTTTATGAGCATTAAATAATACTTTTCTTTTGGACAAAAAATATTTGACATGTCAAAGGAGTAGAATAAGAGCTGATAGTATTTATGGTATTTTAAAATATGAATATCTTTTATAAATACGAAAATCACAAAGTGTTAGAAAAGAATAACATAAAGCATTTTAAAAGCTGTTTTTCTTTATAACTGTAAGTCTAGAGTTTCAGAGAAAAAACACTAATAAAAATTAGTCAGTCATCATTATGATGTCATTCTCATAATTTCCCTTGAAGTAAACTGCAAGTACAAATAATATTTGTAATGTCTGACATCATCTATGTAGCTTTCCATATGCTCAGACTTTGGGTTAAATTTAGTGATGTTGCCCATTTTTTAGAGAGAACACCTTCTGGGTGGAATGGATTTCATTAAGAAAATCTCTCTGAAGTTAAGCCATCTTTGTAACTTGTTTGAAACAAAACAAAACAAAAACCCAAACCGCCCAGGAATAATAGGAGTAGGGCAGTAGCAAATAGTAAAAAATGAGACCATCTATAAGAAGTAAAGTTTAAATCCTTAGTCCCAATGCTCACATGAAAAAAGGAACGATGCTTTTCAGTGTTGGTCTCTTTAAAAAGAAATCATCGTAATTGTTTTACGTAGGAAACAATAATCCCCTCCTTGTGATATGTGCCTATTTATCACAGCTGACTTGCAAAGGCTTCTTATTCTAAATCACTCAGACTTTTAAAAAAATGTTCCAGAGGAGCCATGGACTCATTTTTAGATGCTTCTCTTTTGAGATGTTAAGCATTTAAGGATTTCTAAAAGTGATTCCTCATTTTTAATGTCTCATTTAAAAAAACTAAAAAGTGTATAGGAATCACAGATAGAACAATCAGTATTTCCTCAAAACTAGTCTCATATTGACCAGAAGCAATTACTTTGAAAATCTTAAGTCTTATATTTACATTAATTAGAATACTTTCCATTAAGTGATAATTCATACTTATAGAACAGCCAGCCAGTGCCTTTCATCTCCTATTTTCTTTTAACTCTGGAGTTTTCTACATTGTTTGGAATGATAATTTCACTTCATTATTGCTCTCTATTAGTGACAGGAGATATGTCAGCACCACAATATTACAATTCTACACAACAGCACATGCTAATAACATACATAAAAGATGAGAAAGTTGTACTTCACATGCAACAAGTCTGGTTCCACATGTGGAATATGAAGTCCTGTTTTTTCTGTATGTTGCCCACTGTGTCCTTTCCCACATGCAGACCAAGGGTGTCTGAGCCATCTCTCCACTTCCAAAAAGGAGCAAATGAGCAAGAGAGGTGGTGGTGAGACATGATCTCCACTGCCTTCCCCAAACCATCTGTGCTGTTTTGCTCCACAGCATGACTGGCTCATCAACATCTTTGTCCTTAACATATTCTTAACATACTTTTGATCTAGACAAATACGTACCAGTTGAGTTAATTTGTAACAAAATTATCAACTGGAATTATATGTTTCATTTCAAGTCATCTTTCAAAGATATGCAGATGATTTGGACCAATTTTATCCAAAGGCCCCGATAACTTTTTTAGATAATACATTGAATTACTTAATATAAACTTAAATGTAGGTAAATATTATTCATTATTCCTGATTTTGTTGTTATTGTTTTTGTGGTGTCATTATTTACACATGGTGACTATTGCATTTGAATGGACATCAGCTAAATGTGACAGTTATTCATACTCAAAGTAGAAAAAATTACTAGAGTTGTCAGAATATTTTGATACACTGATTCATTATTCCTTGATAAATGCCAACATTTTTTACTGCTCTCCCTCCCCTAAAAAGGAATAAGGAATTCACACATTTGCACTCTATACTTAAGCACTGAATGGAATATTTTCTGAAAGAAAAAGAGCTAACATAAATATAATTTCTTCTTTAGAAATAGGAGGTATGTAATAATTAGCAGAGTCTCACTAAAGCTACAGAAATTACATTCCCTTAGGAGGAAAAGAACAATAACTTCTGAAAAAAAATGACAGTCTAGACACAATTTGCTGTGTTTGAGGAATACAAATGTAACTGCTTAAACATATTTAAAAGTGGTTAATTCAACTTCCTCTACAAATTCATAAACTCAGAAATGTTTCCTTGCAATTGTTCTTGGAACTGATAGAGAAAAATCTCTCAGGAACACATGAAATGTAAGAAGTGTAATATGAAAACTGCCCTTTCTCACATGAAGATTGAAACTAAGCAGATATTCTCCAGAACACCAGCAGGTTCCCCTGTTCTCAGCCCATATGAGCTCTTCCTACAGTCTCACTGCATGAGGGACTTATGAACTTCATCAGAGCTGACTGTATGGAAGGAATGTGGGCTCAAACATTTGAAGGCATGCCACATAACTTCAACAATCCAGTCTCTTGTTAATTACAACTAATATTTCATTAGGTTTTCAGCTGCATAGATGTGTGTGTACACATCCTAGTATGTAGGGTAGCCAATGCCTGCAATTAAATCACAAGTCTTGTGAAGAGGTATATTGAAATCTGAAATTAGTAGAGTAAAACATTGCAAGTAGGTTTTCAGGTTTTTTTTAATTTGAAACCTTTAGACCTTGATTGCAGGAAGAAGTCTGAGAACACAAATCAAACTAAAAAGTAAGGAGGAAGTGAATTTCCACTCCCCGTTTCCAAACGGATTTTTTTAAGCACGTGGCTTTTAAAGACAATTTCATGATTTTAGAGTCTGCCTCATGAGTGTGTGAATGGACAGGATTGAAAGTACTTTATATGGCTTTTTTAAAAATAACATCCTAACCCAAGCTATAAATCACAGTAAGTATTTAATGCCTTATGTATATAATAAATATTCAAGTCTAAGTATCTGGTTACAGCAGTGATTAAGAGTTCTGAAAATCAATCCCTTAAAAGACAGTCTTTAGTGGAAATAGTGAGTGGCGAGGCTTCTTTCACACCCTTCCATGCACATGTGCAGTTCACAGCCACTGAGGCAACAGCATGTGTTATTTCTGAAGCAATTCTTTAGACAGAGAGGAGCCAGCCTGATATAAAGCTCTAAGCCTTACAGTGGTTAAAGCAACTGGATGAGTTTTATAGTGGGAAGAGGGACAGAAGGATAAGAAAGGTATCTCAAGGGAGGCTATCACTAGAAGAAGGTTTTAAAGAAAAAACTTGATCTTCATAGAGTTGGAGAAGAACTACTTCTGACTGGTTAGCCCAGTCAAAGGGCGTGAATAAGGACTACAGACACAGATCCCTGCAGACTTTTTCAAATCCCATTACATTTGCAACAGTACAAGGCAGGGGAGTGACTGGCTGGGGATAGCTCTGCTGAAAGGGACTTTGAGGTCTCGGCAGACAGTGAATTGAACGTAAGCCAACAGTGTGCCCTGGTAGCAGAGAAAACCTGCTGCATACCGGGCTGTATAACAAGGGCACAGGCAGCAGAGAAACCCATCATCCTCCCTTTACCCTGCACTTACAAGGCTGCATGTAGAATACTGCATCTGGATCTGTAGGGCCCTCAGTGTCAGAATGGTATCACTACACCACAGTGAGTTTGGGGAAGGAAGGGTGGCTGGGGCCTGGAGCGTTTGCCCTCTGTGGAGAGGCCACGAGAGCAGGGCTTGTTCAGCCCTGAGAAGAGAAGGCTTCAGGACCTTGTTCTGCAAGTGGGGCACTTAAGTGTGGTAATGAAGATAGAGAACAATATCACTGGTGTAATCATCTTCTATGAGAGTCTATTACCCTTACACTAGCCTAGGATTTTTGGTAAAACATTTCTGTGGCAGGTATTGTTGTAAAAAACTAACTGATATAAGAAAATCAGTTCGCTCAAGCCATCTAACCTATCAAGCTAATGGTTATATTGTTATGGAGTTTCTTTTATTTTCTTTTTCTGTCTTTACTAGAATTTCTACTCTTAACCTGAGAAGGTTTCCAAAAAACAGTTTCCTTAAAATTCGAAGACGAATTCTGCACTTGATTCATGACAGGAACTACAATCTGTAACTTGCACACCCTGAATAACTTCCTTGATCTATACAGAGCAATAAGTCTCTTTTACCGAACACTATTTCATTTCATGCAGTAGCACAGCAGGTCTCTATGAGCAAGGTCCATTGATTTTATATGTGCCTTTGGAGCTGCTTCTCTGAACTTCATCTGTCATTTTATATATTGTGGCCAATATTTTGCAATTTTATAACTGTCCTCAGAAGTATATCTTGACAACTCTTAGTTACTTAGTTGGAAATGCTTACTGCAGCATCCAGCCCTGATATAAATCAGACTTTACATGTGAGTCTGATAGCCTAAAGGAGTTTTCAAGTCACCAAGCTTTGCAGCATACCTTGAGTTTCACATAAAAGATTGAGGTGCTTGGTTCTGTTCCAAACAGAAAACAAACATTAACTCTGCATTATTTCTGGACAAGGAATCCAACACAAAGATTAAATGTGATACTGGTATAGACTACCACACCAGCAGAGATAGGATCCACCTGAACCCATTTTTATTGACAGATGACCCAATTCCCTCTCAGGAGAGCTACATGGCTGCTGTATTTTTTGTAAACAATTGGATAATAAATTATAGTAGTAGAAAAGCTACAGGCTTTCATTAATTGGTGTTGAATCAAAACTATCAAAGCAGCAGCACGTAACAGACAAGTGATTATGTTGCTCCAATGTCATTCCTTTTAAGTGTGACATTCAATTGGTTAAACACTTTTATCAAAGAAAAGAAGAGAATGAAAAGGCAAAATTGCCTTCTTTGAAATTTATTACTTCACCTTTTTCTGCTAGATCTTATATTTTCCAAATAAAATATATTTTTAGATGCCATCAAACAAAACCCCTTTTCAACACTATTTTATCCAATTGTGTCTTGCTGAACTCCTGAGACTGCTGCCAAGTTAAATAGTGACAAGTGTTCATTATCCAAAGTACTTAAAACTCTCTTTTAGATATTGCTTAATACCTGTTATTTTATAACTAGATAGTTACTCTAAGTTGACACTTATGCTCCTTATATATTTTTCAGGATAGAAAAGAATAAGGTGAGAGCTCTTTGGGTGTTTAAAGATTCTTGATGTTGTATTGAATTTAGTGTGCCATTTCATTATTTAGATTTAGGAAATTTCTCTAGACTTCCTACCAATGCACTCTAATCTTGTATCACCAGCAAATTCTGTCAGTTATTTTCAAAGTAACAGCTGATTTTCTGGAAGCAATATTAGGTGACACATTTTAAAATTATTTTAAAAGATACCAGTTATTTATTTCTGCTATTTGTTTTTCGCTCCTAATTTAGCAGTGTACTGGAGATATGTCCGGAGATGTTGGATAGAGCAGTTCTTCCCTGAATACAGTCAGAACCACAAAAGGGCTTTTTTATTATATGACTAGGAATTTCTCATACTACTTTCTTTAGAAACACTATATAAAAACTTACAGAAATATAAACTACTTTGTTATCTTACTAATTCTTTGACAGCATTCTGCTTGTGGCAACAAATCAACACATAAACAAAGTGCTTTTTTGACCTAATTTTACAACTCTGTTAATTTTTCATCTAGGATTTTTCTGTGTTCTCCCTTCTCTGTTATTTGCAAGATGACCTCAGAGCCCTTTTACAATCAGACTCACGGATACTAGTGAAATTTTGTAAAAATAAATAGTACACTTCATCATCTTAACTACTTCAATTTTCAGTTCCTTTAGAGCACTTATTTTTATGGTAATTTATGCTGGTGCTTTCCATGATTTCTCTTCTCCCTCTTTTTTTTTTTTCCCCCCTCTCACGCTACATGTGGAGAAATGGCAAATGTTAAACAGTAACTACAGGATGTGTCTTTCCCAGTCTCTCTTAAGGAAAGAAATCAAGCTGCAGCTTTTGCTTTTATACTCTATTGGTCTAGCTAAGTGGCCTCTGCCAAAGACCATCACCTGGTTTGAGGAAGTTCTTTTATCACAATGTATTAAAAAAAATCTCTGTATTTTTCCCTGTTTGTCCTTAAAAATTTCCTCTCAAACCTCAGAATGTTGTTCTACCATAAATATTTATGGGAAACTCCTACTTACTCTGCCAGAGAAACAATGGTAGGATATAACCCTTATTCTGGTGTTCTGAATTTATATTCTGCTCTGTTAGTGTCACTTGAGTTGGATTTCCATTTTATTAAAGTATTACTATTTTTTGGAGGCCTGAACATTCCCTCGTACCTTGCTGTATTTCTCACCTTCTTAATTCCTAATTGTTTCAGTATATACACACTTTCTCTGAGTCTAATAAGGTATTTTTAAAGAACCTCCATGTTGCTTCCATGGATTTTAATTTCCTAACTTTCTCCTTCAGGCTATTTCTAACTTCCTCAATATAAAAATATTCCTTTTTTGAAAAGTACTGTAATATTATTACCTTATGGTAGGTTCCCATGGGAGGATGTTGAGCTTAATTATATTATGTTCACTTTTATTTAGTGGCTCAGCCACATTAACTTCCTGAATCAACTCATATATTTTGCTCAAGACTTGCATCAAGACTAGATTTGCCCTTTCAGTATTCCAGAATTCTTGTAACAAATTACTGTGTTTGGTGTCTCCACACTATTCCAGTGTTATAGTGAAAGTCTTGAAAATATGTCTGTGATATACATGAAAAAGTAATCAGGAAATACTTATCTATTCAGTGCTCTTTTAAGCGTGCCTAAGGTCTAAAGGGCTTAATTGTCAGTGAAAGGAGATGGAGTTTTTTTAATTCAAATATTCATTCTCTGTGCATGAATCAAGTTGTATGTTTGGGAAGTCAGTTACACATCTAACTCTGTATATGTCGAAATTCATGTTTGAGTGGCACGAATTCTTGCAGGTCAAATATCCCACGGTTATTGTAAATCAGCAAATGCCAATTACTGGTTTTCCCACGGCTTGAGAACCTAAGCGCACTGAAACAGCAGTTGGTTCCTTAAAAAAAACCCACCTGAAACCCAAACTGTAAATTAAGGAGTCTATGACCTATAGAAAATAGAAACTGTGATACCTTATAAGTGAAAGCCCGTTATGATGTCCAGTAACATATCTCAAGTAATCAGTTGTTGTGAGGCCGAGATTCAGTTGAAAACAAACTTTAGTAATGAACTATATGGTAGTTCTGAAAAGCAGATTGAAATATGGTTTGTCTTTGAACGAGATCCACTGCTTCTCTGAACTCATAAACATGACTTTGAAAGAATGTACACTGTTTTCCTGATTAGAAGTCCTTCTCTTTTTTTTTTTCCCATTACTCATTTATTTCAATCCTTGTTTTAAAATCTAGCTCATTAGAAAAGCATTCTCAGTAACAGAAGTTGAGACAAATTTAGACGTGTATCCTCGTTCAGCATAGTGCAAGAGAGCTGTTGCTATTACATGATATGAGAACAATAATATTTGTCTGTACTAGACTGAATTTCCTCACTCTTTTAAATCCCAAACTAATTACTTTTAATCAAACTTTTCTTAAATTTGCCAAGAGAGAAATGTTTCCTTCATTAATGTTATAATTTGTGGTTCACATTTCTAAAGAAAGCCAAAAATAATTTCTAAAATAGTGTGTCTTGCTGACATAAACACAGTTAACTTGTATTTTTTTTCAGTTTCCAGGATTGTTTCACTTGTACAAAGCAGTAAAAGTATTCTGCTCTTTCCATTTTTCTCGTATTATAAGAACTAAGAAAACAGGAATTTGTTTAGCTCATTGGCGCCATTTATCCTGAGCCAAGACCATGATCTTTGAAACCCTGTAACTTGGCTGAATACAGTACAAAGTTCTTTGCAAAAAGCCAGTGCAATTAGAACACCACAGTCTCAAAATTAAGACGATAAACTTTCAAACAGTTACAACTAAAACAGAGTATCATGGACCCAGAACTTTAATCAGTCAAACAAAAATCCTAATTCTACTACTTTTTGATCAAATAAAGAATTGTGTAGTTGAGGACAGCATAAATGAAACACTATTCTACCTTTTTGCAAATGAGAAGAATTCACACAGAAAACAAGGGAAACATAACGGAAGCAAGTTCTGTGCAGTCCAGCCTCGGGAGCTTCTCTGAACTCCGGACAGAGTGATACTATAACACCAGCAATACCCTGGGCACTTTCTATTTTATCACTGCTGCTGTTCAGTGGTAATACACATTTGCTAACCAAACTGGCACATTGCAGAGGCTCTTTGAAAATCCTGTGTTTCAGCTTTGAAGATGTTTTTCTCCAAAAACCTCTCTTTCACTGCATATGTGGTACATCTAACACATGAATAAGATATTCTCTTCACTTTCTATGAGAAGATCTGTAATTTCTATTCTGATGATCTATAGCACCTAAGAAAACCAAATAAATCAAATTCAGTACTAAGGATTCTATTTCATTTTGTTTCAATTCACCTAAATTATTCACTGGCTGTTGAAGGTACATTTTGTTTTATGGAACAGAGGATTCCTCAGGCCTTATTAAAAGATTATGTTATCTCTGCTCAGATTGAAAGTAGTGTAATATTTTCTTTCATGCATTTTGTTGGGATTTTTTTTGACCATTCATATTAAGTGATTTCATGAGTTAGTAGGTTAGTAAGAAGCTAATTAAATTAATTTTCCTTAAGTCATTTGGTACTGTTTTTCCTTAGAAATACTTACTTCTGGAAGCTGAAATAGCTATGCAGATAGTAAAATATAATAAAATTTATACATGTTGATAAAATGTATATGCATTTTATACAAAATAGAGGATTATATGGAATGTATAGAATGGTGTTCCTTTTGTTCTTTTATTTGTGTCCTATATATTTAACAAACTATTTCAAAAGCAATATTTTTAAACAACTGTGTAATTTGCAAGGAGAATGTACCTTTACAAGAAGTGCAAAATGTTGCAAGTTGCAAAATACACTCACTAATTTACAGCAAAACCACAGTTTTTAATGCTTCTGCTCCAAGAACTGTATGCTTTAAATTAAATAATCCGTCACACTTTTTTTAAACCAAACATTTGTAAATAGAGTTTGATCCAATTTTACCTGTGGCCTTCCCAGCCCCACAGGCCTTTGGAGAAACATGGATACTGTCTGTGAGATTATTCTGATTTGTTGCAGTGAGGGGAAACTTGCAGAGGGGTAAAACCCAACAGAGGCTGGTTTCTGTTGGGTAGTTCCCTAATATTCCCTACTTTTGGATTTGTCTGTCGCTTCAAAATTTTTGTCATGACATTTGGAACTACACTGTATTTGGCAGGGCAGTGATCTGTAAGTAACTGCAGGGGCAAACTGGAGTAATCTCATAGGTGGCTTGTTAAGTTTCATTTGATCGTATACTGCCTCGTTTATACACTCACACACATGCTTGTCAGATGATACTGCTCACTTCTTGCTCTTACCCTCAAAAAGTCACTGTAGCAAGAGTGTCCTGATAATATTATCCTGTTATATCTTGCAAGGCAGTTATGGGGAAGGGAAATGGCAGCAATGTAAGCTGCCAGTGTTTTGTACTGCCTTTCATCTAATCTGAAATTCTACTGATTTGATGAGATCTTGAAAGTGCTCAAGGTTTAGCGTAGGCATTAACATTCTTAAACATTGTATGCTTCTGGATAAAGGGAGCCAATAGTGCTTAGTCACATCTCCAACTAGGCTTCTGTGTGGTGTACAATATAATTTTACATTCATTACTAACAATTAAGCATTCAGTCTGCTATGGAAAGGCATGTGTTTTCTTTAAGGAAGAGCTTGAGTAACTTCTTTTCTTACGTATCTTGATATTAAAAAAACCTCTTCTCATGCACACTACAGTGTGACTCAGATCCATTCATCTATTAGTGCTTGCAGTGTGCTGTGTCTCTGGACTCTTACAGTGATGGAGAATCCAGTTGATAGACATTCACCAAATTTTTAGGAATGTCAAAAATTTAAAAGCTTTTTTGTGATTTATTCCCTCTTTTATTTCTTTTCAAGGCATTTAGTTAGCATGAAGATTATTACATAAATTAAAGTTGTTGCAATTCAGTTGTAGGGATTGCAACCCAATGCCAGTGACGATAGATCAAGGTTTTAAAAAGTATCTGCTGTAAATTAAAAACAAATGGTTGAAAGTATTTTGGAGACCTCTCTCCCACAAATCGTATATTCCATTTTCCAAATTAAATCTAAGAGAGAATATTACTTTATTGAGATTTATGGAATAATTTCTTTAAAAATTCCTGCAATATGAAAATGTAGGCAGACACGGACACTGAAGAAAAGTAAGTGTCAGCTACTAAGTGGTTTCATCTTTTGGAGCTTTTTTCTTATTTTGGTAATGGGAAAAATTAGTTCTGAATGCTTTTTAAAGCTAAAATTATATATAACCCATTAATTAGGGGCAGATCATTTGTCCAACTTTTACTGCAAAGGGGATAAAATGTGTGGAAAACATGATAATATACCATTGCTCCATTGGAGGAAGCGTTCCTCCCTCAATCCAACTTGCTGATCCTGTCTAAAGAATAGGACTTCAGAGCTTCTGAGAAAATGCGTGTAAGAGGATATAAAGGAAAATTGTTCTGTGGCATCTGGGGGAAGTATATAAGGGAATAGCAGTTGGGCTGTATTAACTATGAAAGTGTATGTGTTACTCAATTTTTCATCTCTTTCAAGACAAAGACATGACACATTTTCTGTGTGCCACAGTACAAGGGATGTAATATCACAGGAAATCACATAGTTGTGATGGGCAGGAAAGTACACAGAAGTCTCAAGGACACAGTACTGTTTCTGAGAGCTTCATGGGTTCCCTGAAGTATTCTTAAGACCTCATTATAGATTTTGGGGTGTCCAAGAGCTTAAAGGGATGATGAATCCTGGAGCCTTAGTGGACTGTTAAACCTCCTCCCATTAAAGAAAAACATGTGGTTGAAACTGTGTTGGCTAAAACCCATGGAATTTTCTGCGTAACTTTATTCCTTCTTTGCCATTTTGTGTTGGCTATCATGATCTGCCTGTTATATTTCAGCAAACGCAATAATTTCCTTTTAATTAGATAATTGCCATGTTATTCATTGGTTTTGATCACTTCTAAATTCAGCCTTTGGTTTTAACAAATGCACTTTCAGAAGATGATGGATTTTTACATTTTGAAAACCGCTAAATGCTCAAAAAGGATTTGAACACATAACAAAATTAAAGTAGGGATTATCTAGCACTGTGTGTGGGATACGGCTATAATCTATACAGTGCATGGAAAAGAAACTGGCATTCTCAATTGCACTGCACACATCTCAGTAATAACAGGGTATGAGGCATACAATTTCATAGAACACCCACAATGAAAATTATTCTTTCCAAACAGAGAATTGTTTTGGAATAAGTTAGGTTAATTGGCACCATGGGACTCCTCCCAAGGAAACACAGAACATAAAAATCCACACATGTGCATGTAAAATGATAAAGTATTATCTTCTTTCCCCTCTCAGCTCCTCAAATCCAAGACACACTACCCAAAATCAACAGAAACGACTGTTTTGTTGATTCAGATTTCCTTAGAATAAACTGGCAATTCTTCATCTGGTCAGCTTACAGCCTGAGAGTCACTGCACTGTTCCACAGTTGCTAGCTTGGGTATGGTTATCCAGTGCAGTCTCTCTCACAACAATAGAGGTCTAGAGCTTTTGGTACACGCTTTTCAGAATTGTAAGAAACTTCCTTTTCCATGCAAGCAACAGAGCTATATGGTGCTAAGGTACAGCCTCTTTCAAAGGACTGGTGTGCTCCTATTAGGATTAGAACCAAAATCTGCAAATTGTTAATGAGAAACCCAGGCACATTTCACTGTCATTTTACAGCTGGTTAAAATGCTGTACTTTACAGTTGCTGAATACAGCTGAAGTATATTATGTCCTCACAAAAGTATTATCACCCTCTCAAAAATTACAAAGAACTTATCAGTGAAAAAGAATCACCCTTTTCACGAAGAGGGCTGAATTCTCCTGCAGGCTGCTGTGCTGTGTGTATTGTGTTTATTTCATTCATGTTTAAGATAATTATAAATAAGGATATTCTACTCTGCAGTCTCCAACAGAAAGCCAAGTTCTACATTGTTCGTCTCATCATTTTTGCAACAACACAGGCAACACAGCATTTCAGCTTCTCACCAAAGGCATCCTAGAGTTTCCCATATTTTAAATGGTCTTACCATTTAATTAGTCTTAGAAGTATAGGACAAGACAGTAAATACAATTTGCACTCAGCATTGGTGGAATTAATTGTAAAATGAAATCTTACTCTGTTCATAGTAGGACATATGTCATACTTATGTTCTGTACTCTAATGTTGTTATTCTTCATAGGGAGATGAGAGCTTGGTCTTGTAAAACGAGGGTTTACTTTCCAGAGTTTTCAGAGACGATGTTTTTGAGAAACTTTGAAGAATTGCAGGCCCATTGGATTGACTAAGGAAGAAATTCAGATTCACATTTGTTCTTCTAGTCCTAAAGCCTGGAGCGAAGTATATCCTTCCACTGATCCCGTTTCTATACACACATCAAAAGAATCCCTTTTGGGACTAATTGGTCCCAAATTTAGTAGCCACTATAAGTTTGGCTTTCTAGGGACAAGAAGATAACTTTTGCTGAGATTATAAACTAGTGCTAAGTGGTGGAAAACCAAGCTTGCTGTGATGTCAAGGCAAAGAAGTTCAAGAAAGGTTCACTGATTTCACCCTCATCCATGTAAGTTTTCAGAGGAAAACAAATTGAAATTACTGGACTTGGATGGAAGGATTAGCATGAACTGTGTGAATTGTGGGTCTTCTGTCATTAACATAAATTCCATGGGTATTGACGGACAGTATATATGTTAACTTATGTCTGCCTGTATATCAACATGATGCAAAAACAAATATACATATCCACTGTCAAGAGGAATATCTGGTAAGTTTTATAGGTGATAGAACTGAGCAATTCAGCAAATAATGCAAACAATCTGATTCTATTCACACACTAAGTTTTAAATAGATTTTTATCCCTGGTTTATTATATTTTTCTGTAGCAGCACTCCTCACTGCAAAGACAGTACAACCTATTATAAGCTCCTTGGAACAGGCTGTGCCAATGCTGAAGTTAGTGGTAATTTTTAAACAAATTTTAATTTGATTTTATATTTAATAATCTGATTAATAAATATTCAAGTGATTAAATGTTTTAGAATTGTAGTATCATTAAGGTTGGAAAAGATCATCAAATCCAACCATTAACCTAGCACCACCGTGTTTACCACTAAACCATGTCCCCAAGTGTCACATTCATGTGCCTTTTTAACACCGCTTTTCTGGGCAGTCTACTCCAATGTCTGGATACAAACATGAAAGCATAGTAGATGTTTCACTATTAACCATGAATTCCTGAAAAAACGATGCCTATGACAACAAGATGCTCATTTCATCCTGAGTAGCTCTGGAATAACTGGCTCACAGGAGCACAGTTAACCTATTTAATGCCTGACAGTCTGCTTTCATAGTTTTATACTGAACATACAGATTGCTGTGTTTCACAGCACTCTTCATGGCATCACAGAAAATTCCTACTTAATCACTGGATCACTTGTTAGTAATTAGTTAATTGCAGGACTGAAAGTACTCATGCTCTGACATAAAAACTACCAAAACACAGTAACTCATCTTAAGAGTATTACTTGGAAATCTTTAATTCCCAAACCCTTTGGGAATTAAAAATTCATACAAAACTAGTCTTACTGATTAATTTGAAAGCAAGACGAAATAAAAAGGTGACTATAAGCTTAGGATTTAGGCGAAGTTTCTGTTAAAGCTTAAGTGTGTCTGACAAGGAAAACCACAGTCTTAGAGTAGAGAAGGTGACAGACAACAAGGAGTCTAACTCCTGTATTCTTAACAGTGATCTCTGATACCATTTAATTGAGATTTTTCTGTCGCTTTTCCTTTCCCTTCCCTCCCTTGCCCTGCCCTTTCCTTCCTCAGAGACTTTGCCCTTTATCACAGTATTCCCATGAGATACACTAGGGATATTTTATTACTAGCTAAAAAAAAAAATAAAATAATAAAATCTCTACACAAGTGCAAGTTGTAATTCCATAATGGCTATTTTAAGGATACCCATTTTATAGGGGTTTCTCTTCATGTCACTGTGTGAGGCAAAGGGCAACAGAATGCAGCCGTTCTTGCTCGCTGCACAATTTATGACCCTGCAGCCAGCAGATACACATCACAGCTTAGTGACAATCAAAAAGAAAGAAAAAAAAAGAATCAATAAACTGAAAATAACTTAAGGATCAGAGATGAGGAGCAACAGAACCTGACGGCCTACTGCGATTCCGTAACTAAAGAGCTAATTCAGTTGGTGGATTTATAAGTAGGAAGCTACCATCTAACTACAGGGACTTGATTTTACCATTGGCAGCAGTAAGACGTAAACTTGGCTACTTTGTACAGTTCAGATGGCTTCATTTTAAAAGGATTTTGGGAAGTTGAATGATTGTAGGGAAGGACCACAAAAATGATTTAAGGACTAACAGTTGCAGCCCTAGAGCTACTTAGCTCTTCAGAGTGTAGTTTGAAAGGTGATTATAGCATTTAGCTCCCAAGCGAAGTGATAGACTCTTAATTTTTTGTTGTTGCCAAATCATACCTTGATGCCTTCCCTTCTGAACAATTTATTTTACACCAATATATTTTAGACCAATACATGTTTTTGGGCTCAGGAGACAAGAAAGTGAGTGAAAATTGATGTAATAGATTGTGCTACATTTTATGGTGGCTGCTACTAATCTAAATGTTTCCAAATCGTAGGAAATAATACAGTTAATAAGATAAAATACAGCCATGAGAGTAAGAAAAGTTGAAAAACTGCTACAGTATTCACTGTTTTTCTGTATGTTAGATACAGATGGAGTACAAGGTGACTGATCTTTTAGTAATAACATATCCAGCACTGCTGTATCTCAAGAAATCATTATATCCAAATTGAAAGCATTTAATTATTATGCCTAAATTTTGACAATAGCTTCAGGCACATCAGGTCTATTTTTTATAGACAGTCGATTAAGGTCTCCTTAAATGTCACTGAAATCAAACTGTTAGTTCAATAGTTTCTCATTCAAACTTTCTGCCTCTCTTCTACTTGGCAATAGTTTAAAACAAAAAGAGAATAACTCTAGTGAAAATCAGTCTGAAAGAAAAAATGGGTAATAATATTTTCATTAAAAAATCATCTTTGCTACATGACTTCAAAGGAAAAACTGTAAAATGTTGCTCTGTAACCAACAACTGTCTTCACCATGACATAATGGAGCAGTAAATCACCAGAACAAGGCAGCAGACTTTTAGGTTTGGGTTTTTTTGGGTAAACTGTTTATTCTTTTCTTCTGAGTGCATGTCACATATTCCGGGTAGTTTGTAATATTAATGGACAAATTAATATTATATTGGGTGCTGGAACCAGTATTTTCTGCACTACACTGGGCTATATATTCTTAAATAGCTGAGCCCAGTTGCATGTCCTAGATTTGAGTTATAGGTGCATGTCTCACTCATGTCCTTACTCAACTTTGAGGCACGACTGAAACACACAGTTTCTTGTCACCACATGCTCGACATAGGGAAGAAAAGGCTGAGGGGTAACAGGAGAGAGCTGGCCAAGTGCTCAGTCCATCCCCACATACTACAATACTTATGTATCCAGTGTGACATAAAATGCATTTGAGAAGGTCACAGGTGTTGAATTAGCGAATTCATCATGAGATCCACTCATGGCTTCCAATAACTAAGTTGAAAAATAAAAGATCAGAACAGCATTCCTGCTAATCGTGCAGTCAAATAGTTTTAGAATTTCGGAGACGTGCAAAGAAAAACTGTTTCTTAAGCTGGTTTTTTTTTTTTTTAAATCTGCAGTAATCTTGCATCTAATTTTCTCTTGAGTAGAGTCACCAAGAAGCACAAGTAATCATCATCCGCTCATAAAATCTCTGTTATGAAAGACTTCCACATGCTTGTTCTAATTCCTCCTGAGATACTGGCAGCAGACAAAATTATCACTTCTTCTCTTTCATTTGAACTCCTTAAAATTAAATCAAGTCACTGTCAGTAATTTTACTGCACTAACAATATTCAAGGAGAAACCTCAACAACTTCAACGAACATTAAAAGCCAATGGACCAATAAAAGTTACACATCAGGTTGTACTCTTCTTACTTAGTTTCAGTTTATATCCACAGACCTTCATAGGAGTGACTGACAAGAAGCAACTCCAAACAATCCTATTTATGTGCAGGACCAGTGAAGAAGCCCTACAAACTTGCTCAAAACAATGTTAGGGGCTCCAAATGAATTTCATCAACACAGGAACCATTAGTTCCATTAAAGAAACACAATGGCATCTTTTTAGGAGGGAAACATGACTTATTGCTATACACTGCTGTCACTTCTCTTCCTCTGTTTTTGTAGATTGTTTTCCTACTTATCTGACTGCCAGTGCTGTAATGAGTGAAATATTCTAGTGAGATCCAAACTAAACTCCAGGATTATTTTAATGAAGGAAATATGTCACTTCAGTTTTTTGCTTATATCAGAGCCTCAAGACAGTTTTAAGTTGATCCTTTGGAAAATCATCATGCAAAGGATCTGCTGCTTAGTGACAATATAATGATTTTATCACTGCTAAATTTCCTCTTCATGTTAGAAAAGGAAGAGAAAATCAACTACCACTATTTTTATTCCACCTATCAACATAAAAAATATAGGGATTGCTGTCCAAAATGGTTTTCAGAGGCATCAATTTAAATTACCTTTCATTCAACCACAGATGCATTATCATCATCATCATCATCATCATCGTTATACTTATTTACTGGATACAACATATCCCTAAAAGTTTGAAAAAATATTTCTACTGTTTTTACTGCCACTAGAGTTATGTATTTGTTTGTATTACAGATAGAGACAAAAAACAAAACAAACCAGAAACTGCTATATTCAGACACTTGTATATAAGAAGGAAAATTTTTATTTTTTTTTTTTTTTTTTTTAGGGAAAAAGAATTGTTTGCCTTTTGGTACTATCATTGCTCCAAGGCTGGAAAAGAGGTGAATGGTTTTTGTTTACTTCAATGAAGAGTCTCTAGGTTAATTCAAGAATAACATTCTATGGATAATGTTATCATGGAGTCAGAGAATCACAGAATATCCTGAGCTGAAAGGGACCCACAAGGATCCTCAAAGTCCAACTCCTGGTCCTGCACAGGACAGCCCTAAGAGTCACACCATGAGCCCAAGAGTATCATCTGAACACTTCTTGAACTCTGTCAGGCTTGGAGCTGTGACCACTTCCCTGGGGAGCCTGTTCCAGTGCTCAGCCAACATCTGGGGGAAGAACCTTTTCCTGATATCCAACCTAAACCTCCCCTGACACAACTTCAGCCCATTCCCTCAGGTCCTGTCACTGGTCACCACAGAGCAGAGATCAGTGCCTGCCCCTCATCTTCCCCTCATAAGGAAGTTATAATTGCAGTGAGGTCTCCCCTCAGTCTCCTCTCTTCAAGGCTGAACAGACCAAGTGATCTCAGCCACTCCTCATACGGTTTCCCCTCAAGGCCCTTCGCCATCCTTGTGGCGCTTCATTCTTATACTGTGGTGCCCAAAAGTGCCACAATGTTCAAGGTGAGGCCGCCCCAGTGCAGAGTAGAGCAGGACAATCCCCTCCCTCGACCAGCTGGCGATGCTTTGCTGGATGCCCCCCAGGACACGGTTGGCCCTCCTGGCTGCCAGGGCACTGCTGACTCATATTCAACCTGCTGTCGACCAGGACCCCCACGGTTGAAGCATGGAATAGACTTTGGGTTAACATCTATGAATATGTGTAAATGAATAGAGGACTCGAGAAAGGCAGTGACTCACCTTGGCAAAACACTTCACAGGAATACACTGGCCTGAATTTGATCAGGGACAACTAAAAATTCATTGATTTCATTTTATGTTCTCTACAACACCAGTATATGAGAAGAATCAGACACAATGAGAAAAATACATGCAGTCAAAATTCTGGCACTACACACTTCTCTCGAGTAAGCACAGAGGACACATTCAGTGATCCTCGCACTTTGTGTGTGGATGCAGTGTTTTAGATCCTGGTTTTCTGGGGGTTTTTTATTGCTGACTGTACACTTTCTGCATTGTCTGCTGGAGAAGCATCTATCCACATAGTAATCTCCATTACTGATTTCTAGTTTTAAAGTGTGTAACAGGTAAGTAAAGCCAAATACCCTTCAAGTAGTCTGTCAAGTAGTGACAACTGCTACCATTGTCACAGTCATCTTCCATCCTTGTAGGTAAGGTACCATGGACAATGATTGTAGGAATCAGACTGCAGGGGATAAAAATGTTTTAAGAACCCTTGTTTTAAAACTACCATTTGGATTATGTGGGGTTTGTTTTATTCTATTTATTTATTATTTTATATAATGTATTCATTCCTCAAATTCTTTACTCTTTCTATTTAAGAGCTGGAGTTTTGCTTCTAGGCACATTCCCTTCCTCCTTACCTGCAATGTATATAAAGCCTCTGTTCTTGCCAGCCTGCATTAAACACTGCCATACAATTATCCTCAGTCACTGGACTGTTATCTCAGGGAATTGAATTAGACTTCCTAGTTTAGAAACATCAAATTATTTATACAAAATGTTATAGTTGAAACAGATCCAATTTAGAGCATGAAATGGTGGGTAGGATAGTAAAGACTAAAAAGATCAGGTCACTGATTTAAAACAGAACTAAAAGTTGAATTTGATCCTGAGGGTACCCATTTAGAGTCATATCAAGCAGGTTATTGCCTATTCAGAAGCATGGAAAATCAGTTTTTCTTTTGTCTCTAAGTTGCAGCTGTAAAAGTCTCCTCAAGAAAGGTTTGTCTTGGACCAGTAGCAGTTCTATGGGAATTTCACTGTCAGTTTTTCGCAAGTACAGGTTATCAGAACTTTTGGTTAAGAAATATGAAACAGCTTTAGATGGGTGTTCAAAAACACCCCTGATAAGTCACTTTTGTTTTGATACCTTGAACATAAGGATTTCCTACAGGGGTAGAAAGGGAAGCATTCAGCAAATCAGAGAATCAGTTCTTTTCCTGAAAAAGGTGCAATATATTTCATTTCTCACTCAACACAAACCAAAACCCTCTGAGATCTTCTTGCAGAAAAGACTATCTTAATTTGCTTGTTGCCCTTATAGCTGAAACACAAAATTATCAGTTAGCATGTCCTATGCACTTTAAATGGATATAGTTTTTTATTTGAAATTACTCTGGCAAGATTATGTCAATACGTTTTTCATCCATGAAAGCTTTTTGATATATAGTCCTAACTGTTCTAGGCATAACCTGATTACAGTTTAAATTTTCTTGATATATCTGGATTTTACTTGCATCACCACTCTAAATTGTGACAAGAAATCAAGATGGAACAACACTCAAAGACGTTTCCATAGAAAAATATCCCCCAGTAGACTTATGAGTTTTCCATTGGTACTTACCCCACAACTAGATGTTATTTCTTACCTCCACCCTCCAGCATATTCCCATCTGTGCCCATTCACCTCTCACTCCCCTCACCATGAAAGTCTCCCTGTTAAACATGATGAAAGCTGTTGCGCCAACCCTCCCTCATGTCTGAATTTTGAGGGTCAGTTGCTTTTTATGTGCACTTCAAATACGTGCAGTTTTAAAGCAGCTTCTCACTAAGGGCAGCTTGTGCTACATTTGAGGTTGAGCCAAGAGAGATCCCCTCTCCCTGGGATCCCTGAGCAGTTTCAGGCCCCCTCCTGTGTCTGACTCCCACGGGAATGTTGAGCACCCACGGGTCGGGGGGGGCCCTAAGCCAAACTTGCTCCCACTGGCATCACTGCAAAACTCGGCTGAATTCAGTACAATAGAAATGAGCCCAAATGATGAAAATATGAAGATAATGCTGTGGAATGCTGTTGCTGACTAGTTTCATTTGAATTTAAAGTGAGGAAAGGATGAAAGGAAAGAAAAAATTTGGTAAGAGTTATAAGATATTATGTTCTGCATTCCCAGTACAAGAAAGTTTTCACTTCCTTGCCAGAAAGAACTGTAGTGTCTCTTGTCATTGCTCTTTTTTATTATTTAAATTAAAGTAATTTCTGAAAAACATTTCTTCCCTTTTCCCCCTTATACATACTATAGTATAAAAAGGTAAAGGTAAGTATAAAATCCAACCTTTATTCCACTTTGTACAATCTTGTGTATATCCAAAAAAGGTTCCTTGAGTATGTCTCCTTCGGGAGTGAAAATCTTCACATATCCTTCTTTCTCTAGAATGAAGAGGCGATGGGATCCATCCCCACAATGTACTGCTCCAACAGGCTGCCTTAGTCCACTCACAACCTCCTGAATGCAGAAGCAGTTGTGCTTGTGTTTTCTAAAGAAATTCAAAGAAAACACGAGACATTTCTTCTTTTTTGTAACTGCAACACAACAATGTCCCTAAAACATAAAATGTTTGCTCTGCAGTGATATTGAAAAGTTTATAGTAAAAGCAGTTTTATATATTTAAATATACACTCATATATCCAGAATAAATGAAGGTATGGAAGCATATAATACTGAGAATCAGTTTGAACTCCACTTGAGCAAAATTTGGTCTGTATACAAGAAAGAGAAAATTAAACAAACTTAGATCCAATATGTAGAAGAATAGGAGGGAAAAAAAATTGTAAAAGAAGAGAATAATTTAGAAATACGGAATTTCCACCATAAAATAAACACAGTAAATTTCACCACTTCGACAAAATTTGGCTTCTAAACCCCATTTAAAAATAATGACTTACAATGGAATAATCTAATTTAATTATTTTCATTAAGAAAAATACATTAAATAAATTGAAGATCATGAAATGAATATTTTACTAATAAACTTATTGTAGTTGTTTACAATAAAGTCAAGTAATACTACATTCAGGTAGAAATTACTTCCCAGAACTACGTATGATCCACAGGCTGGACGATAACCAAGATCCACAGGGTGGATCAAACCAGGATTCTAACACCTTTCCAGCAAGGCAAATATCAAATGGTACTGAAATGTTGAAGTTAATGTAACTTTCTCTTTTGACATACACTAGCAGCAGCAAAAGTAAGTCACATCTGGAAAACACAGCTGCCGAACATAAGGACATACTGAGCTGTTTCACCGTGAAAACCACAGGCTTTGCTAGGGTTGTTTTTTTTTTTTCAGATTAAACAGCATTTATCTTTATGAACCTGCTGATCTCTTCCTCTTTGTCATATTCTTCCATGTGGTCCAGGGAGTTAGAGGCTGGCCCTCGCACTTGTTTTCTTGGAAAATCTGGAAAGCACACGCCACCATCTTTTCTTGCATAGTAATAGCAAAACTCATCAGCTGTAGTTTGGAGAAAACCTTAAAAATGCAAAAGAGCAAACAAATATTTAGTGTGTTGTCATGTCTGCAGTTTATTGTCATCAAACTCATCTTTAAATAGATTACAGTGGAAAAAGAGGTCATTTTAAACAAAGCACTATCTGTTAAAAAAGGCCTGCTCTGAATAAACACAGACTATTACCTTTTACAGTGTATTTGTCTTTATTTGTATTAAACCTGATTTTCAGTGCGCTTATGTGAAAATACCAATTCATTCAAAATGACACAACAATTCACTCACTAAAAAATTAAGAGACAAAGCTCAGAGTTGAGGCTATGATACACTTCTTCCTGATTTTAACCGATCAATCAAGTGTAGGATCTGCAGTAAAATAGCTTGAGTAGCTTCTATGTAACTTTTTTTTTTAAGTGGCTTGTTGTAGTCAAAATCTCAGTAAAGACTTGAGTAAAAGGCATGAAGTAAAGACTGTGGAGTTCTGCCAGCAAAGGGCACCGGTTGGAGAGGTGAATAATCACAGATCAGGTGAATCTCAGAAAGCCAGAAGTGTTGCTGAAAACTGCACTGTGTTGACATGCAGTTGGCCTCTGATTGAAGCATTGAAGTGGGTGATCAGTGTCCCATCATAAGGTCTAGTTCCTCAGGTCCCAAAACGGGGGATATGCCTCACGCTGCACTGGACATGGCTTGTATGAAAAGTGGTCTTTAGCTTTCAGGTTAAAATGGGAATGAGTTCAAAGGCCCAGATAAACAAGAAGATGGTAAAATGAGAGCCTTTGAGGAAAAACTCTGCCACTACTGCTATTACATTATGTTTAATGACATAAAAAGTATCTATTTCTGTTCACAAACCTATTTCTAGTCATTGCTATCCAGTTTTTATCACGAGTATTAAATCTAAGAAGACAGAGCCTGGCTAGTTATACATGAACTGTTTCTAGAACGTGAAGATAATATGTCTTAAGTTGCCTTCATTCTTTTTTCTATTATTGGCAACTGTCTTAAGATGTACTATGGTCCAGGACATAACTCATAGGATACACAGAATTAGCAGTTAACTGGAATTAGAGGCCTAATTTATGCATGGCTTTACCACTCGTGAATAATGCAGTAATCCATAGGTCTTGGCCATAAAACCTCTGGCTTATAATGTACAGCAAGAGCTGATCAGGGACAGCTGTGTTTCATTGGAAAGTGCCAGTTTCTTTTAAGCAAAGCTTTTTCAGAAACATTATCAGTTTTGACAAAATTTTAATTCACATGATGTTTCTGGTCCAAACTCAAACTTCTGGTCTAAATGAGAAAGAAACAGCAAACCTCATATCACTATACTCCAATGTCTTGTAATTAGGGTGTTTCATTAGGAAGAGGAATATTCAGGTCAATGCCCCTCATCTGTCAGGCAAGAGTTTGACCCTAAGTCTCCCATTTCCCAAGTAAATGTCCTAACAACTTTATTAGCTATCCTGGGGTGGTCTTTCTGTGGCTTTCTCCATGGAAAATTTCGAAAGAGTTCAATTTCTTCCTTATGTGGAATAGGAAAATTTTTTAGATCCCAGAATTTTTGTGGAGTGGAAAGCCGTTCCCACACAACTATACTTCTTTTCATATACATCTTCCTTTAAAAATATTGGAAAAATAACATGACAAAGCCTACCTTTGGTTTCTATAAAATAGTATCTGGAAACACATGGTAGTGTGTTGTGGTGTAAAAGTTTAATTACCATGATTTGGAGTTTCAGTAAATTTCATCTCTGAGGAGCTGGTTTTAATTTATAGTAGTTATTGGAGAAAATGGAAGATATAATTTTAAGTGGAACAACTGAAGAGGAACTCTGATATAATCACGGAGTACTATTCCAAGGCTTGTAGATATAAAGCCAAAATCAAAGGTAATCCAAAATCTTGCTGTTGAATTATTTGACTTAAGAATACAGGGTTTTGTCTTTAATAATTTATTTCTCTAGGCACAGTGGTTCATTAAAAAAAAATGCAACAGCAAATTAGAGGTGTAAGATTACTAAGCATTTCTAGAATTTTCTAAGTATACCATCTACTATTTACTAAAGATAAACTACTCTTGGCTTGAATGTTTTCTTTAGTCAGGAAAGCTGAGAGCATATTATGATCATGTTGTTCACTCAGTACATGTCCATTTCAAATTACAATCAGATGTAAACTCACTTGACTGTAGCAATGCCTTTTCTTATATGTAAGACTAATCCCATTTCCTTATGAAATATTTTATCATGCACTTCAGTACATGTTGCACTGCAGTTGCCTTTTTGCTATTTAGCAAACCCATCAGCAGGTTCCAAGAAAGAATAAGGCTTATGTTCCATTTTCATTAGAAATGCTTGTAAAAAAATGGGGTTAGAATCAAACTGAGAAAAATGTTGCATTACTGGAAGGAATGTAACCTCTGTAAATACAGTTTCACCTGGTTATTAAGGGTGGAATGTTGTTATTTTCTTGTATAAAAACTATAGTAACTTACCAAAAAAAAAAAAACCACCACAATTTGTATCTGTTATATATGCTCAATTTAACATACTAACAGATTCACTAAAGAGAGTTAGAGAAACGTGCTTCTACTCCCTATCTGCTTGTAGCCATTTAATGTCTTCTGTTTTGTGCATAGATTGTAAGGTCTTTAGTGTAGTTTGCCATTTTGTTCAGCATTTGTACACTGTCCAGAAGAATGGTCCCTGACAAGTGCCCCTAAGCAGTAGAACTGTTTGGAGGGGAAAAGAAAAAAAAAAAAAAAATCTTTTTGCTCAGTCTGAATTTATTCAAATACAGCTCTGTCACTGTCCTCTGTGAGAACTGTGCCTAATAAAGACTGCAACCCTTGGTCCTGTGTGAATTTCTGTACTTACTACTTTATTTTAAAACTCATACATATTATTACAAATTTCCTACCAGCTGTGTACGTGTTGACAGAGCAGTGCCTGTGTTAACAAAGAAAACTGAAATCACAAAGGAAGCTTAAACATCATGTTTAAGTGTCAGATTTTGCACAGGCTTGCATTTCTATGCTTTTAAAACTTTCTCTCTTGCAAACAAGAATCAAATGACAGGCTTTTCAGTTAAGGCACTTACAGTGAAGGCTTTCTGTATTCGCCTTTATAAAACACTGTGGGAATAAGTTGCATGATTACAAGCCTTTTCAAAGGAAAACTTCTGCTCTCAGCTGATCTCCACCTCCTCTCTCCACTTGTACTTGCATTCAGTTGTTCCTCACACTGTATCTCCCTTCCTACCCTACCTTCACCAAATTCTACTTTGCTGGATTCCCTGCTTATCCATTCCCTTGCCTCTCCGCTTTGATATACAACTCCAGTGTCATGGTAGCCCGTGTCCCAGTCTCTACAACAAGTCGAGTTCCTATTCCCTCCCTTCCCTGTTTGCACTGCACACGATTGAGAATCATGCACATCTGAGTAGACTTACCCCAGCTTTGAGGACATCTGGAAATAAGGCTCACCTGCTCTATTTCTGCTGTGACCTTGAGTACACAGTTCAGTATTGTGTAAAAGAAGCATTTTCCTGCTTTGGGTTTACTTTTTTTCCTGATTTGCACTTTTGACAGATAGATGTGAATTTTTTCACAAAAAAACCACGTTTGCCTCTCTCTTCTCAACTGCCAGTGAAAACCAAATCAAAGACATGATTCCAGACTGATTGTTTCAAACTGTACTAAGTCCACTGGTAGTTTACATAATTTCCTATTGGTTTTCAAGTGACTAGTGGTCCTTTTCTCATACTCAGATATTGCACGTACCTGCACATGGGCAGTGCCAGGGTTAATCCCCTTGATATTCTTATTACCAGTAGCAAAATTGTGAGCCACTACTATTTTTTCTGCAGGTTGACTATGTTGACTGTGACTAATAATCAGTCATGTTAGAACTTCTAGAAATGCTGTGTAAGTTGTAGGATTTCTTAGAATTCCAGCATTTGGGCGTAGGGTGCCCCTGTTTGTTGTTAAAAAAATCCTATCAAGCATCTGTTCTTGTAATGCCTGGATTCAGATCAGGGCCTGGATCTGAATTCACCCACAATCATCTGGAACCCATTCCTTCAAATGAAAATAATGGAGACCAGATAGTTCAAAATCTCTCCCATGTCCTTGAATGGCACTGTGGCTGTGGTACAGGTTTGTACCTTTGAATACGCCACTTGCACCAGTGTGGATCAAGTTTCTACTTATGTCCAAAGGCAGAATCAGCCAGGCCTTTCTTTACTTGCTATATTAATAATAAATATTAGACTGTCTTCCCTTATGACCTTGTAAAACTTAAAATTCATATTGTTTGAAGATACTTCGTTAAATCACTTAACTCCAGTGTCTCCATCACTAATCACCTAAACTGAGGCTTACAGTAAAGATTAGATGAGAAATAAACACAACAGTTACCTGGAATGAAGCAGGGAAGTTCCAATCTCATAGTCTTTGTGTAACAATACACTCTCCTGCATTTCCACACCATCCTAACAGCTATTTTTATTCTGTCTGAATAAAGAATAGGGTCCCCTTTTTCTCTGAATATTCCTAAAGAAGTCAGTGGAAGTTCTGATACAGTCATAACTGGTGGGCAAACTGCTGTCTTCAAAAGAGTTAACCAAGCATCTGCTACAGTTTTCATCTTTGCAAAAACAGACAGAACAATTAAATGAATTTTTGAAGCTAACTCGTGAAAAAACCTGATGCATAATTTCTCAGTCTTGGTTAATGTGTAATGCTAAAATTTCAGTCCCAGAAAAGATGCTTGCTATCTTAAAATGCTAATAATAGTTCTCATTTGTGCAGGACTTAAGAGATAAAATTATTGTTTTAGTCAGCAATTTCCTTAAACTCCCTTGTATTGGTGTTCAGAAACAATTAGCACTCCCTAATGGAGGAAGAGTAATTATTCGACTTTTTAACAAATGCACAGTGAATCATTGCCAGAGACCTTGGGCTTGGGGGCCTGTTAATTTTCAGCTCTTTGTTTAATTCTCCAGGCTAAGCTGAAAACATAGCTTCCACATTTTCAATTTTTTCCTTTCTTTCGTAATAAATATTATTATGGATACATGAGTCTAACAAGCAAAATAGAAACCCCAAATAAGTTGTGACTGTAATTATTTATATTTCAGAATGTATAAGACTATTAAACTCTACTAAAATCCTGTAGGCCATCTTCTCAAAAGGAGGGACCTGAATCTCAATCATTACCTTTGGGAAATCCTAGAATAGGTATCAGCAACTGTATGTACCAGTCAAGTCACCAAATTAACCCTGTTGGTGGATGTAAGTATGCAACAACTTTTTGTTAGTACAACCTACTTTCAGAACAAGTATTTAGAACGATTATTAGCATCTGATTGATGTAGGAAAAATCCTATTTTAACTGATGCTGAAGTATGTAAGCTCTTTTCCTGCAAAGCACAGTGCTCTGCCCAGTGCTAAAGTTATGCTTTCATCTGGTTATCTTTCAAGGCAACCTGGGTGGTCACAAAAAGCACTTGACATCTTGATGCACTTCAGCAGTTTTACATATACACAAACTTTGTAGAAAAATAAATTTGTCATTCGTCACCACATATGTTGATCTGAGGAGCGAGATTCCTGTGGCTACAGCTCCTGTGCTGCTCAGCCCTTTCTCATTCTCTCTCCCTCCCTCCACCTCCTCCTTCTTTCTCCCTTTTCCTTCTTTCACTTTTTTCAATTAAACAAATTGTTTCCCCATAAACACAGAACTTCACAAAACAACTAGGAAGGTCTTGCTCTGCAGAATATGATAATCATTTGCACTAGCTACAAACTCATGTCAAAAATGTCTCTGTGTGGACTTCTTATATGGGCCAAACATTTAGAATATCTAATCTGTTATCGCTGTTCAGCAGGCAGTCTTGGCAACTATGATCTATTCTGCTTTGCTTTGGGGAATGTGATAAAGAGCAAGAAACAGCTGGTTTAAGAAAGCCTTAGAAACATCTCTTAGTTTATAAAGACAATAATAATATTTTCATATTTGAATGGGTTGAGATACATGTTAAACCACAGTAAAGGGAAAATGTAAGTCAATTCAAAATGTTTTCTCAAGTCAATAAAAGAACACTGCAAAAAAACTCCTGTGCTTTTGGGATTTCAGAGAAAACAAGTACACACTGTACACATGCAATAAAAAAACTCTCCTCCAAATCCCATCCACTTAAACTATCCCTTTTCTCAAATATGTTTATATTATATGCACAGAGCTGCGTTCATATGTAAAATATGACTATTCACAAATTCATTTTTCATCTCATTATCAACTCTTTTTTCTAGTCTGTGTAGCTAGTAAAAAAAAAAAAAATCCCAATTAATTTAATTATTTTCTCCTGTGTGGCATTGTTTGTAAGTAGTGTTTGGACAGGAAAAAAAGCTTAGTTTAAAAATGACAGTCTTAAACATATAAATAATGTACTATTGAGAATACCAAAGATGTTATTTAACATAATAGTGTATTAAGACACCGTTTCTAAAAGAACCATCTTCTGCGGTTATTTTGTTGATACATGACAAGTGATAGCACACATTTGGTGACTGCCTTAGACAACAGGGCAAATTCTGCTTTTGATTATGTCCAGCTAACTCTACTGACTACAGTGAGGAAGTGTTAGGTTAGTTAAGAATTTGGTCATTAACAGCATGTTGGAAGTAATTCAAAGATCACAGAAGTGTATCAAATAGCTCCCTTTGATTTCAATGGGCTTTAAACCCTGTGGAAAAAAACATCAGTTTCTAGGGCAACAAAACCAGAAAAAACTTTACTCATAAGCTTTTAGAGTCTAAAACAAACAGCCAGGACCTTTTATTTCTTGCATTTTAGAACAATCTATTGTTTAGAATAGCCTTTTGGATGGCCAGCTGCTTGTTTGCATGATTTGAATTAACACGTAAATATTTCAGCCACGGTAAAAGTTTGAGGTGCCTTTGACAACAGTCAAGCCATGTGTGTTTCATGGAGAGTGTAACAGGAGGGTGGCAAGAAAGCACTCTAAATATTTACCTCCTTACATAAGATCCACTCTGAAGACTGAAACATTCTGTCTTGGGCAAAATCCCCTGAATATAAATGGGAATTTTTTCCCAGTTAAAAGCTGGATCTATAACTGCTCAGGCAATATCAACATATTAAAACAGACATCTTTTAGCCCTGTATTTTGTTATAGGTTTTACCTGGTATGTGACCTCTGCAAGTATAATAGAATTCTTTACAATAGTCTTTGCACAAGTAGGGAAGAGTTAGTTCTCTTTCAGCTGTGTCCCCTTTCTCAGGTGAGTGGAATAGGTTCTGAGCGTGAGGTGAGCAGTGTGCACATTTGATTTCCTCCAGTAGCTTCGCACATTCCGTGTTGTTCGTAACAGAAAGTATCTGCAAGCCACAAACCAGAGACAAATAAACATATGACCTGTTTCCCCATCTTACACAATGAAAGATTGCATGATCTAATGTAGTAAACAATGCTAATGGGACAAATGCATCATATCTCAAGTGCAAAAGTTACTACTATGAAATGTGCAATATGCCATTAGTACGGTGAGATTTTAGTTTCTCTGATTTCTTACATACGATTCTATAAGGATCTTCTATAAGAGTCTATAAGATTTCTTCTCTGAGCTTGCTTCTCAGATAAGAATAATAGCACTCAAGTTATTTTAAAGATTCATGCCTGCCATCTCTTAATCACATAGGCAAACTCTGAACTAGAGGGATCATGTATATAAGGAGGAGTTACAGCAGCAGGCCTTCTATCCACTTTTGAGGTGTTTAGAGTCGAAAAATTAAAGTTCTACCATCAAAACACATCAGGAAAAACATGTCTAGGTATGTGTAAAATAGGTGTATCTTGAACGACACCACTGCATGGCTACTGAAATGACTGCTGTGGAATTTGAGGAGGTGCCGTGGATTTTTCATGCTTTAAATGCTGCTCTGCTTTTTGCTCTCTCTAGTGCAAACTACTTGTAGGCAGGAAAACCTGTGTGTTTTCAGACATATCTTTCTGTAGGTGAAAAAGTAGAATTTGCAGCATCTCGTTTGCATCAATATTGAATCTGTACCTTTGTCCTGAAAAAAAAGGGCACATATGTGCACAGCGCTTGACGAAGCATGAAACCTCGACTGAAGATGTGTTTGAGTAAACACAGGAGCCCAAGGAATGTAATGTCATCAAATCATGAAAAATAATGGAAAACAGTATAGTTGTCTTTATTAGCTTCTGAATGCAGTGCACTTTGTTAATCTATAGTTAACCACATGGATTGTTTTTTGATCATTCCTCCCAATGGTGGGTAATGGGAAATGTGTTCCCTCTGTTGAGAGTGACTGAATCTGAGCCAATATGCAAAAACAAAGCTCAGGTTCTCTCTGGTATTTATTTAACACAATTATAAATAAGGACTGTAAGACACATTAAAAAATATTAATGTGGTAAATATTTGTGTTCTGTAAAATTTGTAAATATTTGTAAGTAGCACATTTGAAAACACTGCTAGTTTTGCTATAGCTCATATCTCTGAGTTGATTTGTAGAAGGACTTTCCAAATGTCATTCCCTTGCAACATAACAGTAAAAGGGAATTATCTGACTTTTGAAAAAGTAAGTTATTCAATGCAGAAAAACTCCTGATATGTTTGAGTGTGCTGTCTCATACACCTGTTCTCTTCATGGATGCTGTACTTTGATAACACAGTTCTGAACTCATCTTTTTTTTTACAGATCATAACGACATGAATTTCAAAAGTTTGAGAGAAATGCACTTTCCATTGTTTTCAACAGATAGTTATTCAAAATATTACACGATATATGGCCTGTACATTTAAACAAAATCCTGTTTAAAGTAACCTTGATTTAGAAAGCAAACTCTTCCAAGGAAAATTTAGTCTTACCATACATATATTGCCAAAAGGCCATCTGAAATGCATACTAAAGTTTAATGTTGTAAGTTGGGACCCTGATTAGAAGAACACCATTTGGCTTCTATCCTTATTCTGGATATGCTGCCACTGGCATCAAACAGAATTCCTCCAGATTTGCCAGGATCACTGAATGCATTAAATGTTCTGTTCTTGAGACTATCTGTTCTCACACTATCCTCAGCTTCATAGCACCTGCCATTCAGTAATGTGATTAACATCTGCTCCACATATTGTTTATTATCTGTCTTCAGACACTTCTTGAGAATATAACTGTCTCACATATTTTGGAAAGGGTTTGTCTTCTCTCTCTCTCTCTAATGATAACTACAATAAACTATAACCAAAATATATAAGAACTAAAACTTTGAGCTTTGCTTAATACTGCCTAGGATTGCAGTCCAGGTAGGAAAGAATAGACTTGACAAGCTTGCAGTAATCCATGCTACTGAGGTAATCTTCTGCATGAGCTGGACTTTATTAAGGGAGGCTGTGATTCTGATGGGAAGGGGCCTGTAAAAGTCAGTCAGGTCATTGTTTGCCAAATAGAACAAAGTCTGAAGCCAATAGGGGATGACTAAAAGCACTATCTATAAATGCTACTTTTTAAGTATGTCACTTCTCTCCTGAAGTAAGGATGAAATGACCCATTTGGGTGTTTCCACCAAAGGAAACTGCACCATGAGTACAGACCCTTCAAAGAACTTGTCTACATTCAGGAGTTTGCAGAAGTCTCATATATTTTCATCAGGGAGTTCATCTTAGGCAGTAGGCTTCCTTGTAGTAGCAGTATGATGATGCGTTTAGAAGTACAAGTAAACACAAGGTATTACTAGGTAAATATTCAGTGTGCTTATTGAATTAACTCCACAGTGACGCAGATAGAAAACTGTACTTCTACTGGAAGACTCCAGAACACATTGTGGAGGGGGAAGGGGTGGGGGTGGAGGTGGGGGTAGAAATAAATTACAGGATAGCAAAGCTAATTTACTGGTTTTTATGGGAAACGTAATTGACGTTGCCTGATGATACAGGCTTGCCAACATTTCAGTCCTCAAAGTTAAGACAAAAGGATCCTAATCCCCCTGAGCAGCTGCTATCCAGGAATTAACCACAGGAATTCACCCCCTCATGTAATTTCTGGAATGAATCTTGGTCATATAATAGCTAATCGGAAGATTAAGGAAAGAGAGCCAATCAATTATCTGGAAATCAAGTACAGTGTTACTTAACTTTTAGAATGCTCAAACAAAATAGGGTGGTAACATTTGCTCTGTGTGAGGTCTGATGTGTAACTCTGTCCTGGCTTGGAGATAGGACAACCTCTCTATTCTGAATTTCAGTAAATCAATAATGTACTTATCCTGGAGTATATTAAAACAGTTTTAAGTAAATTCTGAAATACTTATTTAAATTAAGTTTTTCGGATGTCTACTTTGAAAGTGACCTTAAAGTTGACAATGGCTTTGGTCTTTTGAAGAAATGTAAACTAATTTCCTTCTTCAATTTTTAAAGTCGTATGAGAAACCATCAAACTGCAGTGGTTTAAACTAACTGTGCTCTGGAAAATATGTAAAACTTCCAAGCATTTATTGCAACATGCCTAATAATGATTATGCCTGCTGTTGACTAATTTACAACATCTGTAAGATCATCCTTTAATCTCTAGCCACATGAAAGTAAAATGGGTAGACTAAAGGTAAGATAAATCCTGGAATGCACAGGAAAGCATAGCATACTAAAATGGTTTATCAACAGAAGGAGGAGTGCAAAGAAGAAACAGAAGATGACACAATAGACAGAAAACCTTTATGATTAATATTGTCATCTGTTTTGGGTACTCTGTCATATCTAGTTGGAGCAAGGCAGTATAATTTTGATGCTAACAGAAGAAAAAAACCAGTGAAATAAGTCATTGCATTAAGCCATATTTGATATACAAGCATTTATGTCTAAAAATCATGTGCTGACGAGATTGTTCAGCTGTTGAGTTGAACATATGCCTCTTCTGTATTATAGTGCTGGATTATGTCATTAAAGAGTTCGGTTTCAATTTTAGGGTAATATTTAAATAGATCATTGTACTAAGGCAGCTGTTAAAGGGACCCCAAGATGAGTTATTTGTTTAGTTGGATGTGTTCAACAATAGCCTTTGTTCATGAAAGAGCCAGAGCAAACAAATGATTGTAAAAGGGCACACTTGAAAACAATTACTTTTCACCCATTCCTTGACAGCCTTGGCTGTGAAACCATCCAAGGTAGAGAGGACTTCTTTGCCTGTCAGGCTGCAAGCAAACTTTTAGAAAAACTGATATTACAATGTTTGACTGGGAAGTAGTAGCCCTTCAAAAGCAAGGGGATATTGCAGAAAAATAAAAGACAGAGTTAAATGTCAACAGGATGCAAATATTTTACTTGAGCCAGGGCAATGTTGTCTCTGCTTATTACAGAAGCTCCATTTTTCTTCCCAAAGCTGCAGGCACTGGTGGTGTTTTCATTATAAGCATAGATCAATATTTTGATCAAAAATTCTCAAAGACCCAGCATCTTTGGGGAGAAGCTCTTATGAGAATGTCTACTGACATGCTCAATTAATTAATTTTTTTTTTCTTTTAAGATGGTAGCATTCAAGTTTCTGTTAATGGCATAGCCACTCCATCATGTAGGTATATGATGGAGTTAAAAAAAGCTGGGTTTGGAACTGTAGTAAAACACAGTTTAAAAATGTGCTGTTAGAAAAGTTACATTCAAATGTATTCCATAATACTTTGCCATGTCTTTTACAGAACGACCACCTCATTCTGTCAAGTGTAAATCACATATATTTTGACCTTTTTTCCAAATATATATTGGTATGGTAAAGCAGATTTTTGAGTTTCATAAGCATTAATCTGCAGTTAAAATGTCTGATTTTACAACCCTATAAAATAATATTCCTTAAAAAGTGTAATCTGTATTAAAAAACAAACAAACAAACAAACAAATGCCAACAAAAAAAGCTATAAAAACCCCCAAACCCCAACCAATAAAAAGCCCAAACAAACAGGTTCAACAGCTCAGAAATAGGTACTGTGACATATATGATCACTTATGTCAGATTTTTAGTACCATGTGTAAAAAAAACTTCTACACTCAAAAGGAATTAAAAGACGTTTTAAAGGAATAGTAACAAGAGAATAAATGCTTCGACTGCCTGGAGATGGAAAACTAACCAAAATTGAACTTCCAGTTTATTGCATTCAACCAATTACCACAAGGGTCTCCAAGCATTGAATAATCTCAGAAGCATATATGCCACCGAGACATTGTAAATAGGGTGAATTAAGGACATACTATTCCAGTCCTGATTCTTTTTTTTTTCCTTCTATTTTTTTTCTTTCTCTTTTTCTCAGCTAGATCTTTAAGGTTATCTGTGTGTGGTTAGTTTATAGTTTAATTCAATTATCACACAGGAGCTTAATGACATTGTCTCTAGACAACACGAAGAAATATATCTGCCTTGAATCTCAAACTGTTGCTGCATATGGTATGAATAAAGAGAGATCTGCAGCTGAAAACCTGCAGTAAGACAGTTCTCACTCATCTGGGAATAGAGGGGGTAGGACAAATGCTCCCTCAAAAGGCATGAACATTTGGACAGAGCTGGAGACTGAAGGAGAATGATGTTCTCCAGTTTCACCCATTAGTGAACCAACTAACAAACACAATGGTGTTGTTGTTATTCTTTTGCCATAAGCAACAGGACTCTGTGTGTGGGCAGCAGTTTAGTGGGGAGGAGGATAAGTCGACCCCTTTTTGTCCTATTGATTTTTTCCTATTTGCATGACTTGAGCAAATTAAATGATGCAATATGGCTTTTTGTTACAAAACAAAGTGAGAGATACCACCCAGACACATATGTTGATTCGTAGAAGCTGTTTACATGAGAATAGAGTGAAATCTACCGTGAACTGAGCATAAAAATTCGATTCAGGCTGGGTATTTTTTTTTATTATGCTTGGGCCAGCAAGACTGAAACACAAGTTTTCCAAGAGTCTCTCAGACCTTGACAACTACAGAGTTGTAACTGAGGAATTCTTAATTAAACCTAAACCAGGATGAAATAGGGGGAAGAAAGAAAGAAAGAAAGAAAAGGAATAATAGAAATTAAAAAAAAAAAAAGACACCTGATTGTTTAATTCACGTGCAGTGATTCTTAATGACATTATTCTGCAACTTCCCTCCCTGTGCGTACCCCTGGATGGAGCACTGGCTATCACAGCAGAGCTTATCACAGTCCTGCCGGATTAGGTACCCACGCGTTTGAAAACCTAAGCAACAGGCTGATAAGCAGAATTTAACTTGTTAAAGGATGTAGAAAACTTGATTTTAAGAAATTGGTGAGCAGAGGAGGTGCTTCCCTTCACATGACCGTAGCCTGAAATTGGGCAGAGGCTGCCAGGTAATGTGAAAAGGCAGAGTGTCTAACGGCACCTGGTGCGAGACACCGGTTCTGAGCGAGAGCCGTGAGACCGCGGTCCTGCAGCGGAGACCTCGAGGGTCTTTCGCCGCTGGTACTTGAAACTGTGAGTAGCAGCCGGACCCCGAGGCGGCTGGAGATCACGGAGTGTTGCTACACCGGCACCAGCCTCAATCCAAAACCCCACCTAACTTTGTTCCTGCGGAGCAAACTGGACACGATTCTTCACCCCAGAAAAAAAAAAAAAAAAAGCCAAGCTGGACGGCACCGCCGGGCGAAAGCAGAGCCCCCTCCGCTGCCGCGCAGCTGTCGGAGCCCGCCCGGCTCCTCATACCCTTCCCCGCGGCCGCGCCCGGGCAGCGGTACCTGCGGGCGGCCCGGCCTCACTGCACCGGGACGGGGCCGGGGCCACCGCCAGAAACTCCGGCGCTGCGGACAAGAAGTAACTCGCAGGCAGAGCCGCCGGCCGGCACCGCGCTCCCCCCCGCGGGGCGCCGGTCCCCTCCAGGGCGCGGACCTGCCGCGCTCCCCGCGCCTCCCGACGAAGCAGCCCCGCGCCAGCATCACGTCCCTGCCGCGCCCTCGCCCCCCAGGCAGGAACGGTCGCCCCCCGCCACAGCATCGTCCCCACCCGCGTGGGAAACGCGGCAGGTTTGTGGCCGGTGCGTGGCTCCACGCAGAAATAGGGAAGCAACTCCCAAAACCTCTCCCCACCCAAAGCCCAAGCGCAGCCCCAGGTTGTGCCTACCTTCGCCTCGGCGTGCGGCAGCCCCTGGGGCTCGGAGCGGGAGCAGCAGGACAGGCGTGGGTAGAGGCCGCGGCACATCGCCTCCCCGCCGCCCGGGGCCTCCGGAGACAGCACCCGCCGGTCCCGCTTCTTCAGCCGCCGCGGCGGGGTCCCGTTGAGGCACCTTCTCCTCCGGGCGCCACTCTCCCCAAACTTGGCATCCCCCTCGAAGAAGCACAGAACCACGGCCACTAGCAGCAGCTTAAACGGCAGCATCTTGAGCATCATGCCTGAGGGAGCGTGTGAATGCACCCAAACCGGGGGTGGGGGATTGGGGGTGGGTGGGGGAGAAGGAAGGAGGGGAATCCCACTGACTTTTCTTTGCACTTCAGATCAGGAAACCACCTCCCTCTCCCAGAAGGGCAAAGTCTGGAGAAGAATAATAACAGTAGCGGTTAAAAAGCCGACGGAGGAACAGCACCTCGGCCACCCCTCGCTTCTTCCAAAAAGGCGGACGCGAAGAGGCAGGAGCGGGGGACTGAGCCCCCCGAGCCCCCGGTGGGAGGATGCTCGAAGCCGGCGAAGTTGTACGAGCGGCACAGGTTTTAGCAGCTGCCGCTGCCGCGCCGAGGCGCCGAGGCTCGGGGCGGGCCGGGCAGCGGGCGGCGGCAGCAGCAGCCCTTCACTTGTCGTCCCATAGGAAGGGTGTCCCCGCGGCGGGACTGCGGCGGCGGCGGCCGGGCCGGGCGATGCCCTCTCCGCTGTTGCTGCTGCTGCTGGCGGCGGCTGCGGCTCGTTCGGACTCTCATGTTTCGCTCCCTCTTTTCTTCTTCTTTTTAAGCGGCGCGCGGGGAGGTGCTGCCACCGCGCGCCCTGCACGTCACCCGGCGGCATCCACCGACCGCGCGTGCCGCCCGCCGGGAAGCGGGAGTGGCGGAGGGGCCGCGCCCGCCGGGAGGGAGCGGCGCGGGGGCGCGGCGGGGGCGCGGGGTAGGCGGCACGCCCAGCTCCGCCGAGATACTCCCCCCCACCCAAAGGGGGGGTCTGGCTGCCCGTTCTTCCCCCGGTGGAACGGGAGCTGGGCCTTCCGGAGGGAGGAGGCGGCGGGCGCCTTTCCGCTGCCCTGTTTCGGCGGGAACTGGTGGAGCCGCGTCGGTGCCCGGTGGAAGGGGAGCGTTTTAGGTGGGTCCTGCGCCCCCGACGGGGGCAGGGTTCCCTCGGCGCTCGGCTCTAGGTCTGCTCCCCTGTGCCCGCCCATTGCTCCTATAGCTCATCCCCGAACGCCAGGGAAGGTTCCAGAGGCATGGGGCCAAGCGCGGGGCGGGCATGGACGGCGGGAGGTGCCCTCAGCTCCCGGTGGCTTTTTCCTGTGGAGCTGCGGAGTCGTTACTGCCACCGGAGTTGCCGTGGGTTCTCAGACCCCTCGGCGTCTGGGAGCGCGATGACCCTCACGGCTTCATTCTGACCGTGATAACCACAGTACAACCTGTTGGTAATGGCGACATCGAGGCCGTTCCTAAAGGTGGGAGGGAGCCAGATGTGGAGGGGTGAGCACCGTCCTGGTGTGCGGAGATCGAGATACCTGAGTATGGGAAGAGTGGGATGAGCCGAGCACTTTGCTTGGTGGCAAGAGAGCACCTGCTTGACCAGAAGCTGACCAGAAGCTAACCAGAAGGGGAAAGGCTAGCCCAATGTGAGCAGGAGTGAAATGGATTTGGGAAGAAAAAAGATGGAAGCCCAGAGAACCCGAGCCCAGGCTCGAGAAGGCTGAGAGGAGGTGCTGCAGAGCCCCACAGGTTGGAAGAGGGAGCTGCAGGAGAGGAAGGAAGGGAGGCCCTCAGAGGCTGCTGAAGTGCAAGTGCAGCTACTGCCACTGACTTGGAGGTAAAGGGCAGCTGGATAAATAGAGGTGTATTTAGATGAAAAATTGGCTTGTACCGAAAGAGCCCCCTTAGGAGGGAGAAAGGGAAAGAAATATTGCATGGAGTTCCTGATGTATACTAGCGTTTCTAAACTAACTAGGCCCCGTTTCTGTTCACCCCCCATTTGTTTTTCACCAAACAAAACAAGTGTCTTCATATTTACATTTGAACTCCTTAACAATCCACACTGAACTAAATAGGAGTTTGGCATAGATAAATGGTACACCAGTTAAATTATTGAATAGACATAAAGATTCTTTCTCCTCAAGTGCATTTTTGAAGGTTAGTGGTTCCTTTAACTCACGACTACCCCTTGTCTTAACTCTTATTTGACTAACAGTGCTCCCAGCCAAGGCCCATCTGCATGAGTGAGGGCGGCCTGTGGTGCAGCTTGGGTCCCAGCCCTCACGTTAATGAGTGAAATAAGAACGTATTCTGGTGATACAGCATCCTTCTTTGTAGTTTTAGAGAAAAGTACTGCCTTGCAATACATGAACTTGTTCCATGAGCAACCTGACGTGGCAGAACTGTAGCAATGTAATTCTGCTACAACAGCTATGCCTTCTTCATTGCTTTGGGTTATTACATAGAATATTTTAAAATATAAAATATAAAATATAAATTTTATTATTTTAAAATATAAAATAAAAGTGATTCTGGTATACATCAGAGTAACTGTATCAGAAAGAAGTCACTTTTATTCCCAAGCAGACTCCTTACGGAGGGTTACTTTGGCAGAACTGTAGTGGCCTGAGGACACAGCTGGAGGTCTGTATGCCTCTTTCCCTGTGTAGGCAGGTGCTCATACTTTTCAAGCAGGTTGCATACTGCATCTCCCTTGCTGGAGCGGGAAACTAGAACTTGATGGAAGGAAGCGAGTGTGGGGCAGATACCCTCTTGAAAAAACAAATGTTCAGGGAAAATGTCTGTTGAGCGGTTGTGGCCTGGTCTTGGCAGTTCCCGTCTCTCTGAAGGAGAGGGGAAGTGAGGAATATAAATCTATATGATCAAAGTAATGCAGCTATTAGTTAATAACTTTTCTTCCTTCTTCTAAGTGCTGCCTGCATAAATATCCGTTTCTATGTATACCTGTGTGAGTTCTCAGAGGAGGTGAGTTTGAGGTGTATTAATTAGACAGAGAATGATTTCCCAAAATAGGGTTTAGATCAAGCTGCCAAACTAAGAAAGAACTGGCAGTTTGTGAGAGTCTGTTTCTACAGACTTTTACATACAGACTTTTACAGAAATTTTACATAGATCTATGATGGAGACATTTCTCAGAAATTCTGTGAAATGTACTGTTGACCTTCTATAATATAAAGTGCTCAAAACTTCGAGCTCTGTAGTGATAGAGTGATGTAAAGATGTATAAGCAAGACTTGAAGAAGGTTGAATGTTTTTTAAAACCCCTGAATAGAAATTGCTCTTTCTTGGGGTTTTGTGCAAGAAGACCTGATTTAATCTCATGTTCCTTTCCACACTTTAAAAGTACATGTTGGCTTCTTTTTTAACAAAGTATTTTTCTCGAGCTGGTTGATACAGGGTTTTATTTATAAACCTTTTTAATAATGAAAAGTTAAGGTCAGTATTAGTTTATGCCAGTTCCGGATGTCAGCTTCAGGTGACTTCCAGCTTCTGATAAGCAGAGATAAGGGAATACTTATGAAGTAAAAACATATACTAGGAAATATGGATAATAAAAATATCAGTTTTTCTAAGGCAAACTGGCTTCTGTCATACAAAACTCATTACTAGAAATGATTAGACATGGTGATGCCGTTAGTGAGCTGAATAAATTCTGTTATTTGTTCAGATGTACGTGAGAATCATTGGGTTACAATGGAATTATATGTGAAAGGGTTAGAAAGTTTTAAAAAAGGAAGCTGTTGCTGACACAGTATTTGAATGTAGCTAGATTTTCTTCTAGTTTTGCCTGGGAGATAAGCAGAGCGTGCTTAGTTATGCCATTGCTTTAATTATCTGTATTACTATCTATATCATGAGTCCCTGTATCGTATGGATTAAATGTGTCAGAATGCCCTTCCAAGAGTGTGAGGATAATTTTGTCATGCACCTGAACTTAGATTATCTCTGAGATTATTTTATGTCATACATATTTTGCAAGGGAATTTAATTGCACCAAGAAATCTACTTTAAGGTTTGAAGACCAGTTTAATATCTTTATCGATGCTCTGGATGAGGGGATCGATGAAGTGCACCCTTAGTAGTGAACAGATGACACCAAGTTGGGTGGGAGTGTTGATCTACTGGAGGGCAGGAGGGCTCTGCAGAGGGATCTGGACAAGCTGGATCAATGGGCTGAGGCCAGTTGTATGAAGTTCAACAAGATCAAGTGCTGGGTCCTGCACTTGGGTCTCAACAGCCCCACACAGCGCTACAGGCTTGGGGAAGAGAGGTTTGAAAAGTGGCCCAACACTGGTTGACAACTGCTGAAAATGAGCCAGTGTGTGTGCCCAGTTGTCCAAGAAGGCCAAATGGCATCCTGGTCTGTATCAGAAAGGGTGTGGCCAGCAGGACCAGGGCAGTGATTGTCCCCCTGTACTTGGCACTGGTGAGGCCACACCTCGAGTGCTGTGTCCAGTTTTGGGCCCCTCACTACAAGAAAGACACTGAGGTGCTGGAGTGAGTCCAGAGAAGGGCAACGGAGCTGGTGAAGAATCTGGGGAGTAAGTTATGTGAGGAGCAGCAGAGGGAGCTGAGGTTGTTTAAGAAAAGGAGGCTCAGGGGTGACCTTATTGCTCTCTACAACTACCTGAAAGGAGGTGCAGCAAGGTGGGGGTTGGTCTCTTTTCCCAGGCAGCTGGTGACAGGACAAGAGGACATAGCCTCAAGCTGTGCCACGGGAGGTTCAGGAAGCCTTTTTTTCACTTTTTTCCCTGGTTAAGCATTGGAATGGACTGCCCAGGGAGGTGGTGGAGTCACCATCTCTGGAGGTGTTCAAGAAATGTCTGGATGTGGCATTTAGTGCTATGGTTTAGTTGGCATGGAGATGTTTGGTCACAGATTGGACTCAGTGATCTTGGAGGTCTTTTCCAACCTTAATGATTCTATGATTATAAATCAGTAATTCCCGGGTAGTTTGAACAGAAGAGGAAATATGGGTAGTTATGTGTAGCAGCTAGCGTCAGTTTTGGGAAATACAGTTATCACAGGAGTTTGCAGATAGGAGCAGAAGCTGAGCAAAGTGATCCCATGACACCAGATTTGATGGAAACAAACAGTAACATCAAATTATTCCTAAAATCCCAACAGATGTTGTCTGATGGCGCAGCTTTACATACTCTTATGTTCACAGCAGAACTTTACATGTGGTCACCTCACTTTCACAGCTAAGCCTGTGTAGTATGCGATATATCTTCTCCACAGTGATATCAGGGCTAAATTCCAACCTTCCACGCTGGTGGCAAATACCTTGCATGCCATGAGGATGAATATTGCAGTGTTGGAACAGGCTAGGAGACAAACCATCACTCACCATGGTCTGCATCTGAGAAATTATGATATTTAAGGTACTAGTAGAGGAACGTCAGCCCTCTGTGTCAAGGACACTCAACTAGATGAAGCAGTTCTTCAGTTCTTGAGAGTGACTCTGCTCTTGTTTTAGCTGGCATTGGAGTTGAATTTCTGAAACACACTTTTCTCTTGCCATTATTTTGTAAAGAGAAAAAGGCTTTTTTCTTTTATTTCAGAACCACTTCCTTGTCAGATGAAATGAGAGTGGAATCTCGCCATATCTTATCACCATTACACTTTTCACTGAGTCTATTATACCTGTTATTTTGAGCTCTCTCTATAAACTATGGGAGGTGTTGAGAAGTCAATGATTCGACTTTATTTCTTAGTTTTAGGTAGTTCTGTGAGAAGCAGGGAATTGGGTCCCTTCCAGCTTGAGATATTCTAAAATTCTGTGTTCTTGTTGGGGTCACTCTGTATCCTAGACAAGTGAGAAACACTTGATCATGGATTCTCCACTGTAGATGCTGAAAATTAGAGCTCCATTTCCAGATTCAATTCTGAAAAAAAAAAAAAAAAGCGCCTTTAATTTGGAATTTTTTATTTTTCATTTAGAAAGGAAAAGGGAAAAATCTAAATAGTCACAGAGTTAAATTATTTTGAAACAACACCAAACTTAAGAGTCCAAGCTCTGAGACTTCAGCTGTGGCTCCTGAAACTCAGAGTTCTCGACTCCCTGTTTTCTGTCAGCTAGATGGACAGAGACACAGGAATCTGGAAATCTGGAATGAGAACTTGGGCAGGAATCTCAAGGTTTGGCAGTCTGGGCTCTTATGCTTTAGGCTTTTTTTGGGTAAAAGCCCAAGTGTCCTGAGAGTCCCATTAGAAGTGAAGCTGAGAGTTTTTTCTGGCTTTCAGCTGCATCACTAGGGCTGGGGTTCCTGTGGCTTCAGGCAAAGAACTGAAACATCAGGAAACTCTGACTCTGGGACAGTCTTTATGGCAGGAGTTCCCTACAGCTGTGAACTCTGCAAGCCCATGCGCTGTAGCAACTCATATGGTAACGAAGAAGGAAAACTGCTGGAATGGTTTCACTAAAGCATCTTGTGGTTAGTCAGGAGTTTATAAAACCATTATATTTTTACTTATGTTTCTGTTTGTGATGTAACAATTTTTTCAGTTGGTCAAAACATTTCTGGTTGGTTCGATCCACCATATACTATAGCCCACATCATTTTATGGGGTTGAGAATAACATGTTGCTTGTCTTTGCATACCACAAATACAAGGTGTGAAAGCTGGTATAATATGAATGAACAGGACTTGTTAGGATTTTTTTGTGGGGGGGGGGGGAAATACATGCCCAGACAGTCACAGACAGGTTTTTAGGGTATGTCTTTACCACAGAGTTCCCCATGGCTCTTAGAAATCTTCTAAACCAGTTCAGCTGAAGCCACCTGGACCATTTGGGTCTGTAAACTAATGTGTCTACTCTCTAAACATGATGTCAAAAAACCCTGATTCCCCTCTGTGTACAAAAGCAGCATTGAGCTGTTGTTAACTCCACTTGATTGGCCTGTCAGGGAGTAAGAACTGCAGATTGTTTTAGCACATCACGTCAGCTGCTAACACAAACCTTCAATTACATATGTTCAATTTTGCGATGTAGGTTGGTCTAACTAGAAGGCAGATAAAGCAAACCATTTTTGTGAGGGAATGAAGACTCAAGAGGCCCTCTTGCCTATAGTCTGCATGCTTTCACTACCTGCTATAATTCACCTCAACGGCGGGTCTCTATTTATGTGTGCTACAAAGAGACAAAAGAAACTTCTGTGGGAAAAATCTTTCCTCCCAGGGACTGTAGTAATCCCACTCTGTACTGCAGTTTACCAGCCATGTGTATGCTGCCCCTTGCTCCAGGGTTTGAAGTATCTGTAACTTACTGTAGGAACAATTTGCATAAGATGCCATCAAGGACACTTGGAAATGCTTGTAATAGTTATCAAAGGAATAAAGGTCTTTCTGAATAAATGATATTGTGTATACCAGAACTAAATAATGGATGAGAATGTTTGTGCCCAGTATTCTTTGTTACCTGCTGAGTGTGGGGATAGAAATTATAGCCTGGCAGTGTTAAAACTAAGCGATCATGAAGCTCTGCTCTGAGGTGTTCAGTGACTGGGATGTCAGACAGGATTCCACAAATTTTCCCTGTGTTGAAGCAGTGCACCTGCATTTCACTTTTTTACATACATCAGTGTGAGTCAATTCCTATTTGATATAGAAGCTTGAGGAAATTCCTGATAGTGGTTTTCATAGGTAAGGAACCATGTACAGCATTGCTGTATATAGGGATGTGTGCTACATTAACTGTGCTATTTAAGGATAGTTTCCAAACAGTAAAAAAGCTTTTCTCACACAGGTGGAAAATAGCAATAGAGACAGCACCAATTGTTACATATTTTTCTGGAACAGCATGTGTCTAATTCATATGTGTAATGCAGCTTTCAGAAAGATGCTTCTAATTCAGTACCAAAATTTCTCTTTGGAAAGTAGGGAGCTCATCTCGGTATTTGCTCCTCAGTGCATTGTTCACACAACTACTCGGTGCTCTGGCACACAGGAAGGTACTGGTGTATCTGACACTCTGCTCAGGCACCTGCTAATAGCATGCTCAGAATCTGCCATTCTGCCATGTTAAATGATTGGGAATGGTGCTGAATGCTGTCTCAGCTTTCTGGCATCGCACATTCCTCTGCAGGCTCATGTGCACTGCTGGGCTGTGTTCTCTGTGCCAGTCCATACATCAGGCCATCCTTCCCAAGTGTCCATTTAGCCTCCGCTAACTTGTGGTTACAAATTTTACCCTTTTTTTTCTTAACTTTTTCTATCTTGTTTCCCTGAAGGGGTGTTGGGAACATTGTGTTAGCAGCCTAAATCCTGGCCAGATGAGATCAGTCTGGAGAGGATTAAAGCTATAGCCTGTCCCAACTATGTAAAGAAAAAGCTGGAGGAAGCAGGTGATTTTGTAAAAAGCTAATTCTTACAGAGGGTGCTCTTCATGGTATTCAGTGATATTGAAGTCACTGAGTTTGACCTGCTTGCTCTGCCTCACATTCACATGATGCACAGCAAATTTCAAGCATATGGATCTTAGGTTATTTACAACAGTGAAAAGCTTTAACTAAAAAAACAGTACTCAACTTCACAGTAATTAAAATGGAATGTAGGCACTAGTTTGGCTAGTAGTTTAGTATGTGGTCATAAAGCTGCTTTATCTGCATAGAGCACTGTCTAGCCATCAGGTTTTGGGACTCCCTGGTTCTGCAGGCTGATACGATTCTGCCAGGAACGTGGTCTTCAAAGATGGATTGGATTGTGTAAGTTCTTCTAAACCTTGAGATTAAAAGTCCATTAACTTTGGTGAGAAATAAATCTGAGTAGGTGGTAGGTTCACACGCAGGTGGCAATGTGTGAATAATTTCTTTCATTTGACTGTAAGATGTGTGAACAAAGAAGATCCTTGGATTAAGATGTAAACTGATGTGGGTGCCAGATGAACTTTGACTGAACTTAAGGCTGAACCTTATTTTAAAAAATAAATATATTACCCAGGATAAGGAGAGACAATAGCAGATGCTGCAGGTGCTGGAGCTATCTGTTCCTGGACAGCTCTAATAGAAAACTTCTTCTAGTCTACTGTATGCTTCCCTGTTAGATAGTAGTGTTCTCCCTATCAATGTGGTCTGCTTGTGGTAAGATATGAACAATAATGGCCTCGATCTCCAGGTGAGTTGTCCTCAATCCCAGAACTTTTATATGCAGCCTGGCTTCTGCAGCATTTGAAATTCTGCATATGATCAAGTGAGTTGGTTAAGCATTCCATCCTAACCTTAAGGCATGTATTACAATCACTATCAAATGAACTTTAAGGATGAGCTGTACTGCTCCATGTAATTTGTTACAGATGTGAGGGAATCCCTAATTTCTCAAGGAATGGTCACTGCAGACTAGCTGTTGTCTGAATGAGGTAAACAGACTGCACTTAACCCTTACTGCAGAGATTCAGTTCTAATTTTGACAAAAACATGGTTTGAAGTAGTCACTATTCCAGCTTTTTAACCTTTCCTACTCCCCATATAATTTTTTAGAGTAGGGCTTAAATGATTATTTAGAACAGAATCATAGCATTCCAGGGATGATACAAAATGAGAGACTACTTTCTACATTTGGAGTAAGACTAGTAGGTATAGATCACCACTTAGATATTAAGTGTTGACTGTCATAAAGGACAATAATCGGGATCAATTTTTCAAGACCCATCCACTGGAATAATGGTACTTAATGATTTTTTAATATGGAAATACATTGTTTGCAGGACAATATGTGTGTCATGGACTAGTTGTTGAATTTTGCTAGCAAATCAGTCAAGTATGAGTGGAAGACAAATGAATTTCTCCTGCTGCTCAACATTTTTTGGAAACTCAAGGGTCAGTTGGATGTTCATGAGGAAACTCTTTGTTCCAGCAGTCATTTTTTTCTAATATGAAGTCTGAGATGCTAGCGCTGTACTTTTGTGGAACTGTTTATGATAAACTTACCTGAATATATATAAGGAAGGAAGGCTCTGAGGACATTTGAATCTTGTGCCTCTGGCAGCTTGAAGGAGCAGAGGGACTGTGTGGGTTGTTCTCTCTGGATCTATGTTTTTTATAGAACCTCACACCAAACATTCAGTTCTTATGGGAGGCTTATGTATCGCTCCACCAAGCGTGGCTTTCCAAAGGGTTTGAACTTTAACATCATTTGTATGTCTCAGGAGTAGGTAATCTGTACAGACAAAACTTTGGGAAACACTTCTAAGTGACAGCTGTATGTTCCCTGAGAGTGCTGTTGTACCAAGAAATCAATGAACTAGTCTGGAAGTCTGCAGAGTGAAATTGCTTTGACACAGCTTAGTGGACAAGTAATAAATTTTCCAGTATTTTTGGATAGGAGACAGAGTTTTAAAGTTTTAATACTAATTTTTAACTTGCTGTTAAAAATGTAATTTCAAGTAGATAATATAGTAATTATAAGTTATTTATCTTTCTGCTTTCCTACAAGGAGGGAGTCATATAGGACATAAATAGAACACCTCTAGAAAAAGAAACTTGATGGGGAAACAGTCCTGTGCTTCTCTTCTTTCTTACTGATCCTTAATTTGGAGATTTCTCAAATAGGAATCCATACTTTATCTTGAGATCCACCTACCTACAGCTATTAAGATGAGATGGAATTCTGAAAAGATATAACATTTAAATGGGTTAATCATGATTTTTTTACATCCTTCCACAAAGCAAGCAGCAGTTCACTCACTGATGGATAGAGCTAAATAAAGATCCTTTTATTTGAAGAAAATAAAAGTTTATGAATAAAAATAAAATGAGACTAGTACTGAAAAAAATATTAAAGAAAAGTACAATTAGTGATAAAATAGACAAGGAAAAGTGAGTAATGAAATCAAGGTTCTTTCAGATATATGCTTTATCCTCTCCACTGTGGCTTGATCCAGAGCCCATTCAACAGGTTCCTCTGAATTTCATATCATAAAATCATGAATGGTTTGGGTTGGGAGGGACCTTAAAGATATCATTCCACCCCCTGCCATGGACAGGGACACCTTGCACTAGACCAGGTTCCTTAAAGCCCCATCTAACCTGGCCTTGAACACTTCCAGGGATGGGGCATCCACAGCTTCTCTGGGCAACCTGTTCCAGGACCTCACCACCCTCACAGTGAAGAATTTCTTCCTAATATCCAATCTAAACCTGTCCTCTGTCAGTTTAAAGTCATTACCCCTTGTTCTGTCTTGATCCTCCCCTTAATATGTAGATCCTTCTTTCCCGGACCTGAACTTCAGTTGATACTTTATTTCTCATGAGTGCAAAGATGCTAGCTAGCTGCATATACAGTATTTGTTGACTTACCTATGTTTATTTTTATACTCATTAAAATTACATTAATATGGAATATTTTCAGACTTGTGTTGATAGGACAATAAAATGGGTTCTTGTACCTCTTAACTTTTGAGAATTGAGGAAGCCATGGTTTCTGGTTATCCCTGAAACAGAAACAGTTGCAATGCAGTCTGATTCTTATTTGAGAAAATACATATTTTTAAATCTTTCTTAGAGAAAGATGTCCATTTCAGTGCCCTTACCTGTACAAAGCTTGTTTGAGAAGTATTGTGGAAATGCAAAGCACTTCTGAAGTGCTAAGTACTATTTATAATAGGAAATTTTTCTTACACTCCCAAGATCTTCACAGTAATTTATTTAAGCAGGCTGTGCTGTAACTTTCTGTAGTGTTTAAATGAGAATAATGTTTTATTGCTTCATTTGGCCTGTAAGATATAGTCATTGTGTATGGCAATCCACAAAATAAAAAATTATTATATGTGATAAACATGCATTTTTCATTGGTATCAAGTGCTCTGAACAACTGTTTTAACATAAAGCAACAAAAATTGTTGCTTATGCTTTGTCTTACAGGTTTAGTGCTTTATGAGTCTGCAGATTTATAAACATTTTGGAATATTTATTATTGTCCTGATGGAAAAGAACTGAGGGTCTGTTGCATCAATATATTTCAGAAGCACATGAATACTCAACTATTCCCATTCAAATGAATGATAAATATTCCTTCTTTTTCACAGTTATGGATTTACATTTTGAAAACATGTAAAATACTCTGTAGTTTCAGTTTCTTGAATTTGTTTTGTTTGTGGAAATACAGCTTTGCAAAGAGCCGTATTGGTTGATGCTGTGATTTGTTTACATATCTTTAGAAAGGAGACAATTGGAAATTATGATATCACTGTTTTACAGGTAGCCAACACCCTTGGCTGTGTGAATTTTGGCTGAGATGGCAAGGAGTGCTGCAACCCAAGTATAATTCTACCACCAGCTCCATCAATGTTCCATACTGAGAATTTTCACTAAATACTTTAGTTGACACTAAAAAATATGAGTATTGCTACAGAGCACTACTTGCAGGAGCTATATTGAGGTTTTGCTACAATGTGCATAAAAATTAATTTTGTTTTCAGATGGTGGCATGGTTAAAACAGTGTTTGAGTCACCTGGCTTTTGGAAATTTACTTACTACAGTGATGGTACTGGTATGAGACACATAATGAAATAGGAGGCTGAACACAGTTATTTTAAGAATCTTTGTTATGTAATTTAGCTCACTATAACTCTAGTCTTTTGTTTAAGCCTGTTGCAAATTAATTTTCCGTGTGCATTTTAAATGTATTTGTATGTTGTCTAGCACAGTGGCAATCTACATTTGATTTTGCCGTCTAATTCATATTACAGTAGTCTATAGATTAATATTAGAGTAAATTTTAAATTAAGAAAATATGGAGATTGTAGAAGGAACATTTATTAGGATACTGTTGTATATGGAGAAAATGCATTCTTCTTCTATTATTAAATTAAACATCTCTGGGCAGTAATTGAGACTTGTTGAACTCTGGTGTGAACTCTGAGCTATAGATAATATTTGGAATGGTAATTTCCTGGTTTTGTATTATGAATAATTGCATCTTATTTAAAAAAGAAAGGAAAAATCTGAAATTAATAGGTCTATTAATTTACTTATTGGTTGTGTAGGTTTTAATGTAAATTTTAAATTTGGGAAAGGAAAACATAGGCCACTGCTCTCTAAGAGACTGAAAATTTCCAAGTTACAGAAAATTTGACAAGTTCTAAGCTTTTGAAGTGTCCATGCTCTTACAATTAAAGAAATAAAAATAGCTAAGCTTCATTAAAACCTGTATGGGGGCAGATTTTTGTCCTTGATGTCTGAGGCATGGAAATTCTCTGATGGGACTTTCTGTGATCCATTTATGACCATGTTCAGATCTCAGTCCTAAAAGAGAAGAGGAGGCTTATCAGCTGTTTGAAACTGTCACATCTCTGTTGATTTCAGTTACGGTCATTTCTAGCTACAGGTCTGCCCCAAGGTCTTTCTGTAAAGACCCTTCTGTGTTATATTCTTTGAAGGGCAAAAAAACACACCCCAAAATCAGCAACAAAATGTCTTTTGCTCCATCTTGTGCATTATCACTTTAGTGGCACTTCAGTAGCAAAAGAAAGGAAGGTGGCCTGCCAACTAAAGCAGGATGTAGTTTCCTTTCACCCTCTGAAATGGTCTTATGACATCTTCCTTGTTAGTCAGCCTGTCTTGTATTAAATTAGTCTTCTCCCCATTACTTTACAAATATAGAAATATTGCTAGAAATCATAAGGCAGAGTGATCCAAAAAAATATAGTACAGTTTTCAGGTTATGCTTGGAGCAATGGGACTGAAAAAAATATAAAATAAAAAAGACCTACTGCTGTTTCATCTCTTAATTTAAGAGGTTTGGTAGACAAGCACAATCACTGGGACATCTTTTCTATGATCCCACTTTAGAGACAGCCGCCTCAAAATTATTGAGTTAGAGGTAGTATGGAAACACCTAAGATTCTGACCATGTTGCTGACCATAACTGTAGGGAGTGTTCAAAAGAACTCTGGAGTGATACTTCTTCAGTTTGCTGTCCTGTATGCTTTGCATTCCATATATCCTGCAGGAAAGGAATGTCTCTTTTTTGTTATTGCTTTGTTGTTGTTTCCCTCCCCAGCCCCCCATCTCCCTCCAGAATCAAGTGTTATTTAGTGGAATTCACCTTGCAGAAGAGCAAGGCTTTCTAAGGCTCCCAGCCTGCTGCACAAACACGGGCTGCTTATATTGTTTTGGTTAACAGCTCAAGTATCCTAACAAGTCCTACTTAATAAGCTTTCTGATAATGCTTGATTGTGCTTCACTGTGTTTAAATTTCTTGGGGAACTGTTTATATGACGAAAGTGCTCCAGTGCCCGCACTTGTGTAAAACTCCAAAATTATAAAACGCAGCCTTTAATGTCTCAAAGTCTCAGATGAGTGAAATACCAAAAGGAATTGCATATTGAAGTATTTTACTCAGTATCTCAAAACTGGCATACATGATAGGTTGTGTAAATAAAATCTGTTTATGCTTTACTTTCTGTTTTATGTTTTGTTGGTTTGAGTGTAAAATAAAATAGTCAGAAAGCGATTTCCTAGGTCTTTGCAGTACCAGAACCTACGGAAGGAAAAGATCATGTGTAGATCATCCAGTTTTTATCTTTGCAGTAGGGGATTGTGCCTTGTACTTTTTGAGAGATTCTTCTGATGTGTTCAGCTTTAAAAAGTACTATCAAATTGTAGGTGGTGCTATTTCTCTTTGGCATTATATTTCCATTAGATAATGTCTTTTGAAAACAATATGTTCTCACAGACCGAAGTGTCTTATATCCATCTGGAAAAAAGATCTGCATTAAATCTTAACTGATCCTGAATAACTAGTAAAGTATTCTTGTTCTTATTATGCAGTAACTTTCTCCTATCTAGTTGCTCATGCTTTTGCAGTACAAATCACAGAATACAAACTTCCATCATGTACTTGGTGTGAGCCTTAATATCTCAAAGCTATTACTTAAAGGAAAAAGATTTCAAGCTGCACACCATAGGTGCAGCACACATTCCTTTGCCTCACACTGAAGATACCTAAGTGTGGTTCTAGCATTGTTATACCTGTGGGTGTTTAAGGTTTTTTGCTTAAATATAGCTCTTCCTTTCCCCTTTGCCCTGGAATTATTTTCACTGTTCAGTGTTTTTACTTAAATACATAATTTTGATAATTCTAACTGGATGATTCTGTTTCATTTACTGATGGCACTTCATATGAAACAGTTCTGCCTTCATTTCCTGTTTATTTTTAGTTGCTAGTTTTCAGACATTTTCCATCCTCTTGGGTTTTTTAAAATTCTGTTTGGTACAAACCAGGGTGGTCCAACTGGCAGCCCAAGGAACAGTTCCATCTGGCCTGCTGCATTTGCCAAGGAGGAGCTAGGAAATGTCTGTAAGGGCATGCACTGCCCTCACAAGCAAATGTTATCTATTGCTCAGATACATAACCATGCTTAAAGCCCAGCTGTTTTGCCATGTCCACCCAGAAAAAGAGACTGGCACTAGACATCTCTTTTCCTGAGCACAGTCAGGTGTCTGGAGGGGCTAGTTGTCCTGTCAAAACAGTCTTCAGAGAGGATGCTACAAGGGGAACCTAGCACCTCTCCCTAAAAGAACTAGGCCACAGTCATTTTTCCTGGTTACATTGATAAATTAATAAATGAACTGAGAGGAAAACTGTGCTTGAGCCCTGGGACAGTTGGAGCTACTTAGAACTTTAATATCAACTTCAACAAGGCTGATGTTATTAATTCAGGGTATTATTTCAGGCTTTGCATCTGCCAAGTGCCCTCTGTCAAGTCACTCTGTCGTTTTTTCCTTAGGCAAGATGGGCATGATGGCAGTAACCAAGCTCTATGCAGCGAAAGCACTGTAAGAACCAAGTATGTTTTGTCAAACTGACAGTAGAATTTCAAGGGATTTCATTTGGCTACTTTGCAGTTTTCTTTTTGTTGGAGAATATTCTACATTCAGATGCACATGGACGCCTCGCTTAGAATCAGTGCATCTGCCAACATGCATTTTCTCATAAGAAATCATCTCAAAAGCTGAACTTGTCCCATGTACTCCATTATGTTGTACAATAATAGCCTTTTTGTAGCAAAATGAGCGCAACTAAGTATGAGGTCTAACCAGTGCCTCATAAAACAATAATATCACGTCTTTTGATGTGTATTCCATTTCCATGAAAAATATTTATAATGTTGAGCAAGAATGGGGAAGACTACAGCTTGGCAAAAGGCTGAAATAAGCAATCAGGAGGAATATACCCAAATGTAAAATGTACATTTACTGTTACTGTATATCATTGAGTGATGACAGCAGAGCTCTGCTAGTTTTATTATCTTTATTCAGTATACTGTAGCACATAGAGGTATCAAGGAGAATGTAGCCCAAAAACCCCAACATAATATCACATTTTAGTTTTATGCTAATGCATTTTAGCATCTTGCTTTCCTTTTAAACTGTAGAGAAACACCAGTTTAATATTCTTAACTTACAACTCCTTTCCTGTTAGAGGGTACAGCAGCACAACTGCTCTAGTTACTCTGTGCTCATTTATTTTAAAGTATGTATTCTGTTTATTCTCCTACGCTGGTCTGTAGTGTTCCCCATTATACCCTACATCTCCAGTGTTAGTTATAAACACCCCTTATTTCTGATACAGATCATCTCCCCAGGGCTTTTGTTTTTTGGTCCTGATTAATCTTGTTTTCTGTCTCCTCTTTGCCTGTTCTTTCTTACTGTCTACTCTTTATGGTATCTATAGCTGTAGTGTTTTCTCCAAGTCTTTCTTACCTTTTCCTTCCTTTCTCATTTCATGCTCAGCTCTCTTTTTCACACTGCTTCATCCCTGTTTTCCTTTGGTGTGCCTCCCCTGCACAGTTTCTCCTCACATCCTTCAGTCTGTTGTTTCCTTTCTCCTGCTCTGTTCACTTTCCTGCACTATCCTACCCTCTTTGTTTTCCTTTGTCTTCCCTAACCTTGCCTTACGTCTGGGCGATGACTGATGATGACAGAAAAGAGGAAGGGAAGAAAACAGCTGAAGTAATTAAGACATATGCTAACTTTCAGAGAAAACTTTTGTTCAGGAATAAATAATTGAATTAAAGCATCTAACAGGAACAGCAACAAAATACCCTGATTATTTATGGGTAATTATTCATTAGTGAAACTGAATTTTGCTTGAAAATTACAGTCAGCCATGTTGTAGAAGGACTATGTGACAGCATATTTTAAAATAGATAAGGTTTAAATAGAGGCAAAACATACTTAAAAATATTAAATATATTTAACAAACAGTTGTAGGGTGCATGTCTCTGGAAATTTTTCTGGAGAAAGAAATAACACTGGAGGATAAAGGGAGTTAGTGAAAGAAATAGATACATAAATAAGATGAGGAAACTACATAGCCATACATGAAGTATGAAAAGATGGTGAATCAGAGGCAGTAAAGATTTGCAGGAAGTATTTGATGCAGTTTGAAAACCAGAAAAAAGTAGCACAGAACTGAGAACAAGCAGTGACTATTCTGTTACATACAATGGAAAAAATGGGCTCAGTGGAAATGGCAGCAGAACCAGCTTACTGAGGGTACCAGACACACTATTCATTAAGGCAATTTCAAGCAGGGTGCAAAATTTTCTTGAGAAAACAATGAAGTGCTAGGAAACTCATGGGTTTGAAAAAGGGTATAGTTCACACTGTTTACAAATTCTTCATTGCTTGGATGGCAGGAAGTGCTGAACTAGAGGAATTAAGGTCTTAGTCACCCATTGAGCAGTTGTTTGTCAAAATTTTTGCACCTTACTGGTGATAGTACCCAAAGTTTGCTTCCACATTTATTTTCTGAGTTGTTATCCTGATTTAGTGAAATCACAGCCACAGGCAGAATTGAGTCAGTCACTGGTACAGCTGGAGTAACAGTCCTATAAAAAAACTTCACAAGCTTTTCTATTGCAGTATGTGTAAGAACTCAAGTTCCAAAATAGAAGATCATTTTAGCAGCTTTGTCAGCATTTCTAAAATGCTAGTCACCCCTCATTGGCTATCGAAGTTAATGAGTGGGTGTTCTGTGCTATAACAGTATACTGCATGCTGAAAACCCGTGAATCCTCTGTAGTTTCCCAGCACAGTGAATAATCAGATATCTTAACCTTTGTGGTTGAAACATTTTTCTGCTTAAAAGCCGCATTTCCTGGAAGTATTAGTCTAGGAAATGGTATCACACACTTGAGTACCGTGAGTTTTCTTAAATTTAAGTTGACAGAAGCATATCCTTAACTAAAGCATCAACAAGGTATGCAGCATTTTAAGGAAATTAGATTAGGGATGACCAGCATGGCTTCACCAAGGGCAAATATTCACCCAGGGCCTATTGTACAGAACTGATTGTGCAGCCTTCAGTGGCAGGATAACTGTGTCAGTGAACAAGGGAAGAGCTATCAGTGTCATCTATCTGGACTTTTGTAAGGCCTTTGATGTGGTCCTCCACAACATTTGTGCCTCTAAATTGGAGAGATATTGATTCGATGGAAGGACTATTAGAAGGATAAGAGTTACAGTCAGTGGCTCAGTGTCCAGAGGGAAACCAGTGGTGTCCCTCAAGGGTCTGTACTGGGACCAGTACTGTTTAAGATCTTTATTAATGACATAGACAGGGGAACTGAGTGCACCCTCAGCAGCTCTCTGGATGACACCAAGCTGCAGCCCAAAAAGCTGATTTGATCCTGGGCAGCTTAAAGAGAAGCATAGCCAGTAACTCTCTCCCTCTGCTCCACTCTTGTGAGACCCCACCTGGAGTAGTGCACCCAGTTCTGGGGTACCCAGTACAAGAAGGACATGAACATGTTAAAACAATCCAAAGAAGGGCTGTAAAAATTATCAAAGGGCTGGAACACCTCCCATATGAAGACAGGCTGAGAGAGCTGTGGTTATTCAGCATGGAGAAGGGTCCAGGGAGCTCCTGCTGTGGTCTTTCAGTACTTTAGGGGGCTTTATAAGAAAGACAGACTTTTTAGAAGAACATGTAGTTACAGGACAAGGGGTTATGGTTTTAAACTTAAAGAGGGTAGGTTTAGATTGGACATAAGGAAGAAATTACTTGCTATGAAGGTAGTGAGGCACTAGCCTAGAGAAGTGGTGGATGCCCCATCCCCAGAAGTATTCAAGGCCAGGTTGGATGGAGCTCTGAGCAACCTGGTCTAATGGAAGGTGTCCCTGTCCATGACAGGGGGGTTGGAACTGGATGATCTTTAAGGTCCCTTCCAACCCAAACCATTCCATGATTCTTTGATCTATTGAAAGATGTATGTGCCTATGGCAGGGGGCTTGGAACTAGATGTTCTTTAAAAGATCCCTTCAAATGTGAACTGTTTTATGATTCTATGAATACTTAACTTACAAAGTCAGATAGAAGGGAGGATAGCATAAAATACTGTAGCCTATGCTCACTGTGTTCATGGTGAATGCACATAAAGATGAGTAAAAAATGTTCTACATGCTAATTGTTTTCAACTGTTGTCTCAAGGAAGAGAAAAATAAAGTAGATAAAAATGTTTCCTTTATTGAAAAACAAAGGACCATTTTATTTGGGACTAGATTGCATGTTTGAGGTTCATTACAGTTGTGTTATTTTGACATGTGAATTATTAATTTTTACAGCAATTTAGTGACAATAAGGGAATACTGAATGGCTATGGGCATTCAGTCTTCAATTTTGTCACTTCCAGTGGGCATAGACTGTCTCAGTATCAGAGTGAACCATGCACATATAATCCTTATTACTATAATGTGTATACCTAAACAATTTTCACAAGATAATCTGTTCAAGTGAATAGCCATTTGACAGAAAAGGAAAAAACTTGCCTTAGCTTCCAAACCATAGTGTTTAGGACAAGTGGGACAGAGAGTGGTTAGAACAGGTCTTTGATTTCCACGCTATTCTGTTCCCTTCCTTGTTGAGCATTAACTTTTCTTTGAGGGCATACAGGGGAGTGAAATTTACCTCAGCATAGTGTTGTAATCTTTTTTTCTTTTACAGATAATGAAGCTAGAGAAGATAAGCACAATGTAGACTTGTCCTTTTTTTTTTTAAATACTGATTCTATTACATAGTCATAATTGCAGAAAGAAATGAAGTGGATTCTCTCCCCCAAGTGAAGCAGATATGTTATTGAGCCAAGTCTGAGATCTTTGTAGGGAAGCAGAGGGAATGCCTATTTATGGTGTTTTGCAGCTGCACTGTAGGAAATATTCGGATTACGTTGAGCGGCTCCATGGTATACAACATTTGTGGTCTCTCCACTGAGCCAAGAGCCATGTAAGCAACATTTGCACAGACTGGACTTTAAGAATCTGATCCTCAGACATGAAGACAGTCCTTCATCAGTTTAATATTCTGTGAATTCAGGACTCTTTGCAGTATTTTCTCCTGTCTGAGATACATGGGTTACTAAATCAGTTGCTGCTTGTGCTTTTCAAGTTAAGTCCTGTGAGGAAATGACATGAAATTGCCACTCTCCAAAAGAGGCAGAATTGTATCTCCAAAGTTATTCAAGGTGGAAGTAAGACATGTTGTAGTTTTATGTTCTGGTGCAACAGATCACAGTGGAGGGCAAAGAGTTAAAAGTTCATCTGCTTCCCAACTAAATGTGCAGAAAAGCAGACACTCTTCTCTTGGCTACTTCTGAACTCATATGGAAGCTGGGGATGTTTTAGTTCTTTTGGATTCCTGTAGCCCTACATCCTAGTTCCTAGCATGCACCTGTTATTTACAGGAATATCAACAAATTCTGGGCAATGAGTTTATTTTAGTTTATTCAGAAATCTTTTATCTTAATAGCCCTATTAAGCAGTAGGGTGTTTTGTCCCAGAGGGCACAGTGTCATCCAGGCAAGCTTGTCTATCCGTATATGGTGCTGTGTTGCTCCAGTTAAGTATACGTCTGTTGAGCTGACAACACAGCATAACTTTGTGGTTGCATAATCAATGTTTTCCTCTTTTACTTTGTTTGTGACCTCTAGCCAAACCCTGCTTTGAGTAGCTAATTTCCACGTGGGATTTTCTATGCAATTACCACTATATTAAATGAATTTTCTGCAAGCAAGAAATAATTTATTTTGTGAAATTAGCTCCTTTCTGTGTCCCCACAGAAATATCTGTGTATTTGAAACACTGAGAAAGCAAATCCTGTTTTGTCCTCAGAAATGTAGGAGACTTTAGGCCTGATTGCTCCTGTGATTCTGATGTGCTTATAGAGCTTGAAGTGTGAAAAACAGAGATCTTCTTGACTTATGTCAGTGTTGTAAGAATTCAGGTCTTCTGGCAGACTTCAGAGGCAGAACATAGTTCCAATAGAGCAATCTTCCATTGCATTAGTGAGACCTCACTCTTTTCCCTCACCTCTATCTTGACATAGTCTACTCCCTCAAGGGCTACAGTGCCATTCATTCCCTCATAGGGATAGGGTTTCCTCCTATTCAGCTCAACAGAAACTTTTAAATTCCCACTCAGAAGAGAAGACCAGTCTTTGATTTTGCTTCGTTCCGGGGTACTATCTGCCTTTTAGAGCAAATGAGGCAGAAGTCTAATGACAGTGTCCTCATTCAAAGCCTGAGTCTTAATTGTTTCCTAAACGATATACTTCCTGACTATTGAATGAGGCAGGGATCCCAAATTCATGTAAGAAAAATTGAAATAGAATAATTTTGCACACAGGAAGCAATTAAAGATTGTACAGGTGAACTTAATGCTTATATGTTTTAAACTTTGAATAAGACTTCGCAGCATGTGTCATATTTTATCCAGATTTTCATGTACCTTGTCCTGTCGGACAAGGTAAAATACACTAAAGGAAATAAGACCTTCCTGAAAACCAGAATTTGTTCTTAGGTAGAGCTACACAGACTGTAGTCTTGATATTAGAGATTTTACAGATCTGTAGCACAGACTTTTGTGTGTCTCCAAATGAAGTATATGGCAACAGCCATAAGTTATCTCCTTTGAGGGTTGACCACAGCATGAGCATGGAGAAGACTCATGCAGTTTAGCAGTGACTTTCACAGCAATATACCTACAGCAGAGGAATCTCAAAAACTGAGAACTGTGTGACCTCTTCCATGTTCTTGTGGGAAGTAGTTGTACTTAGCAGTACTAAGTTGGAATTAGTGGTACTAATTAATTTTTTTCATACTTTTCCCAACAATTAGCCCCTTCTGCCTTTCTCCTGTCCAGTCTTCCCATACACTTTTCACTCACCTTTTTTATGAGCACTCTGTCTTCCAAGCCAAGTGATTCTTTCTCTGAGTTCCGCATATAACAAGAACATTGAGAACACAGAAAGACTGTTTGCCTCTTTTCTGTTCCAGTGCCCAGTGCCATAATTGTTTCTGGCAGCCATGAGGAGCGGTTGCAAGGAAAAGCTCTGTTCAGTCTGGAAGACAGAATGTGAGAACAGACTCTGTAAAGAATGGTGCTTGATACCCTCTAGCAAGCTTTCATTGAGCACATGCAAACACCTGATTTTTCTCAGAAGTTTAGAGCTTGTCCTCACAAGCTGAGACTGCATAGTGACAGTGAAAAGGACCCTGCCAAATTTAAGTCCTTTCATCAAAGAAGGAAGATTGAAGACCCTCTCAGTGAAACAGCTATAAGAATTTTTTAACACAAGCAGAAGTCTATAAATAAGTGTATAAGTAAGCCACTTTATTGGTTCTTTTAGGGATATAGGATTAAATCTATTAAATCAAAGTATGTAACTATACACAGGTTTAGAAGACTCCTAGATACAGCATTATTTGCCTAACATCACAGAAAGTCCCAGATTAATCTGAAAAACAGGAGTTTCTAGACAAAAACCTCTATTTGGGGAGCAAAGTAATAACTGCGAGTTTTAAAATGTGTATCTGACTGTCTACATGAAATAAAGGCTGTCAGGCCAGCTCTCCCTCTGGTGTAAAAGTAACAGTTCTGCTAAAGCCTAGCTTGACACTTGGTTTCATTGCAGGAAAGAAATCGAAAAGGAATGACTTACCCTACTGTTCAATAAATACAACTGTAAATGAATTCTTACATAGCAATGGGACCACTTTGCGTTCCTTGAAAACTCTTCGGCAATTCATAATGTGGTTAGCTTCAGTATCTGCAGAGAATATGTTAGATCCTGAGTATAAAGCCCCTCTTTCCTCAAGTAGCCACGTAGCACTTAAATGATTTGTTAATCCCTTCCATGGTCGGTGACTGCTCTGAAAGCCACCTTTTATAGCCAGGTTTATTGAGGAATGGTACAGGAGAATTTCAGAGAGAACAGAAGTGCAAGCCCCTGCCTATCCGATTAATAGCTGGGGAGAATGAAAGGGCAAGTTAACAATCTGACATCTTCTTCTGGCCATTCTGAAACCACACTGTCATTCAAGAAGAGACAACAAACAAGAGCCCTGCCTAAGGCAGGCTGAAATGTCAAGACCACTACCTCATCTTCTGTTCCTTCTGGGAACAGTGCAGCATTACAGTAGCCCTAAAATGTGTGAAGGGTGGGTAGTGAAGACTACTGAACTCTTTGCCACAGTATGATCCAGGTTTTTTTTCTCATGCCCATGCAAATTGTATCCAAATGTTTATTATAACCTCCTTTTGCTTGACTATTCCTTTTCCCCATAGTGTCGTATTCTTTGCTCTCTGGACTCCAGATTCAGTCAGCTCAGTCTGTAAATGGTTCAGGAAGTAATTTGAAAGCTATGTTCTCATTACTACCATGTAAATTAGCTCACAGCTCACTCTCCAGATAATTCAGATAATCAGGTACCTCCCTTTCTTGGGTCCTAAAGGAAAGGTATAATTTTAAATTGTCTATCATTACGTTGTTTATTTAGTTTATGTTTGATTTTGGTATGTTTTTAGTGAATTAAACACTCTTGATTTGAAGAGAAATTTTAACTGGATGGAATTAAAGCCGTATTCTGAAGACTAGCAGCAGCAGCAATCTGTGAATTACTGACATATACATTTAATATCTCCCTTGAGAGTAGGAAAGTTCTTCAAGTGTTGAAACAGGATTAAATAATTTAAATTCATGTGAGTGGTGAAAATTCCTTGGGTAATAATATTAGCCTGATCTCTTTACTTCCAATTTAATTTAGAATATTTGGAATAGTTGTTAATAGTATGTTGATTTATTGCAGTATCTTATTTAATGGAACGGTTTGCATCCTTACACTCACACCTTAGAATTGACTAGATTAATATTCTCAAGTTGCTTAAAACAAATATATTTTTATCAAACAAATTACTATGTTTCTTCACATGCCAGGTTTTACTTGGTGAAGTAAGAGCAAGCAAAATGCCTGGCTATTTTTCCTCTTTGTTTCTATAAAAGCTGTTAGGGAAGGATAATTTTTTCCCCCTGAAAATGCTAATTCATGAATACTTTTACTAGGAGTGAAGAGAAAAGAAAAAAGTGAATGAAAAATATGAAAAATAAAGGGGGCACTGGGATTGGGTTGCAGAAGACTGAGTTTCAAATCCCTTCTCTGACGTTAAAATAAAGGCACTGACAACAATGCCATTTGGCTGTTCTGGACTCTGTTTTCCTTGCTTTTATGTAGGGAAACTTTGAAAATTCTGGGGTTAATTCTAATGTGGGGAAGAAATATTTTTGAGATTTCAAAATTTCACAGAAAAGTACTATTTACCACCCAGCTACAAGGTCAAGAAATAGCATGAAGCAAAATAATTGTCAGCAGCAATCAAAGTAATTTCTTGTCCAGATTTGAGATTTCAAGTTCCTACCCACAAAATAGATTTTTGATAGGATGGTGCTTCTGATTGCTTTATAGAAATGGGGCTGTTTAGTCCAAGATAATGGAGTCTTTAGGAATAAGAAATTTAACATGAAAACTGTTAGGTAGTACAGACAGTATATTAAGCTTTCATCTCTCTTTTTCCTTAGACCCATCTATTTCTATGTGTAATTTGAAGACCTAATATTTATGTACTTCAGTATGTGTTGAACATTGCTATCTACTTCCTTGCAGAAAGAAATGAGCAGCACTGTATCTCACAACCATTTGATTCAGATGGTTTATATTCATTTCAAGGCCTGCAGTAGCTTGGTTTAGGACTTCAGCCTTTGCACTCTCAGACTCCTTGTCTTTCTTTGCATCCTTCTCCTTTAGCCAAGCAGAGGTCGAGTCCTTCTGTTCTCTTACACAGACAAGGTACAGAGCTGTAAGTTTACTTTATAGTAAGTATTGTTAGGAGGACTTCTACAGAGTCTCTTCTTCTCCTTACTGTTTTCTTATGCAACCGAAACCAACTTTTCCTTTCTTTGTAAAGCAGTTGTTCACCTTTTTTATGAACACAATCACGTGTAATATTTATAAAGGGCCACCACAAAATAAAACTGTGTTTTATTCTTTGAGATTTTGTATTTCCTTGTATTTTACCGTTCAGAGGAAAATATTTGAGATAACTGCCCCAGTTTTAATGATGATTACCCAGTAATGCACTGGTGTTAGGGTTGCACAGTAAGAGAAAAGTAATTCTTAGTGTGTTTATAAACCTTAATTGCATATGTGATCAGGATTACATACTAGTATGATATCAGGATTGCATACTAGGTATCTCCAAGGGAAAAAGAAATCCACTTTTCAAGTTTATAGTAAGAGCAACATGGCAAGTGCTGCCAAATCAAGAAGTCTTGTTGAATTCAGGCAGGACCAGAGATGTATAAATGTAATCTGCACATCTAGTACAATGTAGAAGTACCCAAATACCTGTATAAATAAGAAGGTGTAACCAATGGCAGCAATCTCACTGGGGAAAAAATGCAAGTTTTCCAAAGTAAATAAGCTGATATGTTCCTCCGTGGCCATGCAGCAGGAGTTTTTCTTGTACTCAGCGTACAGTGAGCTTGGATGTCTCTGCACTCTGGTCTTTTGTACAGACCTTTCTGTGATGTAAATTGGTGATGGCATAAAATGCCATGTTACTTTATTGCTTTGTAAAAAATAATGCATTAGAAGATTACTTTCAGAAAAGGTATAGTAAATAAGTACTTCTAAAACAAAGCATAATGTATTGCATGTTTTGATCAGCCATTGGGAACACTTTAAAAAACCAGAGTTAATCAGATGCAGAAGTAGTAAGATAAAACAATTCTCATGAGTCCCTGAAAAGGCATAGCTAGCAGAAAGCTTCTAGCTTGCAGAAAGCTTCTAGCTTGATAACTCTTTTAAGTTATCAAAGAGAGGCAAAATCAAATTCAACTCCTGGGAATGGTGGCTTTTGACATTCAACTGTTTTGAAGCTTCTGCCCTGTAAGCCTATATTTTTCTTCTCATTTGTGTTGCTAAAAATATTGTATGGTAGGGTCACTTGTTGCTAACTACTTTGAGAACCATTTTTTGTGTCTTAAAATGTCATACGTGATTTATGTCACAGTCTTTAGTTAGCTACTTAAGGCTGCTTAGTACCAAAATGCCTTTTAATAAATATGACAGAGACTTATCACCTTCTGACAGGCAGCATGTGTCATGGAAATAAAGGCAGTCATACAGTGGCTTTAAAAGAGGAGTGTCACAGCTGAACAAACAGCTTTTATGTTCTTTTTTGTTGGATTCCCTCCAGGAGTAAGGGGTAAGTTTAGTTTATTGTCTTAGTTTAGCTTTCAGTTTAGTGCTAAACTGAAATTTTCTGGCAGCAAGCTTGAATAGCATCTTGGTAAGATAATCTTCCAGAAAACACAGTAGAACAAATACAGTCAAACGTGGTCTTACACAAAATGTAGTAGACATAAATTGCTTTGTACACTGTCTTTGTTATAATGTTTGAGTTTACAGGTACCTGTACATATACAACTGGACATATAAAACCTGATGTATGGGTGGAAGTATTTATCTGTATGAAAAGAAAGCAGTAATTTACTGGGAAATTAATATGCATCAGAAATAATCACACTGAAAATCACAGTAGTGTTAAAGCAGTGTGAGAAGTGCTCATATCAAGAGCAGTGATCAAATTCAGTGTTGTTGTAAAATAAATTGCATGCAAGCGCAGCCACATAAACACACAACCTGTATTAAAAGAACACTGTTAGTGTTGTCAGGTTCAGAAGTCAAATAATAGTACTTAATATATTAGCATGACCCATGCAGCTTGATTCAAGCTTTTGTGTACACACCATATTTAATTACGTGATCTCCAGCATTTTGTTCAACAGTACTTGGAACAGACCAACACATCCTAAGGCATGGCTTCTGCTCATAGGATTGCACATCACTGAAGCTGCAGAGTTCCACCTGTGATAAAATCAAGTTTTCAGTTGTGTTCTTCTTTAAATATAATAGCCTTGAACTGAACTCCTGCTTTGCACACATATATTCCTGGGCTGTTTGAAACTGGATTGGATTTAGGTCCAGTCATTGGAGCAAATCAAGGAGTCTGTTTTGCTTGTGCTCTTTGTTACTCTCATGGAAACAGAGAGGAGGAGGTGCCTTGGTGTAATGGATATGAGGAAAAGGCAAATATTCATAAATAAGGAAAAGGAATTGGGACAAGAACAAGAGGGGGGTGGACAGTGGGGATAACAGAGCTGTGATAAGGGGGAATGAATGAGAAAACAACTGGGAGGTTTTGAGGGAGTAAACTTGGTCCCTCGTATGTTTACATTTAATTATGACATTACATTGTTTTTCCACAGAATTCCTACCTCACGCAGGATGCACTTAATGAACAGCTATTAAATACACTGCTTTACCCTTATCATGCACGGCCCCAAGCCCTACTTGTTGCAGACATTTCAAATGCTTGTTCAAAGGTGGAATTATTCTTTTTTTTCTGATATTTTTGTGAAGCCTCCGTCACTCTTTTACTTTTTAAGTAGGGTTGTACCAACAACACTTATTTCAGTGTTTCCTAAATTTTTGGTGCTGAAAGTTGTAGCCTTAATATATACATTTTTGATGTGTATAATTACACACATACATACATACATATATATATGTATATAATGCAGTGTGAGTGAACAGACTGATATGTAAGTGTTATTAAAGGACATAAAGCTACTTAAAATTCTGTTGTATAAGGACAGAAAGTTACGTGAGGGCATGAAGAACTCTAGAAATGACTGGCAATAAAAGAAAGCAAAGATACTCCTTACTATTTTTAACCATTGTGTTACATCATGTAGTTCTGTAGCAGATTAGTCATCACACTGAAAGGCTGAAAGAAATAATAGTGAGAAGGACTTGGCGCACTTTGAATGTCTCTGAGGTAATTCAGTAGAGAGTGACAAATGACTTCTGGCATTTTAGGGTGAAATGGAAAAACAAAAGCCAGAATACCTGACTCTTTCCTGGTTTTTTTGGTTTTCATTTTTTTTCCTTGGATTTTTCTTTTTAATTCCTGATTGCAATTTGCTGGTATCAGTGCAGGATTTAGAGGGCTCTTCAGAAATTAAGTAGGGTTGGACCATGTCAGTAATGGTGAAGTAGTTTGGTGATTTTAAATATTTTAGGTAGTGTGGCCTAGAGGGTCCATGGGAGAAATAAATAAGACAGTTCTTACTGGAATGGCTGGGAATATGATATTTGAGAGAAGGAAGATAATTATTTCTTGATCACATTAGTATATGGGGACAACCTTCTCTATATATAATAGCTGATAATAGTCACATATTCTTTGAGAAAACTTACTTTGATTTTTCAGCACAGCTCTGCAATAACATTTTGCGGAGCTGACTTAAAATTATTGACTGGGTAAAACTGGTGGAATCCCAGGAAATGCTCTATGTTGAACACCATACAGTTAAGATGAAAGCTTGTACCTATTTCTTTTCCTTTTAGAAGCAAAATAGTTTCAACAGATATGAACAGACATTTCTAGAAAATTACTACCTTGTGTCCTAGTCAGGTACATTACTTGATGTCCTTCTTGCTTCACATATGCAACACCCATTTATGTTTACCTGTTAGGATCTTTAATGGGGCTAAAAATTACAGAAACAAATAAAACAAAGCATATGAGCAGTGAGGAATTAGATAAAACGTGTACATGAATATATTAATTCTTACTGGACCGATCAAAATAATAAATTTCCAATTTTTTAAAAAATATATAACTGGTATGTGTATAGTAACAGTAAAAATATTTTTTACGGGGCTTGGCTTGACGTAAGATGAGGATAAAAACATTTTCATTGTGTGATGAAATGGCAATCCAGGCATTTTTGTTAGGTAAGGTTTAATAACAAGGTAGAAATATTAGCATTTGTGAAGCAGTAAAAAACAGCTGAGGAGCAAAAATTTATCTAAAAGGTCCCTTTTTCAGTAAGATCCTAAGGTAATGAACAATGTAGAATAGTATGCATTTTAATAAACAAATGATACAGTGCTTCATAATGTCATGTGAGTTTCTAGTTTGGACATATTCACCGTGTCACATTAACAACTATTTAATTGACCATTCAGTATTCCAAGTGCTGTTTTGTTTGGATCACTGTTCGCTGCCTTTTTGTTTATTATCCTCTCTATTGAAGAAGATGGTGATCAGTATGTTCAGCGAAGTTACATGTGATTTTAGGGCTACAGTTTCACAATTGGTGCAAATCAGTTTAAGTCTATTCTGCTACTGTCCCACCACTTCTCCGCTCCAGGCAATGGGTTATAATGCCTTTCTTCTGCTGGCACCAGCATTCATGCAGCTGGGTAAGTGGCTGGATCAGAGAACTGATCTGCCTGAAAACTAATTAATTAATTTTGGTAGTTTTCAGCTGAATAGAGTCAATCCATCTGATCCCAGCAATCCAGTGCTGGCATAAAGGAGGGGCCAGGAGCTTAATGAAATTGGGAGAACTTTCTCTTTTGGTGGCAACATGGATGTGGATTGTGAAAGAAACTACTTGTGAAACTGTACCTGAATTGTGATGAACATCACGGTCTAGAGAGGATGGAGAAATAAAAAATGAACTAACAAGTTGTAAATGGATACAGCATGATCAGTGGAAGTGCTTGTAGGAAACAGGAAATTCAATTTTGAAGTTTATACACTATCATGGAGTGAAGAAGGAATGTTTCTTCTCTGTGGGCCTAATCCAGCTCTCTAAAGAGTCCATCAAAAAGCTGTCATGTTTTCAAATAAAAGATGGGACAATTCCTGTTTCGTGCTAACATGAGTCAAATTTAATGGCTGGAAGAAAAATAGTAGTGACAAGTTTGCCAAGGAAAAAAATCTTTCCTGAATAACCATAAACCTGTGAAGTGATTAAATATAGTTATTTGAAACAATGTATTAACAAAACATTTCATAAATTTGGAACATAGTATGCCTTGCTGTTTGAAAAAAAATATTTTAAAAGTTTATTTTATTTGGTTACTAATGAGCATGAAAATTATACAGTTTTACTACTGTGTCCTGGTCAATATATGCTGTAATTCTCTTAAATTCCGATTTCTGATGCAAATACTTAGTTTTACTTTCCATTGATACTTACTTTAAAATTAATTCCTTGGTCATAATGAAAGTACTTGCTGAGATGAATGTAATATAAATGGTATTACAAATAATTAATTTCTACATGGACGTAAAGTGATTATAGTATTTTTTTCTTCATCTCAGAAAACTGCAATTTACTCCTAAACACCAAATTTCCAGAAACCTCAGAGAGTGCAGTAAATAAACTAGGCTAGAGAAATGTTTTAAAAGATAATGTTATGTCTTTTCAATAGAGATGGGTAAGTAATTTGGTTTCCTGGAAAATATTCTTGTGAAATTAATATTAAAATTCTCTCATTTAGCTAGTTACGTGAAGGTCAGTTGCTAAGTCTTGCTGTCCAAGTCATTGGCCTATTTTTCTTCTCTTCTCCTTAACCCCACCTCCCAAGGATGCAGTACTCGTCAAATTCAGATAGCCATCCACATAGATTTATAAAGTCCTCTGGCCTTCTAAGCTGTTTTTCTTGCATTCATATGATTCTCCCCTGCCAACTTAGCCTTCTGTCCTCCACCCATCCCTGTTTTGATTCATTTCCCTCATGCCGCGTGCCTAAATATTGCCCAACCCATGTGGAAAGTCCTTAATTCTTGTCAAGACAGGGTCATGACTAGCCCACCCAGGAAGATCAGAACAAGGGCTCTGAAACTGGGAGCAAGGCTTGCCCACTTTATAGTATAAAACCCATTATTCCCTCATGCTCATCCAGGCCTTTGGGTTAGCAGACAGTTTGAGCAGAGGCACAGAAGGCATGTGTTAGGAGAGATGGGATAGACTGGGAAATAACAACAGACTTATCAGGGACATGAAGGGGGGGCGATGCAAGGGGCAAGTGATGTGGTAAGACTTGACTGTGAGACTCTATACAAGAGCAAGTAAACTGGTGTTAGAGGTATGAGGCAGGAAGGGTCAGTGGGTCAACAGTGCAGGGGAAAGAAGACTTGGTAAGTCAGCCAGTATGTTTTCCCTTAGTTAAGTCCGGACATTTGGAGGAGCTGGGGAAACAAGCTTGGCAGAGGACCAGCAGGCCACCTACTCCAGCTTTCTTACCCCATGGGGGAGGCATGAATTGAAAAGAATTACTGAGCAGACTGAGGCTAAGCAGGGCTTAGTTGTGGAACAGGCCCACCCTCAGTTCTGTGGTGCCTTTGGCCACCTCCATCCAAGTCTTTGATGAGTGTTGCTCTTGGTCCACTGGATTCTTTAACTGCACAGCCTATTAGTCCCTTGACCAATCCAGAGTCTGTAGGATACTTGGAGAATTAAAAAGGCTAGCAAGTAGTAAGAGGAACAAATCAAGTTCATTGGTGATTTGGAAAACTGACTGCACAAGAATTTTCAGGAAAGGCAACATTTTGAGGATGGTATGGACACGTAGCAGGACTTGAGTAAATATTAAAAAACTGCATTAATTCCAGCTGTGCCTTCACCACGTGTCAATGGACATATGGTATGAATATAATCACCATCCTTAATTCCAACCTCTATTTTACATACCTGTGTCAAGTTTTTGGGATCTGTGTACAGTCTTGTTCAGCCTGACCGTGAGATGTGCTTAAGACAAGGACAATTCTCTAGTAGTTGCCATCTCTTTTAGTGCTCTTCAAGCAGCAGACATTTGTAACTCTTCTACTACCTTATTTATCTACTTTCAAGTAGCAAAGCAAAAAATGTTATGCATAGCAGTGTCATTTCTTAGGCACATTTTACCAGGCTACAGCCTCTGTGGCTTATCCTAAAGATAGTCTGAAAATACCATCCACCAGAACTGTTCTTCACAGTACTTTATGGGCTCGATCTCAGAGGTCTTTTCCAACCCTTTTTTGTGATCGTGTCCCTTCCAACCCAAACTGTTCTGTGATTCTATATGACTTGTTGGAATGCTGTGCACAGCTCAGGGCAGCAGTGGGAGTTCTCCTTGTTTGCTGGCCAAGTCAGGACTGTGCTACCTGCAGCTGGCTGTGCTGCTGCCCCTACCTGAACTGGCATGTGCTGCTGCCCAGGGTAACAGGAGATGCTCAGGTGAGGAGAGGGGAGCCACCGAATAGATGAGGGTGGGATTTGTGAGAGCAACTTGTGTTCGCTTGTGTCTGGTGCCTTTGAAGTCAGAGAAAGGCCTTGTTGGGAGGGGAGAGGTAGGCAAGACTTCGGAAAATCTGACCCTAAAGAGACAGATAAAGGTTGTTCAAGGCCAAGCTGGATGGGGCTCTGAGCAGCCTGGTCTGGTGGGGGAGATGTTGGAACTCAATGATCTTTGGGTTCCCTTCCAACCCAAACCATTCTATGATTTACAGTAAGCTGCAACACTTACATTTCTGGAAATGAGCTGGAAGAGGCAATGGTCGTGCTGAGGAAACTGTCATGATTTGTTAACTTAAATATCTTTGGATTACATAACATAGGCCCAACTGTGGCTACCTACACCTATGTTGTTTTTGCAGATTTTTTTTTTTGCAGATTTTTTTTTTTGCAGATTTTTTTTGCAGATATTTTGCAGATATTACCTGAGGGAAGGCGTGTAAAACATGGGAAACACTCAGATCTATATCCCCAATCATTTTTTTCTGCAGGCTTCACTTCTGTAGTATGAAGGGTCTCCTTTCTAAAGTGTGGTCATCACAGTGGGCTCTACACAGTGCTGCAAATTTCTGTTTCAAAGGCAGTTACCTCATTCTACAGAGGCTGTGCTGTTTACTCCTTTCTAGAGTATCATGTCCTATGGCATCTGGCCAAGTAAAGTAAGATCCTGTGACACCTTTTGAAGTCCTTATCCTTTCTAATGGTTGCCATGAAGTGAGGAATTAACTGGACCATCTGGCCTTAAATATTTGGCTATCCTATGGGATTTTTGTGACCTGGAGTAATCAGAAAAGCTTATTTGGCTATCAGGTGACTAACCTCAATTTGCTGTCATTGCTGTTCAACAGACTCCTTTATAGACATTTATTTTGGTCATCTTATCTGTGCTTGTTGTGGAGTATATTCTTAGGAGTTTGTTAAAAGTTTATTTCAAGAAATCTTTTAGGAGAATGACGCCACGTACGTCAGAGATCTGGTTGTTTCCTCTCAGAGCTCACTACCTAATCCACCCAGTTCATACAGAATTACTGCAGGCAATGAAGAGCAGGAACCAAAGGAAGACAAGGATGTACAAAGGAACTGTGCACTGTACAGATGTAGAGAAAGGCTGGGGAGAAGAAAGTGTGTCCACAGCTCTGCTCAGAAGCAGAGCTAGGCTATGACTCTGAGGTGAGCAGTGAAACAACCTGCAAGTGGGGCTGGTGGTGATTCGTCTTGGAATAGGAAGAGTGGGAAATAAATTGTGAGTGGAGAAAACAGCACAGTTAAGAAATGGCCTACTGTCTTCTTCTGAAAGTCAGTCAAGCCCTGTCATGTTGAAGAGGCTTGTTCTAGGCTGTACCTGTAAAGTGTAGTGAGAGAGGTGTCGAGGGAATTGTGCCTCACTGCTGCCCTAACACCTGAGCATCGAGAGAGAGAATCCTGATGTGGCTGCATTTGGTAGATTTTGCATGTCATGCAAAGTAACTATCTTAAAACGTGAGCACATATTTAGAGAAAATGGTTTGTAACACTTGACCAAAACTAACAATTGAATGTAGAAGTTAACCATAACACACAGTGCCTAACGATGAGCAGAATCTAAAGAGGAAGGAACAGAAGTTGATGTGGCAATGTCTGATGGAGCAGAATGCATGAAAGGTGAAAATACCAAGAAGAAAATAAAATGCTTCTTAAGAATGAGGAGAAATCCTATTGCTTCCATCTACTCATGATAGAGGATAAGTGAAAGGGGAAAAGCAGTTCTGAATGGACAAGTTCTGGATGAGTTAAAGGGATTACTTTGTTCAGAATTAGTTTGTCATTTGCCTGGAACTTCTCTGTTTATATCACAGAATACACTGGTACTGTTTTAATTTTTATGTGGAAAAGTAATTCTTGTTTCTTTTGGCTGAAATTGAACTGATGGAAATTACTGCTTGTAATGTCATCCAGTTAATAATTACTGGTGTGAATGATGGGACAACCTTTCTCCAGTGTTCAGGAGCTTGATGTAGAGTCATGTCAAACAGTAAGTAATACATCTTGAAACCATTCCTCTATTCATGATTAGCAGGCTTGATTATTTTCAGTAAGACACTTTTTCAAGCAATAGAATTGCAACGTCCAGGAGTTTTTAGTATTTTATCCTAAATGTTCATGTTACAATTTTTATGTAAATTGGAGTATAGAAAGTGACTTAACAATTTCTGTTTCCTTCATTTCACTAAGAATGTTGTTTTAGTGTGAATGTTAAAATTTTTAATACTTGCTTTCAGAAAGAGTATTCTATGATAAGCCAAACTATTTAAGATAGTTTGAGACACTGTTTCAATTGACAAAAATTAAGATAAATGTTTATTTGGCTACATTATAAACAAATGGACTTGTTCCTCTACAAACTGTGGCAAGACGTAAACTGACCATACCATGTCTTTGACATCAGTGAATGCTGGAGTTCTATTTTAGTCCTGGCCCTGAACTTACCATGGCTTTCTAGAACATGAGCATTTAAACATGAAGGACATGATTTCTTTGAAATACAGCATGTACTTTTGTGGAAGGCAAGTTGGAATTAAAGTCAGTTGTTCCCATGAGTGATGACATTCAACAGCATCATTATCTGATTGTGCTCCTACAGTTTTAGTCTTTAGTCCAAATAGGAGCATTTGCACCCAGGTGTTTCCAGTATGCAGCCTGGTGCTTGCTTCAAAAATTTAATTTAAAAGCATGGGAAAAAAAAAAAAAAAGAAAAAAAAAAAAAAGAAGAAAGACTCTGTTGAGTATTTTTTATGATTTTTTTATTTACCAATATATAGCCACAGGAGTGAGTCTTTGTGTAAATCATAATTTTGTATGACATTGTCTTAGCCTCTTCATATCTGCTAGTGTTTTGGAACTGTCTGTGAGGGAGCTAGGAATAGTTTTCTGAAGGTGCTGAATGTCTTTAATTCACATTAGAAAAGTTGGCCCAAAAGCATGTGCAATCTCTGAGCTCAAATAGAAGTATACACACTTTAAACATTGAAATAAAATATGTATACAGACCTACCAGAGTAGATGAAGGGTAGACTTCAGCAACACGTGCTGTATGTATCAAAATATGGAAGAAATCCAGTGGAAAGTTAGTGTTCTTCATTTTGGAAAAAAGTTACTTGACTAGTCCCTAAAGAAGGACAAATTTATATTTTAAGATGAATTTGCTACACCAAATATTTTCAGGTGACAAGTGACACTCATTTGCAAATAATGACCGAGGTTATTAAATATTTTCACTTGACTTTAGAAGTGTTATTAAGAAGAAAATTAGTATGTCTCAATTGTTATCAGTATATTTATTTGCAATGCAATTGTGGAGAGGCCAATCATATGTAATTTTTGTTGTATTGATGTTCTCTGGTGACAGGAAAACATTCAACAAATGCGCAAGTATTATACTGGAAGGAAGTGGGGAGAGGGTAATTTTTGATATCTACCTCTAAGACTGACACAAAGTAAATAAGGTGCTTAGAAACATGACAGCTCATGTGAAACCCATCATGTTTGCTCAAAAACATTTAAATGAAATGTAATACTTCGTTTTAAGATAAGCAGGAAAAGTCTTGTAATTTTCATTTGCATTTAAACACTAAACCATGTTTCCTGTATTCTGATGTCTTAAATTTTCTAGTTTGCTTCCTTATGCTTCTTGTTTTTCTGGGGATGCTTTACTGAAAAAAGTTTTGATAGTTTATTCTCATTGTATTTGGTGCATTAATGGTTTCAATGTTTTGTAGTATTCTGTAATAACTGGGTTTTTTTGAAAAAAAAGTAATATTTGCTTAGAAGAAGTATCATTGAAAGACTTTATTTTAGAAGAAAAATTAAAGGATATGTCAGCTGTACTATTTCTTACAGTCACATTTAAAGATTTTTTTATAGGCTGTTGGAAATACAGTACTAAAATACATAAATTGTAGCATGCACCATGAATGCACATCAGTGAAACTCTGTAAAATGTTAGACTGAATTATTTTTGTGCAGCTTGATGTGGCTTTTGCTTTTGCTTTGGAAATCAAGCATCAGTTTTCTAGTTTTGACTGAAATAAGGACTACCCTAAAGCTTGATGGAAATAAATTCCTTAGGAGGTTCTATTTATCACTTTGTTATAAATTTGACAGCTAAAAAGACATAACAAAATATGCAAATTAGAGGTGAAATAAATGTTATATTAAACCAAACAATTTGGGGTATTGAATTCATCTATAACAGCTGATTCTTTGGGGAGAGAGAAAGTTACTTAAAAATAGTTCTAAAAAATTGTCAGTCTTAACCAGGACACATGGTACTAGGAGATGCAGGGTTTTACTACACCAGATTTTAATAAATTTTTCATAACGAAACACTCCTGGAGAGACAAATAGAATTAGTAACTTAAAGCCATTAATATTTCCCAACATGCATGACTCTCTTCATTTGTTTCCTTGTGTTGATAAAGAAGATACTCTATGAGTAACTATCTTGTAGAAAAAAATTATCTCAGTATGTTCAGTACCCTCTTATTAAGAAGAGTTTTGAAATACTGAGCCAGTTACCATCAGGCAGTCTTTAGTTTAGCAGTTGATACAGAGTGTGATGTTAATCTCTGTTGGAATACCTTTGTAATGAATAATTGCAGTCTGGAAAAACATTATTAAAATTATGATATCACTCTGTCTAAATATCATGGCTAGGTTGGTAATAAATTGTTCAAGCTTTTGTAACAGTTTGTCTAATGGATGACCACTGTCAAAAGAGGATGACCATCTGCTCTTGCTGATGCATACTGTTGTTCCTAGAAGCACATTGTAAAAGCATTGAATGTTAATAGGAAAGTATTTTTTTTAAATGAAACTTTACATTTTATTTCCTTTTGTCAGCACAGTTTGGTAGATCTGAGTATCTTGTACTGATCATCAATGTGTTTTTGTATTTGGACAAACACTTTGTATTTATTTTTTGTCATGTCAGGGAGATGAAACTAGGTCTTCCCCCATCTTTACTGCTCACAAAGCAGTAATGTAACAGGCAACTTGAAAGAATGCATGCAAATGAGGAAAAGCACATAGTTCAAGTGCTCTGATCTTGTTCTGATCCTCAGAGAGGTCCAAAAGATGCAGAAATTCTTGTTCTTCATTGCTGAAGAAAGAGCAAGAGAAAATACTTCATCCATGCTGCTTTCAGCTTGCGGTGTGGACTTACTGTAGTTTCTTCTTCCTTTCCTTGCTTTTCTTTCAGAAGTGTATCACTGTTCATGACAACATTCTTTCCTGTTATCTGACAGTTCCTAGTTAGAATAATTTTCCTTTGATTGTCCACCAACCTGTTTCCAATCGTGTGAAATATTTAAATGGGCGTTCCATGTAGAAGTGTTTAAGTTTTGGAGTTATTTTCAGTGTTTCTTGGCTCTGCCTGCTGTGATGGTTCGGACTTGGCTCCCTGCCAAATGCCCAAAGACTCAGTAGCAGCCCCCCCTTTCCCCTCCCTTCTTGTCCCAGAGCAAAGGAAAAAAAAACTATGTAAATTGAAGAACCCGAAAATCCAGCTAGTTATATTAAAAAATATATATTTGATGTATATTACAGTAAGATGCTATGTACACAGCAAAAAGGAAGTTCAAACACCCCCCGAAGGGATAGGGAAAGGGGAAAGGGGAACAAAAGGAGACGAAGGGACACCGAGCAGATATACGCAATCAAACTTGAGAACTAGTAAAATAACTAGTAAAACTAATCTCACCACGTCCCTTAGAAAAAGTAGGATTGGCACACACAGCCAGCACTCTGCTATCCTCCATGTGGCAGGCCAGCAGTCGCTGCAGGCCTCAGCCTTAGATAAGCGAGACCAACGCAGGGACCCACTGTTCCCATACCCCACTGGAAGAGAAAAGAGTGAAGGCCTCTCTTCCCTTCTTATTTATACCCCGATTTACGTAAAAATCGTATGGAATACTGGGAACACTGCCTCTTCCTTGGTTACAAACTGGTAACCAAGGAAGGCCTAGATTAAAACCACCACACCTGGACACTGTGTTTTTCTACTGTGCACTTTGTTAAGTAGCCATATCTTGCACAAAGCTATTTTTAATAGCTTTTTCTTTAGTATTTATTAAAGGGATTTCGTAGTTCAAGAAGTAAGAAGAAATAAAGTTGGAAGAAACAAAGACAGTATTTACACGCTGCCACATACATATCTGAAATAACTGCATTATAAGTGTTTGATGAAATACCTTCTGAAGTGCCAGACACAGTAAGAATGGTCATAGGAACAGGCTGCTTCAACAGATACAGTCATGGTCAATGTGGTAATGATCCTGAGTGTGAAGAATGATAACAGATAAGGTTCTAGGCCTACAAAGACACAAGTTACTGCTTACTTGTCAGAGACAGATAGATAGACAGCGATGATCAGCTTTGCAACACCCCTAAGAGAAATACATGGAAAGGTTTAGGAGTTTGAATTATAAAACTCCCTTGAGTTTTCTGATTAATACATTCAGTACAGGAACCTTTTGATGCAAACACTCCTGTTTACTTCAGTGGTTTCACACTTAAGTACAGGGCTATCTAATTCCAAATCACCTCACAGAAAGAAACCTCACAGAAAACAATTGCACTCGATCAGATATTGCTCTGGAGGAAGGCATAATATAAGGAGGTTGTACTGCCGGGGACAGGTTATTGTGAGAATAATGCATCTCCTGAGATGCATGGTAAATAGTGTGGTGAGATGACAGGCATTTTACAACCTACTCTTACAACAGCTTGCAGTCATAATTTTTGTGACATTTCATGGCCTTAATAAAATGGCAGGATTAAGCTCTTAACCATGCTTTTCATTTCTTTCTGTATTTTAAAAGCAAAGTGACACATGTAGCAATATGTTCAAGTTACTTATATGAACATCAGTCCCATCAGTTAAAATTCTGTGCAATGAAAGAAGAACCATAACTTATCTATTTTTAATGTGTGCATGAGAACTGGTAATTATTTATTCTTATGTATAAAATTATGCTTGGAAAAAAAGGAGTTATAATTATGCTACAGTGATTTAAAAATTGTTCCAAGGTTTATGTTCACTTAAGTTACAGAGCATTTTCAATGAAGTCATTAGTTTTTTGAATTTGCAGTCAATTCATCCCTGGAGTACCCTGCATGTATCACCTTTTATTCCAGTGACAAAACATTATTTGATAGTTTGTATCAGCAGTAAGTTAAGCTCCCATATAGTTGCACTGCACTGACTGATGGCTGTTGTCCAGATAAACCTAGCAAAGGTATGAGGATGAGCTCTCCTCCTCAGCCAAGTTAAGGATGAGCTCTGCTCCTCAGCCAAGTTAGGAAGTCAGTTTATTTACTAAATTTGATCATTCTTTGTCTTTCCTACAACTCCCCTAGAACTTTAATTTTTTAAATTGTAGACTTAGAAATAAAACTGAAGGCAATTCAATGAATTTAATGTTTGGATTCAATGGTCTTAGAGGAGTTTTTCCAGCCTAAATGATATTATGATTCTATGAATACTTTTGTTATCAGCTTCTTAAGGATAATCCTTAATCATTGCCAAAAGCAAGATAGGGAGATTAGTCGCATCAAGTAAATTTTCATCTTTTGATAAAGCAAATGAAATCACAGGCTAAGAAATACTGATTTAGAAAAGTCATTAAATCTTGGATCCATGTCAGTTGGATCTATGTTAACAGACTTGTATTTATTGGGAAGCAATTACATGAACAATCCCATTATTTATTATTTCTGCCTCTTTAAAATTCTGACTAGCCTGCAAGCTGCCACCTTGGAAATCCTAATTATACAGTAATTCAGTCTGCTTATAACGTGTTTTCAATTTTCACTACATATTCTACTGTCAGAAAATCATGACATTTGGTTTTATGGAAATACTTAAATTACAACAGCAAGCTACTGCACTGGAACTCTGGCTTTTGGAGACAAGGATGGGCTGGTGAAATTGTTCTCTTCAAAGTGGGACATTCAGAAGAATTCCCAGTTGATTTCCATAATAGATGAGTTAAGTCAGTGTAGAGAGCATCTGAAATTCCACTGTATTACAGCAGCATTTGTAAAACAGTAGGAATGTATAAAAGTGCTGAAGAGTAGTGCTCAGATACTGATCTAAATCAAGGCTTTGATTCATTTATTGAGAAATTAAATATATCTTTATGACTCAGAATTTATTAAGCTATTCCTGGCATTTTAACATAATAGTTTTTCAGATATATGTTATCAGATCAATCTTTGGGTGTATTTTTTATATTTACATTTAGAAGGCTAATTTTTGCTCACACTAAGTTTCAGTGGAAACCCCTAAAGAAATCCTGGACAATGTATTTTACTTCATAGATAGGAAAATTTGCATATGATAGGAAGATATATGCAAATTTGCATAGATAGGAAGCTTGCATATGCAATATCAGGAAGTGATTAATTAGCTTTATTTGAAAATCTTGAATCTGTAGGGGTTTGTGTATATTTTTCTGCTTCATTAAATTTACTCACACACTTCACGTATTCCTCTTGTGCAGAGTGACAGTAACTTTATCACTCTTAAGAAATTTCAAGTGAGATTCCTGTCTTAAACATACTATGGAAGCTAGACAACAAAACGTTTTGAACTTATGACACACTTTCCGTCTTGTGTGCATTGTCCAGCAATGCAAAATGCTGTGATGTAAAGTATTATCATTTGTTTTGCTATTACCCAGCCAGGAAAATATGTAGTGGATTGCTGTTGTACAACACTGTGAGACTCTAGCTAAAATTGTGACAACCCATATTCTGTGAATCCGACAGCAAAGATTTTCTGTTCGAACATTCAGTCATTTCCTCATTAGACAATGTGAAGAGCTCATCATCTCTACTGGTGTTAGTTATATGGCTCTGCTGTCTCAGAGGCACAGCAGGCAATATTTACCTCATTTTCTACCCTGGGGATTTTCGGCATCGAGAATCATGTGGTGATAGCAACAATGGAAATTCACTGACATACACGCAGACACCTCTGTCGAAAGTCCTGTTCTTATACTGTGTATTCCTTTGCATTCCTAATCCACTCAGATTTTTTTCTCTGACTTTTTACTGCCTGTGGTAATTTCACAGTCCTGAAGTCACTGCCACCTAAACTGCCCTCTGCCAGTTTTACTTCCTGACACTGTTCAGATAAATATATTTAAAAGACTTTCACCTATGTAAAAAACCAAACAAAACTGCTCAATTGGTATATTTTTAGTAGCTCATTAGTCCTATTTTAATCTGTTTTGGTTTTTTTTTAAATAACCATATGTTTCCATTTCAAATTTCTTAAAACTTCAAAAATTTATTTTAGACCAGTGATGTGACAGACTATCATTCAACCACAAAGTCTCACGGTTACTTCACAGTTTTGGAGTAAATTTCTTTATCGAAATCATTTGTATGACTTGGGCTTAAATCTGTGAACTTTCCACAGCTGAAACATGTTATTTTCTTGCAAAAGCATCACATACCATTTTTTTCTATGTTAAAGACAATATTGATATGAAAAAAGGTAAGGAGAGAGCTGAAGTTGCAGTCAAAACCAAGTGAGCACAACACTATGCTAAAATATTTCTAGAAATACTGTCTTTCAAAAGATGTTTTAAGACTTCTCTACTTTCTACCTTATTCAAGTACTAAATAGGAGTTATATCCGCTGAAAAGAAACTGTGGCAGTCAGTTTCATATAATGGGGCATAGTAAATTTCTTGTCATGCTTTTTAGGACATTATCAGATTCATTTTCAGGAAAAGTTTTTCATGGAATGTTTAGAGTCTCAGGAATCTCAAAATCAGGAACATAATTCAGATGATTCTGTGTGATCTCAGAAGAGTGCAAGTTTTCAGTGTCATAATTCTGGTACTGAGAATTTTTTCAGTGTCAGGATTTAAACCATTTTTTAAGCATTGTAGAAAGCTTACCCATAGTAAAGAATGTTAGTAGGACTATTACTTAAAAATAAGTAGTGCATCGATTTGTTTATAGTTTCAACTAACAAAAATCTTAGTGTTAAAAAGTAAGGTGGCATAACACAAAATAGTATCACACCAGGAATGTCGGTTCAGCTCTTTTGAGCATGTAAAATTAAATTACTGGGTTTATTTATTCCTAGCTTTGTAAGTTACATATTTTCTATTCTAAAAGAAAGTTCAGTTAAAGAGCTCTCATTCTGGGGAGTGAGAATAAAGCTACTGCTTTCCCTTATAACAAAAAGATTTGAAGCTTGTTTGAAGTTCTAGACCTTAATGCAACTCCAGTTTAGTTTCTAGATGTAGTCAAAGCAGATGGGGAAGTCCTGCCCCTACCCCAAGATGTAATCAGAATCCACACTCTACTTACTGCTAATACCACTGTCTTTCCAAGCTAATGAAGAAACAGTATGCAGTTTTCACACATGAAATCTATGTCTTCAGGCTGCCCTCCTGAGCAGCAGGGGTAATTTCAGGTCTCTCATCTGAATCAATAGCAAAAGTAAGTCCCCTAATGCAGTGCTTTTGGAATTAGAAGCCCAGATTGTTTCCCCCTCAGAATGTCTGGAACTGCACCCTTTAGATAACTGCAGATTTGCATTTCATCAGACCTGCCAACTGTTGGTCTTTGTGATATGAAATTATTAACCTGTATCTGCAAAAGCAGGGGAATTAGTTGTGGCCAAGCTCCAGGTTTGATTTCCCTATCTGCACCCCCTTTCAAGTTTCAGTTAGGTTTGGGTCTTGTCTTTGTTGCTTGTCTAAACTTTAAGTGTTCTGAAGCTAACCACTGTTTAACAAATGCACATTTCCTGACACAGGCAGTCATGTTTCAGTTGTGGTTTAGGTAATCCATAACATGTTATTGGTTACTATGAGTTTGTCAAAGCATTAGTATTTGACTTAGTAATACCACTGAGATACAAGGAAAATCTCATTCATTTCCAAAAGTGAGTGCTACTGGCATAGAAACTCACTGAATGCTAGTAGTTTCTCTATGGCAAGGGACTATTAAAAGAGAAGGATAGAGAAAAAGGAATATTGCTCTGGAATGAGGTCCTGTACTGCATCACTGCTGTGGTATACCATGAGAGAGAAACACAGCTAAAATGCAAACAGAGACAGGAATTTTTTTGAGAACTTTTGGCCACAATAAATTTAGGTTTGGAACTTAAAAAAAAAAGAAAGAGGTGGAAAGAGAAGACATGCATGCCTAATGCTGAACTTGTTTGTATCTAACATATTGGAGAAATTGTTTGAGAACAGTTCATTCTAGTGAAAATATTACTTTTGTAATACTGCCAAGATCAGTGTTTTCTCATTCATGAATCAGAGTTCTTTGCTCATTTGTGGTTACTTTCTTCTCATCCTCTTTCCTTTCCTACTGTCGTTTTACAGCAAAAAGCCATCTGGAGTTGCCTAGCTAAGCACTTGATCAAGTATATCAGTAGTGAGGGGCCTATAGAACAAGTTAGCTGGGCCTTGCTGATGGTCACAAAAGCACTGGCATGCTCTTTGAATTTGTGTAGTCCACACAACTCCTTGAGTTTGTGGACACACCAGGATTCTTCTGTAATTATTTGGTTCTACTGCAGAGGAACTTGTGTGTCTTCTGGTAAAAAGTGTGAAAAAGGTGTTGAAAGGCTGGCCCTTACTGCAGATGTGGGCAGTCCAGCACAAGCAAAAGCACAGGGTGGGCTTTAATTCCTGCCACCAACTGCAAATTGCGTGTGGGATCAAAGACCAAATGAATGTGTACTTTAAAGTCTGGAGGTACTGGGCAAAAATATGGAAGGCTGTATGGGTAACACAGGTGTAAGTGTCTCTCTCTTAAAAACTGCCATGTAATGATTAAATGTCATTTGGATTATGAAAATTTTGGTCTGTCACTATAGGTACCTGGGGCTTCCTTTTCTGAGGTGGATTTACTGGTTTTACCTAATTCTGTTCATATGAGACCTGGAGATGCCTGACAATTACATAGCTGTGGATGTTCTGTGCAGGAGAATATTGGCCATTGCATTATAGCAAGTCCAACTAAAACAAAATGATAGTTGGGTAAGGAGGGAGGGAGGTAAGAGAAAGGAAGGCATTATTCCTTACCACAAAATGTTCCTCTCTTTCTCTTCCTCCCCTCAGCAAATTAACAGAGTAGGTCCTTTATACGTGTAGGCATGTATAGGAAAGTTACTGAAGCACTGACACAGAAGAAAATCATACAAGATACTATACCTGGCTCCAATAAGATTTGAGTGTGTGGGTGGCAAGGAGCTTAGTTTCATGTGCTTTCCACCCCACAGACAGCTCCACAACTTCCTGTTCTGGAGGTTTCTCCTCTTTCATATGTGGCTTTGTGCAATAGGCTTGCCTTTCCTTTGGTTGACGTATTTGCAGCCTGTGTACAGTAAATAGCCTTTTGCAGTTTGCTCATCCAGAAAGGCTGCATATAAATTTGCCTTATGAACTCTATAGGGTGGTGTTACGAAGAATTATCTCAACTAAGAATAATTTTTTATTAGTTAAACGGGAGATGACATAGTCCCTGATTTTTTTTTTCCCTACACTTTTCAGTTTGTCCCATTCAGGAATCAGGACCAAAGACAATGTTATTTTAGTTCTTTTAGGAATATATTTACTCACTCCCAGTGTGTTCTGTCCTTCTTAACGTGATACATGTTTACTCAGAAAGCAATATAGCAATCACTATAATTGTATATTTTCTGCTTTTATGTGAACTGATTTTTGACTGCCTGAAAGAAAATTTTGAGACTGAAATCTGATCCCACAGTCCAAGTAGTAGGTCCTGGCTTCAGTGATTTACAAGCAGAATTATATACCTATTCCCTTTGCTTCTGAGTTTTTGAACTAAGGGTCAACATGAGGGCAAGCTGTGTCTTGCTGAAACATAGACAAGTGTGACTGAACCATTAAATTTATAACTTTTTTTTTTTTTGAATCCTCTTGATTTATTAAGGAAGAAGACAGCAGAATGAGTGGAAAGGTAGATCAGAGCCAAGACTTCAAGGTGGATCAGATCTGGGTAGCAAGGTGAATGTTTTGTGATTGAGTGACTGTCAAGGAGTAGCTGGGACAATTAAGTAGCTTGATGTAATGCACATGCAAGTAATTTTTTTAATGATTGGAAATCTTAAGTGTTTTGACCACTAACATGGAGAGGTGCCTGTTTGATGTCATAGGATATGGATAAAGAGGATGGGGGGCTTACAACATTTTATATATATTTATCATTATTTGTCAGTCATTATCAACAAGTATTCAGATTTTGTTGACACAGCAGTATTAACGCTGTTCCAGCTTCAGTAACATGAGTTTGTTTTACATTTCAAGGGATTTAGCTAAAAATTGGTAATGAAAACATAATGCATATTTCCATTTACCATTTTGATTTGACTGGTAGAGGTCAACAGCTTTGTATTTTATTGCCTGGAATGTGTAGAGTATACTATGGTGGGATATTTCATGGTTAAAACAAACTAGTATTTTTTAAATTGAAGGCAATCACATTAAATTTTTATGATATCAGTTACATCAATAACTCTTGAATAGGCACAATTGTCAGGTGCTTCATATACCAGGTAGCTTGTCCAGAGTACTCAATTTACAATTTGGCTAACTTTGAGGAAACTACTTCATAGATGTAAATAACAAGTATACATCCTTCCTGGAGAAATTATAGATATGATTTGAACATGTAAACAGTGTAGATTATATACTCTTTTATTATTTATTTTACTAGGAGAGTTTTCACTTGTCTAACTGGAATCCTATACAGTTTAAATACAGAATATTAAAAATACCAACCCCTGGTTTAATGGTGATACTTACTGTGAACGTCTAAGTGTATTCTTTTAACCCAGTAAACCTTTATACAGTTGAAATAGGCTTTATACTAAATACTTTGGAAAGAATGAGAAAGTTTACAGAGTTTGATCCTCTGTGCAAATCTATCAGAACATTTCGTTTAGTCACAAAATTGACTGCGTTTGGTTTGTCCAAGTACCAGGCACATGAGTCCCAACTGGCTAACTTGTGTGGGGTCTTCCATCTAAACACCTCTTTCCTGGCTGCTATTTTTTCCCTTTATCCAATCCTCAGTGAGCTGCTGCACGTACATTAATTGCACTGATGCTTGGAGAGTGGACAAGTAGCCTTTCTTTTTCTACCATAAATGACACTCAATGAACCAGCCACTAGGTCATGCTCAAGTGCAATGGAATCTTGTTTTTCCCTCCCAAACATCTAACATCACCTCCACTGTGACTTCAGCTTCTGTGAGACCAATGAAGTAGTTTCACAAATACTCTGAATGTGGTTAGTATAAAGAAAATTTTTGTAGATTGAAGTATATTAAAACTACAAACATTTACAGCAGCAGAATGTAGAGGTAATTGTGTAATTTTTTTTTTTCCTCTTAAAGCTTTTCTCACATTTTTATAATTGTTTATTATTGTGGAATTAAGCAATAACATTAAGATTCAGCTTTACTGAAACCACCTAAGGGATTGTATCACCAATATTTACTCCTTCTTGAGGACAACAGCAATTGAAATATAAGATTCTTTGTCTTTCTTTGTACACTAACTATCTTCAATTTTATACCATTTTTTGAAGAGTATATTTAAGAGAAAAATTAAATAATACTTAATGAAGAGCATTGTCTACAAACAGATAAAAATGTTCATTTTCACACTTGCAGTATAAATAAAAATTTTAATCGGAAAAATATAATCAAGAAAATAAGTTACTAAAATGGTGCAAAACAAATAGCAGAAGCTTCTGAAAGATCTCCATGTAGTCAAAATTGTGGATTTATTGGGACCAGTTTCTGTGTCACTATCATGAAAAGATCCTTTTATATGGAGAAGATCATCAGATTTATCAGCGTGACACATAAACCCATTAACTTCGTATGTGGTTTTGTAGCTGTTCCTACAGCCTTTATGAAAACTAGAGAAGACATTTGCTTTTAAATTAGATTCTTTCTGATAGAAGACAGGAAAATCTAAAGCTTATTTGAAGTATGTTGGACATCTAAAATGACTGAGAGCCGTTGGCTTAAACAGACATTACCTAACCCTGAGAAGTCTGTGTTTGTGGAAGTTGATGAATATATGGAGAAATACATTCAGTGCACTCTTTCCACGGGCTTAATCAGTCCTGTGGAATTACCTCACCTTGATGATTCTTCCTTTAGTAGCTTCCCTTTGAGAAATTTTCTTGCTTTCAGGCAGTAGGTCAATTGTGACAGTACCAATCTCTTCCAATGACTACTGTCTCATTTTTTAGCTTGTACCTACAAGCTACCTGGTCATTTTTGTGACCTGCTTGCACTATGCCACTTGGAGTGCAAAAGAAAAAGTTTTGAAGAGACGGCTAAGTTGGTGTTCTTTGTTTAAGGCATGGTATAGAACTCACGCTCTAGGCAAGTTGTGAAAGAGGAAGCCAAGAAACAAAGGTCATTCAGCAAATCAGGTATAGAACTAGAATTAGAATGTATGTCTGCTGAATCATGATTTTAGGTTCTTTAGGTTCTTATATCATACTTCTTTTCTGAGTTCTGGCTAACCTTCGTCAAACCTTGTTACTGACATGCAGTTCCTCGGCCAATACGTTGCTGAGCATCTGGCGATTAAACGAAAGTACATTAGAAAGCAAGGTGAGAAAGCTTTTAGGTAAAGTGGTGCATTAATCATATTTTTATGTATAGGATTGTGTAAAATGAAACTTGTGGTTGGTATTTTTCATCAAAAGCTTCCATAAAGGCCCAGCTGGTTGCTAGCAATCAACATAGAATGAATAATTGTCTGACAACGTTTGGTTGAGGAATGGCTGCACAGAATTGCTACCCACAGGAAAATTTTACTGCTCTGTATTGGGGGCTGAAGGAAAGGATTTTAAGAACATTTGATGCTCATCCATTAAGGATACTAGACACAGGACTACTGAGAAGATGGTGCTGAGGAAAATATCAAAGAGCCTAAAATCTAGTAGCTTCTGAGAAGGCAGATTAAACTGAGATCTGCAACAAAATTTTTTTCTGCCTGAGAGTTTTAAAGGGAGATCTACTGTGGTATTAGTTTGGGCATTATTTCTTAGCTCCGAATAAGAACTAAAAGTTTATTAAATCACTCTAAAGTGACAAACTGTGGCTGGAGACTGTGTCTTGAAATAAGGTACAGAATAACTTAAAAAGTCTTAAACCCAGAAAATATTCCATAGGCATTCTTTCTATTCTCAATTACATTGATTTCATTCTGCTTAAGTTGGGGTCAGATTGAAGCAAAATTTGGCCTGTGTTTTAAGTTTAATCATAGTCTTATCTAGGATTTCAAATTGAGGTAGGATAAATCATAGTGTGTAAGTGCCTGTCTCTCTGAATTTACTACAAATGGAGCTTTTCTTGTAAATTTAGTCTAGATTCAGTTATTGGAGTTAAGTGAGATGAATGCCATTCATAATGTGATAACACATTTTTAATGGCTGTCAAAGATTTATTGTTATCACTTACTGGATTACAATAGACCAGACATGTTCTGCTGATCTCAGACCTTAGCAGCAGGATTTTTTGTATTTTGTTGTTTGCTTGGTACTGAATGTATATGAGACATTTAGTAAATACTGTCTGAGTCTACTACCTCACATTGTGTAAATTGCTATTGTATTACTAAGGCCTTCAGATTTTAGTCTAGTCAAATTTGGATTGGAAAAAACAAATGCTTTATTTGCTCTTTCTATACTATTTCCTAGGGCCAATTACTGTAAACATGCCAAACTCAGTACTTAATTACTAATGCCATTATTCTAAGAGCCTTGCTTAATGTGCTTTTTCACATCATAGCAGCATCAAGGTTAATTATGTTAATTTTTACATTCAGTGCTCCACAGCAACATGCAGTAGGTTCTCTAGAAACAACAGATGTGTAGAGGTAACTCTTTTCACCACCCACATTATAACAGGGTACTCTAAATACTTTGGCAATCAACATGAAAGGAAATACCCTTACCATTATTTATTTTGAAATCGACACTGCACAATTTTCAGACTAACACCCAGATTTAGCTGTGTATCTGAGATAATCCAACACATACACAAATCAGCCTAAAATGTCTTTTCCTTCATCTCTGTTATATCCATTTAATTTTTTGGAAAGGTGAAGAAAACAGATTGAGAAAAAGAAATCAACTAAGGAATTTTGTTTATTATGATTGGACAGCTGCAGTTAGTCCACTAAGGATCACTTTATGGTTTATTTTGATTGAGGAGATACCAGTCTGCCAACCATAATTGGTACAATGCTGCTATTGCAGTTGAAAATAGATGACCTTTTGCAGCTGACAGTGGGTACTAATTAAGGTGCCATTGCTGGGCAAAATTTTCTATGAGTGACATAATCAGAGGTGGGGTTTTTGTTTTTATTTCTGCATATTGGTGTGTTGCCAATTTAATCAGTTAACCTTTGTCAAGAACTGTAGTGTCCCCCATTAACTTGCATAAGGTTTAATTCTAATCTTCCTATATTAGGTTAATCACATACTTAGTAAATTTTGCTGAATAACTTGCACTGTTCAAAGTTATCAATGTTGTCCAAAAAGATGTTTGTTTATACTTTCCAGGATAGTAAGCATACTCTTTTTTCAAATTTCCATCTTCGTGTTCTTGGATCTGCAGTCTTTGCCCATGTGGCTGTACATGTTTTCTAGCCTTTAGGAAGTCACAGTCATCATATTAGTCTTTTTTCTCATTTCCATCTTGTTTCTGTTTTTCCATCTCAGAAGACAGATATGGAATAAAATCATACAGTCTTGCCTACATCGCAGCTACTGAGTCCAGTGATCTCCTTTTTCTTTGCCTGTAGGTCCATCACTGATTTTATGTATAAAAGAGAAAAGCAGAATGCCATTCTCTAGCCATAATATAGATTCTGTCATGTGTCTGGATTATACAAGTTTTTCTTGTACTGGGGAATACTTTCACTCAAACTAATGCCCATACATCTCTTTCATTTAAGAAAAAGGCAAGCAATACACCACTGGCTTTCAAATAAGAAAGTAATATACTGGGTCTGTTTTATAAAGGCCATGTTTGCTGTTCCTGCACCTCTTATGCTTTGCTGACTTTCTCCAAATAACAGGAGCATGTGAGAGAAGTATTTCAATGTCCCTTTGTTTTTTATCAAATAAGTTTGAGCTGAAAAAAAAATCAGGATCTGGCCTTTCATGAAATAGAAAAAGTGAGCAGCATGAAGGGTTCTGGTTCTGGACTTTGCATAGACAGAGTTCAGGTTTATTAGTTTTCAAGAGGCATTTAAACGTGCATTCAGCATGTGAAAAGTAATTGTTTTGGGGATTAAAAAAAGGACAGTAGGATATGACAGGCATAGTGTAAGACACCCTAATGGGCTTTACAAACCATCAGCTCTAAGGTAATATTCTGTTGCTATAAAACAATTCTTTGTAAAAAAGGCTATAAAACATTTACAGAACAGCAGTATTGCATTGATGCAATTCTATATCCAGGCCAATTGAGAGGTAAAGCAAAAATAGTCTCATAAATCAAGAGTTCCTGTATCACTGCAGTACCCTATAGTGCTTCTCTAGGAAAATATATTTTAAAATATCAATTCTTATATAAGTAAAGCCTGCTCATCTAAGTTTTATGCCACTAGTGAGTGTAATGGAAGTTTTTATTGGTTTTGTAGGATTTAGACTTTACTGTTTCATCAGTAATGGTTTCTTTTCAACTAAATCTTGAAGTACTTCTCAGTTTGTTTGTTTTTTAAATTCTCAAATTTAGCAAAGTTCACACTAAGAACTTTGAGTTTTGCATCACTGAATACTTTGCAAAATAATCAGATTTCAAATTATTATTTAAAAGAATTGTAGAATCTGCTTCTTTGTATAGGATTCAAATTTTTTTTGAAACAATTAAACATATTCTTTACTTGAAATATTTACAGTCAAACATAAAACAGGCATGCCATGTTTTGGTCAATGAAACAGGAAAGAAACGCATGACTTACAAGGCCCATAATACTTTAATTTCTACTATTTCATCCATCAGGCACTGGACTATATGGATTTTAATCCAACCTATATTTACATGCTTAAGAGAACAAGCTTCTTATGCAATGCTGATGTACTTGGATTTGAAATTCGGACAATTTAGATGCAGTCTGGTTTTGAGGTATTTGTACTATGATAGTATGAAACAGCCTTTTTCAATACAACTATTTAAAGAGTACAGCTTGTACAAATAGCTTGCTTTTAAATCCCAGCTTTAGAGATAACTGAGATAGAACCACTATGGCCTCTGCAGAATTGCAATGTAATTTTATAATTTTATAATGAAAAGTACTGATATGAGGAATTCAATGTTTATTTACCATGCGCTTATAATTCTTCATGTTTTAGAACAACATATTTTTCACCCTCATTTGGGCTTATTTTGAGAGGTTATTTGCTATGATGCAAAAAAATAGAACTGAAACCAATTTAAAATCAGTGACATGACAGCAGTCTTGCAACACACTGGGTCTAGGTTGCCAAAAAAAAGCACAAAATAAGAAGTGCCATGCTGGTGGAATGCAAGACCAGCTAGCTCAGTGTTGGGTCGACAGAGCTGAATCTTTATTAACAGAAAATGGAGGGTTTATATAGGGTTGTGGAAGGAAGGTTCAGGAACACGGGAGGAGAATAGGAGGAGCATGCTAATCCTCCAACTAGGATTGGGTATAGGGTAATACATAAACATGGAGAGAATATACATATGTATGCAGGGATAATATAACAACAGGGAATAACAGGGATTGGTCGATGTGGCTCCACGAATTGTCCAATAGTAGCTGACACCTGCTCTTGGGCCCGACGACCATGGCAACCACTTGCTGCATGGTGATACTTGAAGTTGCAGCTCGACGACAATATCACACCTAAAAATCACTTATAATACAGGTTGTTTTAACCACCATGATTATGCCCTTTACAGACATGAAATTAACCCCATTCATCCATGCTCTCATAGACCCCGTCGCCAACACCATGCAGTGGTGAGATTTTCAGAGGGAAAAGCTGAATTTCCAGAATGCTTGCTTCAAAATACTGCATGTGTCCTTGCATGTACTGCTGTCCTTAGTTGCAGCATGTTGCAAGGGAGCATGACAGACTCAGTAATCTGTTTTCAGTTTACTCTAACATTTGTGCAACCAATCAGTTTTCAGAAGCGTCTGTGATTAAATAGGAGCAAGAGCAGTCCCTATGCCTTTCTTTACATGTTTGTTCAGTTCACTGCAACTAATTCCAGCATATTTGTGATGCAAGACCTGCGATATAACAGGAAAAATATTCAAATTACAGTCTTCCTTGATTTTTCTCAGAAACATGCTGATTTCCTCCAGTCATCTATTTTAAGTCTACTTGTGTTATTAATATTGTGTTTATTAAGTTTAGATGGAAATATTTTGTAGTCTTGACTTCTGTCTCAATCTACTAGGAAAAAAAGGAGATGTCTGGATCTATGCCTCAGCAATCTAAAAGAATTATTTCACACCATCACTGAATACAATCTTTAGCACTCAGTCTGCAAAAATGACTGACTTGACCAAGAACTCTGATTTTTTTTGCATAATTTTGAAGAGGGATCTGATAAAAAACAACACTTAAGAAAAAAAGCAAGTTAGCTGTGATTGACAGGGCAATAAAAATGAAAATGAAATAAGGCAAGGGGTTAAATTATCCCTTAGCAGGGGTTGGTTTCGCTTTCAAGTAACACCATGGTGATCTCCTGCTTTTCCTAATTATTCCGATGTGCCTGTTAAACGTTGATTCTATGCTGCCTGGATGCTGTCCCAGGTCATGTAGTTGAAAAACCATGGTGTATCATGACAGCTCATTTCTTCATTGGGGATGACAGATATTGTTGATGTACAGGTTATGTTCACGTCTATGAAGTAACAGTGGCTGCCACCAAGCATTGCACAGGAATTATCAAAACTGAGGTAGGTGCAATGAAACAACTCAAAGAGGATTAAAAAAAATTAGGTTAAAGACATCTAGAGTTATTCGCATTCACGTACTGGATTTGATCATCTACAGTGAAAAGAAACAATCCCATATGGTGTCATTCTGCTGTTCTGGGAGTACCTTCTGTCATCTCTCTGACTGACCACTCCAAGAGTGCTGTGTGCTTCCCCTCTTGGTACCACATCTCTCAGCCAACAGAACACTGAGAACAACAGGGGCTGGTGGTGATCAGAAAAAAACCTAAAGTTTTCTAATGGACTCCTACCAGCAACCCATACATACTGAAAATATCTACACTTCTAAAACCTCAAATATGAGGAAAACCAAGGAATGAAGAGAGTATTCCAGCTAGTTCCTGATTGCCATTAGATCTATTATCACTCATTACTGCCCACCCAGTCTTCATTGTGCACTTGACAATTTCTTTTTAGTGTTCATAGAACCGCATGCAAGAGTCAAAACCACAGATCACTAGGATATTTATTAGGAAATGAGACTCTTGAATAAGAAATGTGATTCAAACAATCTTCTAGCAATATATTATCTTGACCTCTGCATATACTTTTGCCAATTTTATGACAGAGCAACATTAAATTGATTGGGTGGTGTAAGCTAGGAAGGATTATATGGGCCAGAGGGAACGGATCCCATTACTGTTGCGTTCCAGATATTTCTAATTTAAGAGTTTTCATAGGATGATAGTTTTGGAATAGTACACACAGTACTTGTTTACAGGAGTTATTGGACTTTACTGAAACATGTTCAACTTTCTCTCTTTTTTAATAAAGATTTTTGTTTCTTCATCCCAGATTCTATAAGGAGGCACTGGATATGTGAAGTGAGTTATGCACAGGGTATGTTGGAAGAGCCACATAGGGTGTGTGGGAAGTCCTCCATCTGAGGCCTTTCAAAGCAGGTTCTTCACATGAGAAATGTGGTGGGCTGTGGGAAACAGAGGATGGTGAAAGGGAGCTGGCAGACATATATTCACATGGAATATATTAAGCACATTCCAGTCACTCCTCTGGGTTTCCCCAATAGCTTGAACCTCTGCATCTGACTGGCTTGGTTTTATGACCTCTTATTGCCCCTCCTTTTGTGCTTTTGATGTTCCTTCTCTTCATCATGTCTTTGTCTGCCCACACAATTTGTTTCTGTAATGTGCTTCTACTAGTTGAAAGCAGTGTGCTTTCCATCCACAGTTCATATACCCTTCATCCTTTCCCCTTGGTCTCTGCTGTTCCCTCTGCAGAATTTCAGCAAGTTCGTATGTTAATGGATAGCTATGCTGTGCTTTTATAATAAATGCCTTCCCACACAGGTGCTAGCTGATTCTGGAATTATCTTAGTGTGATTCTAAGTATTATAAACTGTAATGGGCTTCCCTTTCACATTCTAGTTGAACTCAGATGTTCTCAGATTCCTTTCTTGCTTTTCTATTGCTACGCTTTTCCAAGAATACTGAATAAATTGGTAATCCTGCTCCGCATTGGAACTCTGAGATGCATTTCAGAATATCATGCATAATTATGTTTGTCGTTCCACAACATTTGGCATGCTGCTGCTGGTGGCCTACTTGTTGACAAGTAACAGATTTTGTGACAGACCACACAATATACCATAAAATACTGAGTATCAACACGGGGCAATCAATCAAAATGGCTTAATAATACAAAGAGATTATTATTTGAGGAATACTAAATGTTCCTAGGAGCCTACACAGAGATGAAAGTGGTTTTAAGAACTCATGCTGCCATTAGATCGACGAGGACTTCTGCTTTAATATAGGAGTACAAAAGAACTTCTGTGTTTATATCATGTCAAGGTAGATAGTGAAAACCTAAATAAGGGGAGAAAGGACAACAGTGGCTGGTCTAGCAATGGAGCAGCCAAACTCAAAAGAGAACTTACACTTTGATTTATGCTTTGTAGCCACTGCCATGTGTTCACTAAAAAAGAGAGGGCCCAGGGAGGGAAATGTTTGGACTATATTCTCTGTAGAAACAGTGTGGGAACTAAGCACTTCTTTTGTTAAAACATTATTAAAGCAGGATAGAAATTAGTTGCAATCTCTTAGCTAAGCTTCCATGCAACTAATGTAGCCTCTAAATATACCATTTTTCAAACAGCCAGCTGACTTGAGAGCCATCAAGGCATGCATTTTGATCAAAACTTTATTTTCAAAGCTTGTGTATTGTATAATAATCATGTTCTAATAACAGGTTCTTAGACTATGGAAGTTCGCATGGCCCTTCTGAATAGAATGTCTGACAAACTTGAATATGATGCTATGCTTGGAGTTATGTCTAAATTAACCTGCAGTGATTCCTTTACTGCCATTTTTAGAGTGCTATCTGTTCTCACACTACCTTGTTTTAAGGTCAGCTTATATCTGCAGTGCAGGCAGTGGTTTTTGCCTTTTCAAGCAGTAGGCATTCAAGAGAAAATTTTAACCTGAAAGCTCAGTAAAAAAAGCATACAACACATCAAATGTGGTACCACAATAAATGGTGGGAGGTGTATGAACTTTAGGTTTGTGTATAAGGAGGCTGAATGATTCATTAGTAGTAGTCTCTGTGGAGGTAAGAGAAGTGTTAACTGTGGAAGATTACCATTAAAAAACAATGTCTGTAATTTAGTCTGAAGTACAAATGATTTCATGTTGGATCATCCCCTGACTCATAAATTGAGAGAAATGCACACACTAATGGGGGACTGAAATGCACACACTAATGGGGGACTGGTCCAAACTCTACTCTTAGCAGCAGTGTGGAAATAACCAACACCTAATTGTCATCATTAACTGCCTTGCCTTATATTCCAAAGCAAGATCAACAGCTCTGAAGTAAAAAGCTGGTCTTCACTCATGCTACCATGAACACCTACTAAGTCAGAGTAGGTGCAGTTCAGCCTTCCCAGATGACGAAGAGGCAGTTGCATTCTTCAGCTTTGGTGAAAGCAACAGAGCCTTTTTCAGGGCAAACTAGAGGAAAAAGGACCACTGCTCTATGGCATCTGGAAGATAAGGAAAGAATGTCAGAGGTGAATGACTGAGGGAGAGAGAGAAGGAAATTATTCAAGACTGGCAGGGAGCAATGCCAGTGTTTTCTATGTAGGTACTTGTAGCGGTTATTTGGGTCAATGTAGACAAGTTCAGACTCATGGACTGCACTTCCTTTGCAGGTAGAGCACTGCTTCCAGTGGTACTGGACTGCATGAGGAATGTAGGAATGTCCCTTGGAATCTTTACTACTACCACTAGTTTTAGTGAAATGGCCTAGTGTGCTAGAGGAAGGTGAAACAGGCTGAGAATGCCTACAGTGTTTGAGACACCAGTGCCGCAGTGTGCAATAGCTCTTTTCCCTTTCTCCTCTAACAATCCCAATTAGCACTGGATGACTGTTAGGCTGCTGTAATGGTGCTTACCTTTTCCTGAACTGCTGTGAAAAGTGGAACTGGGTTTGTCCTTGTTGTTTCCCTAGGCAGTCGTCTGTTAAAAAAGAAAACAGAGGTCACCCATGGGAAGGAACATAATAAAAGCTTGTAACAAGGACAAATTTGGAGGCTGATGATGCTGAAAGATAGTTCTTTTAACTACACATTTGCATTTATATTGAAGCTTTATAAAATGGAGCTGTTAATGTGGGTTTCTTCCTATTATTTGATCTCAGGCTATAGGATAACTTTGTTTCTTAAAAGGTCAAATTTTAGAACTTTTACTTTTGCAGCTAATTAAGGGATTTACTTGAAAATATCCAGAAAACAGTCTCTCAATAAGGGCTATTAAGTTGTTATTTTAAGAAGAGTAATCAAATCAGCACTAGTGTAACCTCAATACTTAGGGTTTCATTTTTCCACCCTTACTCTTGGAGGTTTGCATTTACTTCTGTAAATGGAACAAATTAAACCAATACATGTCTAGGAACAAAAAATACAATTCCACCTAAGTCATAGTAGGAGATGTAACTTTTCTGTTTGCAAATGATGTAATGAAAAGCCATCTTTCTAGATTTCTTTAATTTATTGTCTCTTGAGGTTACTGGAGTTATATTAATAAAGATTAGCAAGTATATATCAGAGAAGAGAATGTCAGAACTACATTCAAGTTTCAGAAAGATGACCCCACTAGAAGCAAGTGGGAAATAGGTTGGCGTTTTGTGTCACTATTTCCCCAGTTTGTTTTTTCTGTTTCCTTCTTTGTGAACCAGTTGCAAAGATTGTTTTATTTATTAGGCATTTGAGTTACTACTACTGTTGCTTGTAGAGAGGTTCAGCAATCCACTATTAAAATTATCCAAAAACATTGTTATTAATGATTTCAAAGACTTGGGTTTTTCACAGTACATAACAGAAACTGAGGCTTTCAAGTATATATTTTGAATGAAGACAGGTAGTGATCCATACTAAACCAGTTATTGAGTAGCCTCTGACAGTAAGTTTGACATTTTCTTAATTAAAACATGAGCAACATTTTGGTGTGCTTTCCACCAAAGGGTGTTCCCGTGCTACTTGCCTAGAGAGTCTGATTCTTTTTTTTTCTGTGTCACAGTGAGCATTTATTTTTTCCCCAAAAAACATACTCATTTTGTCAGGAAGGACTGATTTGGTGTCGCAGGAGTTAGGGTGTTCTTCTGGGAAATCTCAGTTATGTTCTTGCTTCAAATTAAAGTAAGAAGCAGTCTGAATCTGTGTGTCCCATATCCTGTCTTAGTGCCTCCGGGATAGGTGCAAGTTTGAGGTTTCTGACCTTAGATTTGACTGGAAAAATTCTGCCAGGCCAGGATTTAATGTCCTGTTGAAAGCTCAGTACATTTCCATGACAAATCGTTTTTTTAATTGCATGGACATTCTGAGTTATGTAAACAAAATTTATATAAGGAGAGGGGAAAGGAGAAGAGGAAAGAAGGAATTGTGACTGGTTCTATGCTGTATTTATGTCTTGGGGTGATTCTTTAGGGCATTTGCCTTAGTGGGGCAAATGAATTCTTCACAAGGGCAGTTCATTAGTCCTCACAGGAGGTTGCACCTCACCCTGTGTGCTGCTTGCAGGTGTGATGATTCAGAGAACATAACTTGGCCTCACTACCCCCACAGGAGTGGAGGAAAGAACTCCTAAATTTGCAGATCTCTAGTTTTGATTAAAAGTCTGAACCTCTTTGGCGTGATTACATGATTTCCATAAAATACTAGTGATGATAGTGAGGAGGACGGTAGCAGTTTAGGCTTTCAGGGCAACCTGGGTTTATACCTTGAAATAGCTACCAACACTTGCCAGTAACATTTCATATTTCAGTTAAATTGTTACTGACTTCTCATCTTAGTGCCAAAAATTCTGGAGTGCTTTCCCGTATGTAGATGAGGAAATTTTGGAGACTACTCTTCTTGAGACTTTTTTCTCCTTTAAGATTATAGAACAGGCTCTCTTCACTTGTGGCCTCTTGATTAAAAGCAACTGGACTTTGTCAATTTTGCATTTCCTCTTTCTTGGACTGCCAGGTGTTTTGCACACTGGCAGGGATTGTGTGCTGGAGCTTGGGCACAGTAGGGTATTTTTTTGCCTGATGCCTGTCCACTAGGGAGGCCAAAGTTTTTCTATGTGTTGGCTGCATAGTGATTTCCAGATTAAGGCTCTGGCCAGTGGCAGTGCTAGCAAGGCTGCTGGTCTCTCTTGCTGACACACTGCACTGCTCTGAGCCGCAAACTCTTTGCTTACCCTTTCAGTCTTTTTATAGTTCTGATCCCACATTTCCTTTTGGCTCATTATTTCTTCTTTGTGACAGGCTGCACTCCTATCTCCATCTCAAGTAGCCTGTGAAAATGACAGCACAGAAGCAGCTGACTGTGACCCACCTGTCTTGCAAAGGAGGCACAGAAGGAACCACTCTGTGTACTTGTGATTTCTACATTTTAAGAGGAGCTAGTGGAGGTAAAGAATGTTCATAGTAGGGCAACTTAAATGATAATGCGAGTGGAACATCTGCCTGATGAAGGGCAGATGTGCAGTTTGAAACAGATCTGGAAAGGATTATCATCGAGGTATGCAAAGACACAAAGGTGGTAGATAAGATGAATGCAAGACATTAATTAGCTCCTAACACGGCATTGTAAGAATTGGAAATCACTTGTTGAAAATAACAGGAGATCCATTTAAAATGGATAATCCTTTTTTATAGGGCAGATAACTAATTTTTGAGTGTGTTTTCACAGAGAACTGTGGAGACAGTATCAATGGGTTCAAAAGGGTTGGTCCATAAACAGACACTAAACAAAATAGACAAGGAGGTACTCTTTAACGTCACGAAACTGGAAATTTTTACTATTGGATAACAGGGGAATGATTCTGGATAAAGATTAGGTTTGTGTATTCTCCCTAGTTAGCATCTCCTGTTGCTATTGTTCAGGATTCCAGGCTAGGATGGATAAAGGTCATAGGATAGTCATAGGGCTGACCTAGTATGACACTCACCACATTATTTCATTTCTAAATATATGTGTTAGTAAGCAATGATGGCAGACTTACAACAATGCATTACAAGTTGTAGTCACCAACTGTGGTTAAAAGACATATATCCCAAATTAATTTAACAAAGAAGTTAGTTTGCTAACCAGAATGCTCCTTTTATGTAAAATAACTATTATTGATATTAGATTTGCTATGCAACACTGGGATTTTGCAGCCAAGAAGTCACTTCCATTTCATTCATGTGCCACTTTTAACTCCTTTTTTATTATTATGGTTAGGAGAAAAATGCTCTCAGAATAACAGAATAGTTTTGGCTATTCTTGTAATTCCAGAGTTGGAGGAGGAAAAAAAAGCTTGCTTGTTTGAACTTCTAACCTTTTGCTCTGGAATTCTCGTATCAGAGTGTTTCAATAGTATTCTGCCTTCAGACATGTCAGAAATATCACTGAGATAGTCTTTTTTGCAGATATTTGATACTTCCGCTTCCAGCAGAGACCAGAAAGTGTGGAGAAGTGTGATTTTTTGCTTGTTTGTTTCAGCTAACCAAACTCTTTGAAAGTTTGGAAACAAAACCTGCTTTTCACTCAGCTTTGTGGAGAAAGAATAATTGGCATTATACATATTTTAAAGTCCCAGTCCAGGTATTGCCAGGGTTTTAGCATTTTTCTTTTATCCAGACTAACTTGTTTGTCTCTAGCAACAGAGACTTAAAATAACCTATACTAAACAGCAGCAAAACACATCTAATGACTTCTATATTTGTAAATGGTTTGTGGAATTTGTGTAAGAGAGTAATTTGAAAGATATTTTTACAGTTCAGCCATTAATTGCCAGTGTGGCATCTGTGTCTTTGATTGATAAAGACTAGATTACTTCAGCTCTAAGCTCTCTATAGAAAGCTTATGAACTAAATATCACAGTCAGAGTTTCGGGATGATAAAATATGGACATTATGGTATTATCCAATCATTATTTCTCAGTATCTTCTGAATATCTTTCTGAAAAGTATGCCCTGTGGTGTGAATATGATTTCAAAAAGAATGTACTGTGGAAATAATGAAATTGAATACTGCCACTGATCACCTTGCACATTGCCTTATTGCACTATTTGCCCAATAGTACTGCTGGTATTCTCTGACAGTGATGTGCAAATACCTGATGTGACTTCATCCCTAAAAAGCATATATTTTTTAATGTTGAGCTTCATTGTCCTATTTTATAATTTATTGAGGTGTTTATTCATGAGAAGCAAACGGGCCAAGATGAACAGTTGGAAGTGAAGAGCCATTTCTGACAGTCTAGTTGCTGACTGCAAATTTTATAAGTTACTATAGCATGTCTTCAGTGTATACAAGGAAAAAGTTTCTAATTTAATGCCCTTCTGTATCTAAATTTTCAGTTTGAGGTTTCTTCTAGAGAAGAAGTTTCCAACAAAAAGCACTTCAGCTCTGCTACTGTACTAATTAAAAAAAAAAAAAAAAGTTGGGGCCTTTGTGGGAAGAAATAATTTGAAAGCATTCAAAGAAGACTAGTTATTTAGTAAAATTAAAATAATGAAAAGCTGTATGATTCTTTTATTTTCGTTCTAAAAGAAGCTATTTCCATTTTTCCCCCCAGTTATAAGAAATTGTGATTTCCTTCTGATGGAGCATGGCATTAAGTTGCCCATTCAAATGAGGGGTAATTCTAGACTACAACCTTTTCATGCTTTGGCACAGAAAGTGGAAATTTGTTTTACATAGTACAAGACACTGTTTAAAATATTTTCATTTTAGTTGTATATTAAGATCATTTTCAAAGAAGGTTGGTGAGTTTTATGTCCCAGCTGGACTATCATCCACAGATTTTCTCCCCTTTTTCCAGTACTCCAGGAGAGTTCTGCTCTTCCAGAAGCTTATCCAGTACATCCCTGAAAGAGATTAAGGTAGTCTGCAGGGGTGGGAGGTATTTTGTCAGAATTTATTACTGTTCAAAGCCACCATAATGGTTTCCACTGAAGTCTTTAAAGACCATAAAAAGTGCTAATACCACAAATGTTGTAGGTGTTTTTCATGCAGTATTCCAAGAGAGACCCCAGAGAAACAGCCGCTGAAAACACAACTAACTCACCATTAGTCTTTTGCATTGTTGAAGCCAGGTAATAATTTCTGTTGCGCAACACAGAGATAAATTATGGGTCAGTGCACCTTCTGCTGCTATCAGTTAGTGTAGCTTAACTTCATTGAGTGGACTGCCTCAGTTTTTATCTGTGTCTCAGTACAAGATATCAAGGAGCTCAAGAAAATATCCCAATTATAAAACTTTGAGCAATGCAAACTTTAAAAAAAAAAAAAAAAAAGCCCCAAATATTAGAAAGCAAAGGGATGTGCTTTCTTAGCAAATATATAGCTGTTACATTAATGTCACCAATAAACACTTTTACTTGGCCTTTAGGAGTCTGGTCCAGGTTCTTATATCATGTCCTGATCATATTAACCAGACATAAAAGGTATTTAAGCTTTTTTTAAACAGTGCAGTAAAAAACTCTGGAAAGGCCACAGTAGTCCTGAATTCTTTTTAGATCTTAGCGCTTTAGTTCCTCACACTTACAAAGGTAACTGTCCAAGGTAACTATGTAAAATACGCTGAGGAAGTTGCAGATAAGGTATGAGAGACCCTATGGATTTAAAGAAATTGGCCATTTGTATTTTGGCCCTTGTTTTAACAGGTTATGTGATGCCAGACTGCAGGTTCCAGCGTGAGCATGGAATTGTTCAGTTAAAAGGGAATATACTGATAATTCCTACAGTTAAGAGATAAGTACACAAACCCACCCTCTTATTGCAGGTTTGTAGGTGTTTTTTTAATTAACAAGCTAATATTGATTTAATAGCTTCAACAGGAAAGAAAAAAGATTCACAGCAACAGGAGTCACCCCTGCCATGGCGTGTATCACATGAGCTATCGCTCATATTTGTCTCTACATCTGTGTTTTGTTTTTCTTGGTTAACTCAAATAATGCTGAAGTCAGTGGGACTTAGCAGTGGCATCTTTTTAGACTTCAGGATCCATTTTGATGTTGCTGTGCAAAGCAGCAAGATTCTAGCTTCAGGAATATGAGCAAGATACCACCCCTGACTGGCATTTGTGGAAAGGGAGCATATTATACTAGAGGGTCATTAGCAATCATTTAGAAGACTGACTGCTGACTCTACTTCAGAGGGTTTTGACATCTCATATGCTGAATTTCCATCGGTCTGCCCTGTTTAAGAGGCTAGTTGTTTTCTGTGTATCAGCTGTGAACAAAGGGAAATACTGGCAAGTAATTATTTTATTAAAACTGGTGAGACAGCACAAACGTTCAGTATGCATTTCATCTTTTTGAGTGTTAATGATCTTTTAATAGGCATTTTTCTGAGTTTTTTTGCTAGTCTTTAATTTCAGAGAAAGTATTTTCCATATAAATTATGAAAGTAATTTATAGTGATAAAGTAACAAATCTTAGGCTGTTTCCCAATGTCCCATCTTCAAGGAATAGAGATTTGGATCTTTTTCAATCCTATCTTTTTTTGGCAGATTCAAAGGTATGAACTCATTGAAAACAATTTTAGGAACAGGTGCAGAAATCTACTACTTTCAAGCCCTTTTCAATTGTTTTCTAATCAAGGATGTAGAAACCAAGGAATTCAAGTCATAGGCTGTAATAAAGCAATAAATCCAAAATATTTATATAACTTTTTAGAAGAGATTAGGTTCCACCTACCTTACTATCTTATCCAGAAAAAAAACCCAAGTAGTGCTAATCTCAAATAAGTTAAGAGGTCTCTTTGAAATACAAAAAAACTAAACTGCCTTGTACACTGAACATGATAGTGAAAAAAGCGCATGGTGCAGCATATGCAAAAGCTCTGTACAGGCCTGAGGATGGGTATCATAGGGCAAAATCTGAGTTCCTTTAATTCTTTAGAGTATAAATTTTCTTATCCTTGACAAGTTACCTTTCACTCCTAGCAAACGGATCTTGCACTGCAAAGAGGCACTGTTTGCATATAGGCTTTCCTTTAGCCTCAGTCTGGTCTTCCTTCAAGGAATCAAATTGCATAGTTAAGTTGCAAACTTTTAAAATATTTGAGTGTCTTCCTTTCCTGGTGTAACAAAGCTATTAATCTTTTTAGGTTAATTGAAAATGTTTAGCAGTGCGGCAGACTTCCACACTACCTTTCTTGCACAAATAAATACATGGAGGAATGACTCTCACTGCTTTAAAAGTATTGCCTTTAGACAGGTTTTCAGGAGATATGTGGCATGGCTGCATACATCTCTAGGACCTATGCAACTCTAGAAGATAGTGAGAGTATAGTATCAATATCATACCCTTCTGTTTAGAGCCCCTCTCACAAGCAAGCTGCTGTAGTAGGTATGGCACTTTCTGGAAGAGTGTAAAATTCCACATTAAATTTTAGCCAGACTACAAGCAGTAAACACAGATGTATGTGGTGACATTGCAAGCAGGCGCATATTTATGTTTTTCAGTGATTGCATGAATGTCACAAAGATAATACAAATTTTGCTCAGGAGAATGATCCTCTTATTTGCATTTTATATAGTCTTTTAGAGGCTGAACCATTACAACAAACTGTTGATCTGACGTTGAATTAATAGTTCTGTGCAGTATCCTGCTTGACATCAATTGTTTGTTGAAGAAGTATAAACTTACCAACAGATGATCCATCTTTCTCTTTGTACTTTTTCTCCCTTGTCTGCTTCATATAAACAGAAGCTTTGCCTACACATCACAGTTTGGTTGAACAGTAAGCTACAATCCTTTTAATTTTAAGAAACCCTCAGCATTCTACTGAAAATTATGTTACTTTAACATTGAGAAGAGAACTCTTTTCTATTAATGTTTACTGTTGTTCTGATGGAAATACTGCTTTAATGTACTGCTCAAGAATGTTAAATAGAGTAACATGCAAGCTAATGGGATTCCTAAATTCGATTCTTGTATCTGATTGAAGTTTTGTCTTTATGACTCATGTTCTTTAAATTCACATGCTCTTGTCAAGATTAAAATAATTTGTGATTATATACATATTTTCATAAACCTATTTCATAAATGCACCCAGAGATTCAAAGCAGAGTCTTTTTTGAAAGTTCCTGAAGAGCCTGTAGGACATTTTCCAAAGATATCTCCAACTTCTGTGTGCCTTGCTCACTTGCATCAAAAAGGTGATGAAATGAAGTGAACAGACCTTGAGGCTATAAAATTTACAAACTGAGGAAATCATAGTTTCACTAAAAAAAATTCCTATCATTTTAGTGGTGCCAAGATTTCATTCTCTTATGCTTCCTAGAGGAGCTGGGCAAATGGCTTCTTCTAGGACAGTGTCAGACCTCAGTGCCTGGCAAGGTTATGGAGCAGATCATCCTGAGTGCAATCACACGGCACCTACAGGATGGACAAGGGATCAGACCCAGTCAGCACGGGTTTAGGAGGGGCAGGTTCTGTCTGACCAACCTGATCTCCTTTTATGATCAGGTGACCCGCCTGGTGAATGAGGGGAAGGCTGTGGATGTGGTTTGTCTGGACTTCAGTAAAGCCTTTGACACTGTGTCCCATAATATACGCCTGGAAAAGCTGGCAACCCACGGCTTGGACTGGGACACTCTGTGCTGGGTTAAGAACTGGCTGGAGGGCCAGGCACAGAGAGTGCTGGTGAACGGGGCTGCATCCAGCTGGTGGCTGGTCACCAGTGGTGTCCTCCAGAGATCAGTGCTGGGCCCAGTCCTGTTTAACATCTTTATCGATGATTTAGATGAGGGGATTGAGCAAATTTGCAGACAACACCAAGCTGGGAGGGAGTGTCGACCTGCTGGAAGGCAGGAGGGCTCTGCAGAGGGATGAAGTTCAACAAGGCCAAGTGCCGGGTCCTGCACTTTGGCCACAACAACCCCATGCAGCGCTACAGGCTGGGCACAGAGTGGCTGGAGAGCAACCAGGGGTGGAAAGGGATCTGGGGGTACTGATTGACAGGAGGCTGAACATGAGCCAGAGTGTGCCCAGGTGGCCAAGAAGACCAATAACATCCTGGCCTGCATCAAGAACGGTGTGGCCAGCAGGAGCTGGAAGTGATCCTTCCCCTGTACTCAGCACTGGTGAGGCCACACCTTGAGTGTTGTGTTCAGTTCTGGGCCCCTCAGTTCAGGAAGGACATTGAGGTGCTGGAGCAGGTCCAGAGAAGAGCAACAAGGCCAGTGAAGGGACCTGAGCACAAACCCTATGAGGAGAGGCTGAGGGAGCTGGGGTTGTTTAGTCTGGAGAAGAGGAGGCTCAGGAGTGACCTCATCACTCTCTACAACTCCCTGAAAGGAGGTTGTAGCCAGGCAATCAGCAGTAAGACAAGAGGGCACGGGCTTAAGCTTTGCCAGGGGATGTTTAAGTTGAATATTAAAAAGAAGTTCTTTACAGAGAGAGTGATCAGGCATTGGAATGGCCTGCCCAGAGAGGCGGTGGATTCACCGTCCCTGGAGGTTTTTAAGACGAGGCTGGATGTGGCACTGAGTGCGATGATCTAGTAATCACAGTGGGGTTGGACCAAGGGTTGGACTTGATGATCTCGGAGGTCTCTTCCAACCCAGTTAATTCTATGATTCTATGATTCTGTGAATAAGCTCCTCCTATAAAGTCAGGGTGTGAAAAGCTTAGGGTTTCAAAGTTTGGCTCTGTATCTTGCCTTTGCACCAGTTCAGAGGGGTCTCTGAAGTTCCAACTTAATAATTTAACTGTATGTTGTAATAACTACAATACTTTAAAGGACACTTTAAGAGCCTTAGGAAAGAGGACAAAGTAATGGTTGCTGGCTTGTTTTTCATGGTAGTTATTGACAGTGAAACAGTTTGATCACTGGTCATAACAATCACGTATGTTATGCTGAATCACTTAATATGGGGTTTGTTTGCTGTTTTGAGGGGTGTTTTTGGCCAGTAAAATTTTGTTGAAACATATAAATAAAAATTTAATATCAATGTATATGTATATAGAATCGTACAATATTTTAGATCGGAATGTTGTCTCGTCCATTCCCCTCCTCTAAGCAGGGCCAGCTCTATGTTGTATCAGTTTGCCTCATGCCTTGCCTACTAAAGATTTCTATACATCCCAAGGATGGACATTTCAGAGCCTTTCCAAGCAGCTTGTTCCCTGCATAGCCTCCTTCTTTTCAATGTTTTTTTTGACTTACATGAAATTAGAATTTCATGATATTTTCTTTTACTCTGCATTTCTGCAAAAATACTGTCTTTTAGATAGGTGCCCACCATGTAGCTGAGCAATAGAAACCCTAAGACTTGTCTTCCCAGATCTTCTCGTGTCATGTGCTCCAGACCACTTTAGTGTTCCTCCTCTGCGCTCACTCCAGTTTGTCAGTCTCACTTTTTCTGGGGGGCCACGGACTATGTGAAGTCTCTATAAACTGTTCCATAAAAGCAAATACCTCCTGCATTAATAGCCTTTAAAACAGGACTTTTCATCTTTAAATCACTATATGAAAAAGAAGTTGTAAAATTTCCTCTATGGGTTTATTTTTTTTTTCCCATTTAAGCAAATAATATATAAAGGTTGCTAATCAGGATAATGGCAGATCTGAAATTAAGTCAGAAGTCCTGCTTATTTTTCCATCCAATGACTAAATAAAATTGTTTTTCTTTTTTTGGTCCCTGAAAAAATGCTTCAATGACCTTATGTTTATAGTCAAGGAAATTCAAATGCATCTGTATAGCTTCTAGGTTTTTGTATCTCTGTTACTTTCTATTTTGGCATTTAACTTCTCTTAATACAACTGAGGCTAACAAAAGAGGCTAACTTTTACTTTCTTTTGTAGCATTCAGATTATTTTCTTTATGGTAAACATTCTCTGCTTTTTAATTTGTAAAAATATTCTCCTTCTGATTCACTTTCCTGTGTACAGCATTCAAGATGTGCTGCCCCCACAAGCAGTCTTTCAGCGACCCATAGAACGTAGGAAATATGAGTTACTGCTCACCTGTAGCGTACATGAACTGTTTTTCTGCTAACTTAGGTCCTCTCCTTCACTGCATCCCGGAAGAGATAAGATGCCGTGCTAAAGAAGACCCCAGTGCCACTTGTTGACTTTACAAGGTTCATTTCAATATGAATTGGCTGTGTTAAAGAGCCATCTACACTTTGTTGTCAAGGAGAACTTGCCAGAGGACCTAAGGGGTCATTAGCCTCCACTTGGCACCATACAGTGTAGCAGATGCTTCATGACATGTGACAGGGAAAGGCTTTAATGGTGTGTCAAGAAATCCCAGCCTCATCGCTTAATTTTTTTACTAATCTGTTGCTCTCCAGCAATGAGTTGCCATTATATTGATAGCCAAGCTTTTACTTATATGTACCAGTGATGACAGTAGTAGGAAATTAAAAAGCACTGCTGGTGACATTGCATTTTTCACTTTTATTTATTTATTTACTTTTAATTTATATTCATCCTTCTAGGATGTCCTTAGACAAGAAGTTTGTGCAAATGCAGACCAGGTCCACAGATAAGGCTTCGTTCCTCTTCTGGCCGTCTGTAAATCTCTACCATATCCTTAGAGTCCACTTTGTATGGCCAGGCATATGTTGGAGCTGGAGAAGGGATGTCATGTCTGGGAGAACTAAAATGTACAGTACCTCAGAGTTAGTTTCAACATAGGAAAATGAAGCAGAAATCAGCACCAATTTTTTTGTAGGCACTAGAGTGGCCATTGTACCACTCAGCAGTGAATGAATGGGAAGTCATTCAGTTTTTCTTTGAAAAGGTCTGTTCCTTTCGAACTCTCTTTCTTTACAAAATATAATTCAACCTTCCTGAAAGTGCTTACAATTCATGGTACATTCTCCTACCTCAAGGCAGGTACATTCTCTTACCAGCCATTTTTAGCATGGATCAGAACAATATAGAGATGGTACTACACAGCACTTTACATTTTTGTGATCACACAAGGTGTGTTTCATCTGATTCACAGTCACAGTGGAACTCTGCAATTTGCAGCTGTGCAGACAGGATCTGCTGTTTTAACAGCATTTAGCTGTCGTGTAGTAGATAAAAAAGATGAGGGAGTAGAACTACCTTACAAAGCGAAATTTCTGTGACCTATGAAATAAAGATCTGTGAATTAACAGTGCTCATGAGCCAAGTTTTGGAATCTATCAGGGTTATACCTTTCACAATCTTTTTTTTTTGAGAACAGGGGGACACCTGATGATTTCAAAAGGAACTGTCTAAAGTGAGGCCTGTAGAATATATTACTTATTTAAGAGATGTGTTGTATTCTCATTCATTTTGATGTATGTACACTTAAATACCTTTAAATCTGAAGTATATGAATATATAAAGTATCTTTGGATCTTTCAAAGGGAGTCTCCTAACTTATGCTTTCAAAATAATGTACCTTTACAAAGTGAGGTCATTTTAAGGCAATTATGTCTTTCTCAAAGAAAAGACTAGCAAAGTTACTCATGTCACTACCTATTTAATCTTGTTAATCTTGCATTGTTTTAAAAATAGGCAAAACCCAAAATAAATAGAAGGAACAACGGGTCATTACCTGTTATTGAAATGTCCAGCTACTCATAATCTCACCAGAAGATCTATTATGTATTATTTTAGGAGTGGGAAGTGAAACAGACATTCCACTGGAAAATTAGGAGTTGTAGGACATATTGACAAGTCTCCTCGAATAAATATGCCTCAATGCCATCCTCACCCTCAGTTCTGGAATGAAATTCTGGCCTGGATAAAACATTTATTTTTACTGCTTAATTCACTGGTGTCAAGACTCAGCTTGTACCAAGACTGTCTTCCTCCAGAGCTGTTCTGGGATGGAAGTGAGTGTTCACAATGAAGTAAGACAGATGCAGTGATTCCTTACAAGGCTCTGCTGTAGGACAGTAGCTTCTTGCAAATATACTTCTTAATAAAAAGAAACATTAAATGTGAAAGAAATTAAGGAATCTGTAACGTAATTAGAAGGAAGAAAATCTGCTGGGTAGGGAAACAGCAATGAAGAGAGGAAAAATCAATAAATCAAATGATAATGGGATCTGAAAAGGCTATGGAGTCATATCTAACAACTGCCAGCAATGTAATGTTTGAGAATAATATTGTAGCTGTTACCTGGTAAATCGTAAGAAATCTGAGAAATGCTATTGGAGTAACATGCAAGAAGCAAGAGAATAGATCCCTTTAGAATAACATTCACCACTGAAGCAAAAGCAAAGTCAAAGTAGATGTATTCTGCATTTTCCTCCTCTAAGGCCTCCCACAGTAGAAGAGAACAGGGAAGAAGCATAGCTGGTTCTCCATCCACCTGAGAAAGTAATCGGAGTGCCATCAGATGACATATGTTTTCTTATTACCTAGGGTTTTAGCTTTTGTTTGCATTTGATGATATTTTTATTTGTTTGCTTTTTGTTCTGGAATGCATAAGTCATTTTAAAACTGTTTTAAAGAAGGGGGAGTACAGTTTGAATTAGCTGGATTTTTCTTTTTTCTTTGCAAGAAAGCCTGTGGAATTTGGCATCTTAACCCAACCATGCCTGATGTGATCACAAACACAGTTAAATTTTTATTAAAATGTTTTGAATCTTTCAAACATGATATTGATAAGTGAAATGGAACATAGACAGTAGCATCTGTTTTTAATGAACATGGTCTGCTTATACTTGAAAGCAAAACCATGCAGGAAAAGACTGGAAATTCTTGTTCCGAGAATCAAAGTGCAATAGTGTTTTTCAGTACCTGACATCTGTATGCTTCAAATGGCCTGGATGACTTCACTCAACCAGTTTTTCATATTTTTTAGATTAAAATGCCATATATAGGTCTGAAATATATTTGGTGCCTTTTCTTTTTCTTTTTTCAGCCTGTTGTGTACTTCTTTCCACTCCTCCAATCTTATCAAAACTAATTGCTTTGAGCTTTGTCATAACTTTTCAAATTGTTGACCTTCTTCAATATAGTATCTATCAAACTTTTTATTTAAAAGTGTGTGTCCTCTTACTACATTGTAGTCTAAACAAACAAGGCAACCTTTTGTGGAGATATTTTTCTCCTATATGTTTTAACATCTGAAAGAACAAAATTGCCTGAAACAACTTCCTGAACTGCAGGCCCTTATGAAAGCCATATTTTTCCAGGGGAGAATTTCAGGACATTGTCAAAACAGATTCTGCAAGAGATCTTCCTGCCTCTATGCCTTCAGCTCAAGTTCGTTAGCAGCATTTCAGCCCAGGCTTTTCATGGCCATGCTGCATGCCAGAAGGGTTTGAATGCCTTCTGTCAGAGTAGTTGTCCCAGTTTAAATGGGACAAGGGTCTTTTGCTGAGGATGAATTAGGAGGAAAAGACCCAAACTTCTTTTTCTAAGCAATTATAAATCCGAAATTAAGAGGCTCTGATTGAAGGAAAACAAGTTATGGAAAAGGGAAAACAAAAAAATAACAGCCCTTTATTAAAAGGTATGTGTGTATTAACAGGAACACGAAAAAACTAAGTAAAACAACCAAGCAATACTCCTATACCCACCAATAATCCCCTTCAAGAACAAAACCGATTAACCGGCAAAAGGAAAATTTAAATAGTTCAATTTTTAGCATCCTTTGGTGCAGTTCCAGCCACAGTCAGCAGGGGGCGCCATCGGGTTACTGGAGATGCAAAATTTGTAATGTCCTGTACCGTTCACCAGGTGGCGCTGTTGGGTTACTGAAGGTGCAGAACTTGTAGTGTCCTATAGTAGTCACCAGGTGGCGCTGTTGGGTCACTGGAGGAGTAGAACTTGTAATGTCCAGTGCCCGTCACCAGGCGGCGCTGTGAGATCCTTGGCTGCCGCCGGGGGGGGGAGGGGGGAAAGAAGGGGAAGGAAAAAAACAACAGCAATAAAACAGAAAGTTCTCCCAATGGAAGAAAACTCACAAACTTCAGGTGATTAGGGTCCGTTGTAAGCAGGGCCTGCAGCCAGCCACAGCTGAGCCAAGAGCAGCAGCAAAAACTCCCCTTCGACAGGAAAAAAGACAAAGAAACCCGGCAGTGTCTGCAGCCCGCAGCAGCCTCCCCTCAGGGCAGAGAGACTGAGCTCTCCCCCCAGCCTCCCCCCCCTTCCAGTCACACACCAGCCAACTCCTCCCCCTTTGTTGTCAACGAGACTAATCTCGGCCATTAGTGGCCAGGCTGATTCTTTTGTTCACCTGATGGCTCATCCACAGAGCACACACGCAGGGGGGAAGGGAAAGAAAAATTCCTTCCTGAAATCAGAACTATGACAGTAGTAGTAATAAGAAGTACTAATACAGTTTCCTGCATCTTTTCTAGGAACTCACCTTGCATATGTGAGGTGGGTGAACATGTTTGGAAATGCAGGTGAGGTATCTGTTTAGGTTTTGTACTTTGAGTTCTGCCCAGTCAAGATGATGATGATGATGATGAAGAATTAATATAATCCAACCACTTTCTCTGTTCGCTGTCTTCACAGCTTAATCCTCTCTCTCTCGGATTCAAAGGGAGTCGCTGATGTCCCCAGTAGAACAGTGTGAGGCTGGGAATAATCACAGGAAAGATGTAGTGAACAGTTTGTGTACCACAGAGAAGGTCAATGCATGGTAAATGCATTTAACTGTGAAGAATACACCAGGTCCTTGAAAATGGTAATTTAAATTCCGCTTATTCCATTCCACTTATTTTAGCATAATACTGTCCTTATAGTGGTATTTGAATTAAGAATAAATGTTTGGAAAAGAATAAATGCTTTTTTGACCATAAGCACCTACCTATTGTCTATATTTTCAAGTTTTAACTCAGTTTTTAACATAAAAAGCAGAGGATAAGTGCCCCAATTAGTTAGCAATATCCAAATTCCTGAAGTTTTCAACTTTTAAAGCTGTAGTAAAAGTGGCTTTGAGCTACCACTAATAGCTTCTTTGAATCTTTTTGCTTTAATCCCAAAGCTGAGAAATCAATGAGGTTGTCCAGCTTGATTAAATAGTTTTTTTAAGTCAAACTATTGTAAAGTTAGCCTTTAAAAACAAATATGCTGCATCGCCTTTGACCATTTACAGTTTTTCTTTGGCTCCACCAAGCATGTGGATGTCTAATCAGGGGATTAATAGGTAAACTAGAGAAATATAACAAAGTTCTGTGCTCTAGTAAATATTTGTATAGCACAAGCCTGGAGAAAGTCCATGTTATATTTTGCTGTTGATAATTTAATAACTCTGTGGCATGCCTGAAATTGTACAGTTAATGTCAGGTTGTGTCAAATCTGTAAAATTTAACAACCTCATACTTAAGATGAGGTGCCTGCATGGGTAGGTAACACTGTCTTTGGAAAATATGTTCTGCAAGTAATATTTAGGGCATCTATTTGAATTTTGACAAGAAATAAAGCGAGCAATGGCCATCTAGCATGTAGTTAATAACAATGACAATGTACGTGACAAACATAATAGCTCCTACAGAAATAGTCCAGTCCATCAAGTGATCGTGAGGCCAAACAACAGATTCCATAGAACTGTCAAAAGATCTGTGATTTCCTCTTGCTACAGAAAATAGACCATATAGTAAACAACTGATAAAATGAACTGAATCTGTGTTGCTTTTGTTTAAGGGATAGCATACAGCATGCTGTCTGCCACAGTAGTTTGTTTGCACTGAAATTAAGCAATAATGATTGAGGCACAGAGCATTTCCTGGGGATTAATGACCGTCTGAGGGGAGTTGATGGCCCAAGGAACATCCTGGCCATTAACCCCAGCCAGTCATTAATCCAAAGGAAATGCCCTGCCCCAAGATCTTTATTACTCTTAGAAAATGAAAACCAAGAAAAACAAACCCGTAAGGACGTAGGTATTCGTTCTGGCTGGTGACGTTTCAAATAATTTTGGGTATGCAGATTTTAATAAAACAAATACCTTACCAGTTATTTAACTGGAGTACTCTAAAACACCTTGGTATCATCTAGACCTACAGAGGCAAACTGGAGAAACATGTTCACTTTTATTAATCTTTTTCTCAGTATGGAATGCAATTTACATTTAATTTTAATGTGATTTGAGTAGGACAAGTGTGTACTTTCAATAAGTATCTTTAAATAGTCTATATTGTATTAAGAATTTACAGTAAGTGCTAGCAGAACACCAACCAGATCTAGACACTGTTACTATTATATTTAAACCCTTCCTTTCCTGATTTTGGGAGCAATGGACCATCCATATCTTTATAAGGAAAAATAGTTGTAAATGTGAAAAGTTCATGAAAAAAATAAAATTGAGAAAGTGTATGTATTGGATTTCTTGAGCTAAATTGTAGGCTAAGTTCATGGATGTTTGTTGTTTCCTCTATATTTTTCTGAGCTGAAGAGCACTTCAGAAAATTTTTTAAAAAGGCGGCTGTTCTTCAAATAGAAATTTATTCTCTTCTCTAACATGAAGCAGGATAACCTCTGCTTTACACCCTTTAGGAAACACATAAAACTTTTTTTTTCAGAAACAAACATTTCAGATACAAACCATTGGTACATATACTACAGTGATATTTATTCATTAAATAAAATGACCCAGTGTTAACATAAAAGACAAAATTAATTTGTTAATTGACAGACAAATTTTGCTTTCTAGACTATTCTGTCATTAGGATCAGATGGTTCAGTTTCTTGTAGCATGGGTGGATCTAGGGAACTTACACAATTTGGGATTGAGCAGATTTAATGGTCTAGCTCTGCCCACCTTTAATGGGAGGAGAGAGGCTGGGAAAGAAATTGCAATGAAACAATTTAGTTTCATGCCATATACTAACTTATATAGGCCAGAGATTTGCTCTACAATTTTCAGATTTTTTGTGGAGATATGCTACAGCACAGCTGAAGACTAGAAGATTTTTTCATGTTTCTTTAAAAGGCAGATTTATGTAGGCCATATAGTTAAAAACTAATAGCTGATTTACAAATAAAAATCTCTGTATAGGCGAAACTTAAGAGTTTGGCATCAATTTAAGGAAAACAAATTGATAAAGATAAAGGTCCACAGAGAATTGGAGGCAAAATGCATTTTTTTAAAATTCCCTTGTAAACTACAATACAATCCAGATTAATTTGTTGTAAAGATATGTTGTGCTTTCCGTAGGCCATTAATTTTATATCAGAGTAATGCGTATGATTATTTTCAAAAGTGAATGTAAAACTATAGTTAGCTGTATTTGTGGGAGGATGTCCTGGGGGACTGTAGTGACTGGCTCACTACCAATAAGATGGAAAATTGAAATTCTCTTCTTGCGTTTTCATCCATATAAGTATGTATATGTGGAACAGACATCTTTCAATAAAGAGCTCTTCATTCTAGCAAACAGAGTTAGAAGTCAGCACAACAGATAGCTTAGCTAGAAAAATTTTTACTTCACCTAAAGTGTTATACTGTGGAGAGAAGATAAGTAACCTTTGGAACAGTGCAAGAACAGGACAGCTGCGATAGGTTGTCAGGGAACATTTTAGAATTATAATTTATTTCTTACTTCTATTCATTTACTTCTAGAAGATATGTTTTATTTTAAACAAGATTTATTTATTTTAAATTCTGGAGAGTCCTTGACCAGTGTTGCTCATGAGATCAGATAGGATGATTGCAGTGGTTTGTTGTGGCCTAATAACCTGTTCCTAGCTTGTTACTCCCTACTGAGAAAATTGCTTCTCCCTGTTACTTAGTGTCTCCATTTCTAAAGAAAAGATCATACAGATAATTGGATTTTATTTGAACTTCTTCAAAGGCAACCAGGGATATAACTTAGGAATATTTTGATAAAATGACCTTTGTTATATATGTCATTGATACAAAGATTTAGCCATTAGTCAAACACTGCTAAGAAAACATTAACTCATAAACTTCAGTGACTATAGTGCTGAAGCTATGGAGAAAGGTTTTCACATAAATATGTTCTCCAGGTTAATGGAATTTACAGGGAGTTTACTGGGAACAGGAATAAATGTTTGTAATATTGTACCTGAATAAAGTTGTCATCTTCTCTTAACATGGAAAAGAACATTCAAATCACTGTAAAGAAGATATTCAGGACTTAATTCAAAACCTACGGAATTTGCCCTGTTTGGTGGGGGGGAGGTCTTTCAGTTAAACTTACTGGGATTTGTATCAAGATCCTGTTTTGAAATCTGTAGTCTTGTATGCATTTTAGAGGCACTTCCAAACTAGTACAGATTACAGCAGAGTTCTTTGTTTTCCCTTCTTTATGCTGACTACAAAAGGAATTAATTCTGTTTGGAGACTTGACATCCCCATTATTCCCTTTAGAACGAGGGCTATTGTAAATGTAAAAAAACACATAAACCAGGTTTGTAATAAATATAGTTTAAATCAACATGTTGTGTAGTAAAACATGGAAGAAATAGTATAATCTTTCTAACAAAAATAATTTAAAAAATGAAAACAGCTCACTTATTAATTTGAAGAGTAAACAACTAGCTTCAATTTAAGTTCTTATTCCTCTCCTACTCAGGATGCTATTCATTAGGAAAGACCCTCAAGTAGTGCTAAACCCAGGAAATATAGAGAATGATAGCTTGGCACTTGGCACATATTTGAAACAACACATAGATACTAAGGTACAAGCAACGTCATTCCACACTAATGGCCAGGTCTAAAAAGGGGGCAGAGCTCACTACTCCATCCATGCTGCCATTCTTATGTTCTTCATGTGACCATACAGGAGACATAAACCAGTAATATAAGGAGAGGAAGGCCTTAGAAGGCACCAGAGCCACTGAGCATCTAGTTATTCAGTAGAGAGGGGTGAGGGCAGAGGTGAGTGTTGAATCCTGCCATAAGGTGTTTGAGAGGTAAGCACTTGGTTTGGTTAGAGTAGCAGAAGTCCCTCACCCAATATAACTTCCTGAGTCTTCAAGAATAAAGTAAATTTCAGGAGGTTTTTTTGGTGTTTGGTTTGTTGTGTTTTTGTTGGTTTTGTTGGGTTTTTTTTGTTTGGTTGTTTTTTTCTGTTATTGTTTTTAAAATTTTCCAGTGGCCGTGACAACCTGCAAAACAATTATATGTCTATTATTAGTGCTCACACTAACGGGATGAACGGAGTCCTTTTTCCACTTTAGAGGACTCAGACCTATCCTCTGCTATGATTAGCATAGGCCATACTTGTCTCAGGGGAATAAAGGGATACTAACTCTTCCTTTGAATGTTGGCTACTCTAGATGAACTTATTGAAGCAAATATGAACACTGTTGTCAGAGTTGGTGATGAAGCCTTCATTCTAGCAGCAAGAGATGTAGGAGTTTACCGGTGCTAGAATCATCTGTTTATGGACCTACTAGGTTTTTTTCCCTGTAAGTAATATATATACTGTTCTTGAAGCATGAGACAAAACTCCATTTCCACGCATTTTTCTTTTGTGTTCTGGTCTTAGAACAGAAACCTTCAGACCTTGATTTTTCCAAAACAGCTTCAGCACAATGATTGTTGTTGTTCTTCAGACATACAGATCCATTTCTTTTCCATCCTTCAGTAATAACTTCCTCTCCAAAGGATTTGAATCTTTTTTAGGCAGAGGATAGAGGATTTTGTGAGTGCTGAACTATTAATAAAAAGTAGTGGTAGTCTGAGTCTTTACCGTATCTTAAAAAACCAGAAGCTGTAGTTACTATTGCATCAGTCTTGGAACCTGATGTCTACAAAGTGCCAGAGATCTTCAGGATGCCACTGGTCAGGCTCTGATCTGCTCTGCTCTGTGGTAACTGATGTGTTTGAAGTCAGGCACGAAAGCAGCAATGAAGACACTCAGGATTCTTAAAAATGAAAACTGAGGTGCTTTTATAGTTTGATTCTATTTGGTGGCAGCTGAATAGCTTTTCCATGATTGCCTAAATTCTGCCTGACTTCCCATTATATTTCTGCATCTTTTTTTTTGCATCTGACCCTGGCTGTTCACTGAGAACAGATCAAAACCACACCTTGCACAGTTACCATATATGGCAAAAATCCACTGCTTTTGGTTTTCCTTTTAACATCAAAGCACTAGAAGGAGGATTCACTGACGTTCTTTAACAGGGTGGTCTGTAAATAGTCTAAAGGTCTGCTTACTGTATTAAAGTACAAGCTTGCATCACATGCGTATAGTCTATTTCTTTTCTTAATTGGGAATTCCAACCTATTTTGGGAAAAGAAGGAAAATTTAGATTATCAGGTGATAGCTTTTGTCTCAGAATGAAAAGCAGACCTTCTTAAAGGTCTGCTCCAACCTAAATGATTCTATGATTCTGTGACCTGAAAGAGTTTGCTCTTCGTCTTCAAAGTAATAGAAACAATTTTAAACCCATATTGTTGTTTTCAAAATATGTCTCATTTGCCAGTCGTGCAGACAAGTGAACTATAAATCAGAACAAAATGAGACCAAACCAGTGTGAAAAACTCGTTTTCTGTGTACAAGAATGAAACTGGAAGCATAGCCTTTGGAATAAATGTTTTCACTATATGTGTAAGGGAAAGCTGAGGCGGTCTAGGGGTCAGCAACTCACACGCTGAACTTTTTGCACCCTGAGAAAAAGATACCTTGTGTTAAATTTATGTTAGTCAGATAAAGATGCAGAAGTCAGATAGATACTATTAACATATGTTCCAACTATTTGTATAGCTGTAAAATCCTGCCAGAATTCTCTCTCAAGTAAACTTTCTCTCTCATCATCAAATAAAACATTTACAGGGACCAAGCTTGTAGCCATAAATGTGCTCCTGTGTTCAAACATAGCTACCCTTTAGAATCATCTCAAGATACTTCTGTATCTTGAGATGTAAACTCCCATTTTCAATTTGTGATAAGTGTTAGGAACAAGAGGATATCTCTTTCTATATATATTAATTCATGTAACTTAATTCTGCAAGATGGCACACATTTACTCATGGGTTAAGATTATAATTGCATTTCAAAGCAGTTCTCTTGAAACATTCTAAAACAGATTATGTTCTTAAAAACTCTGTTCTTTACTTTGCATGTTTTAGTACTACATCCCATTAAAGCTGTGTTTGAAGTTACTAGGATTTGTTAAAAATTTGATAATGCCTAAGCAGATAAGAGATTATATGCTTTATGTATATATTTGAAGGATTTGTTCCAGCTTGGATACAGTGTATTAATTGGCCACCTACAGTGAAGAGCAGTATTTAATATTTAAAACCATTTTCCTCATTGCTTTCCAGGCAGAAGAGCATGTAAATGTTCTTTTAACTAAATTTGCTAACTTTCTGGAACACATTTAAACAGTGTATGCTACTTGTGTCATATTACATTAACTTCACTTCTGCAGACAGGTTGTATACATATGTAATAAATAGCCCCTCAGGGATCAGATCTAGATTAACTGAGAAAAACGTACTCTGCTGTACATTAAGTAATTTACAATATCTCAGTAAACATTAGAAAAGACATGTTTGTCTCCCCAGAATAGGTTAGCAGTGCCTGCAGACTCAGTAATGATTGTAGAATATTAAACTATCAAGTGGAAAATTATAATCACTTTAAATAGTCCAATTTTTTCCCCTAAAACATCAGACTATCTGGAGTTTGATACCATGATATCTGTAATAACACAGAATGTTTATGATACAGTATGAAAGTAGTAAAGAAAGACACCAGTTCTGCGAAGGATCTAAACAGAGTGACTTAAAACTGATAGAGGGAAGCTTGGAGAAAAAACTTGTTTAAGTGAGTAATCTTTTATTTAAATATTATTCCTTTTAAATGAAATTACAATATCTGCAATTAGAGATAAAGTATGTTTTAGGCATGCCAGTTTTATTTACATATCACAAAATCCCTGTAGCCTCTCTATTTCTGTCAACTCAGCTCTGCCTATTTAAATAATAGGGGTGTGGTAACTGTGCTATCACTGGCTTTGGTTTTTATTGCCCCAGTCCCCATGTAATTAACAAAAAGTGTTCTAAGTAAGCATGTAAAGGTTACTTCAGCAAACTTCAGATGCTTAATATGGACATTCATTGCAACTCTAGAACTTACTTGTTAGATCTGCCAGATACTCAAGAAAGTAACAAATATATGTGGAACAGCAAGAAGTAAAAACTTTCTTTTCTTCACATTACATCCATGCAGCTGTTGGCTGCATTAATTGGCTGTATAGATGTAAATTTTCCCTATAAAAGGAGCACTCACCACATAGCACTCATATAAAGGAGGATATACTTAGGATAAACCACATAATGTAAGAAGTGCAGTGATTTCAGAATTCAGCCTAGCTGCCTTGTCTTTGATACACAGAAGGAGATAAAAAGTAGGCTAAATTCCAAATGAGAAAGCATGTTTAGAATTCTGTCTTAATTGATCATTTAAGGACAATCATCTTAATTGTTTAATTACATTATTTAACTGTCCTAAAGTCAGGCAAGAGGCCCACCAGCATAGAGAAACAACAAACTGCAGTAAGAGTGGCTGGAGAAGAGGACCATAAGCCCTGGATTCTGGAGAAGCCATTTAACACTGTTTGCTTGTCCTGAACTAGAAATAATAAATACTTCATTATACTCAATCATTGGAGATCCTAAGACAAGCAACACAGTATTAAAAATAATTGTTATTATTTCATTATATATCAGCTTGCAACAAAAACAACTGAACACTTTCCTACATGGAGTAAAGGTAATTCAATATGCATTATGTAGGGAGACTTTAATATATATTAATTGCATATTAAAATGTTAAAGCAACTGGAAAGCAGTCAATGCAAATGTTCATAAACATTGTGGCTATTAAGTTAAAAACCATGGTGTCGTATTTACTTAGTCACTTAGTCTGATCCTATAGAAGCAGCTTGATTCATTGTACATGGACTGTTTGAGGGGAGAGAAAAAACTATTTAAAGGTAAAAGCAAGAAGGAAGAAGACTGAGAGATGGACACATTTTAAGTTCAGAGCATGGGAGGACTAGTGAAGTATAGTCCTGCAAAACTGGTATCATCTGGGGCCAGAATCCTTGAGTGCACTTGGTTTCAGGTAGGCCTGACCCTGTGTGCTGTCCTGTTCAATTTGTCTGTAAAGAACAAAGGAAAAGGCATAGTCATTTGTTTGTCAGGTGAGGACCTGACATAATGACAAATATGTCAGGATTTGAGAGAAGCTTGAAAATGGGCTTCAGTGGAATTTACCTACCAATTATGCTTTGTAGTTATCCTCTGCAGTTGAGTGAATTTTGTTCTCTCGTTTACTGACTCCTTTCTATCCAGGGAATAACTGGAATCCAAGACACAAGTGTCATGTAGTGCCAATAACTCAATGTACAGGTTCATCTGTAGTTAAATATAGTGCCTTTATTAAAAGAAAAATAAACTAGAGGAAAAAGAGAGAGAGGGAGAGGTGCTTTTTAGAAAGATATTAGTAACTTTAAAAAGTAATGACATAGATTTTTTAAGAGTGCTGAGTTGTATATTATCATACCAAAAATAAGAAAGTAAATTAGAAACCTACCATGAACTCGAGAATTACGTGGACACAATCCCTGTTACTTTAAAGTGAGATATAAATCCAGAGATTTCTCATGCCATCATTTTGTAAATAATTACAGTTCTGCTGAATCTGTTGTATAAAGTTTACATGGGAGGTTCAGTGCACCCTTGCTCTTGTTTAGAACATTGGGAACCACCAGAGAGATGTTGACATATGGCTGCACTGTTTTAGTGCACGAGACATCTACTACATGGGAGCATAATAAACAGGAGCATAAAGGCAGGTTTGTGCAAGCAGTGTGGATTGACCTTTTTGGCAGCTGAAATTCATCTTGAGTACATGGTGCTGATGTGGACAGACATGTAAACCTCATCTTGTTACTGCAACTACTAGTTTTACAAATATATTCCAATGCCCAAAATATATATCGTTCTAAGTAAAGTGATTTTAAATGGGAGAGGGGATGCAGCAGCAACAATTCATAATAAGACAAAGCAGAAACATTCCCTTAAGTTTGTGGAATTACCACTATTGATAAATAAAGTGTTAGGTAAGTATGTGTTACATCAATAGCATTTCTTATGGTCGTTTCAGGGAAGTGGCTTATTTAACGTTTTTTCCCCCCAGCAAAGTATTTGATCAAATGATACAGTATTTTATTTTGACATTTAAAAAGAACATTCTGTTGTCCTGTCAATAAGCTGTTCTTATATAAGCATTTTCCAAATTCAGAATATTTGTATAAATACATTTTATTCTTGAACAGTGTCTGAATCTGGTCTACAGCAGTATTCTTGGAAACAGAATGAATCCAGTTGTAATGCTTTTTTGAAGAAACATTTTTTAAAAACGTAACACTTTCTACCTTTTGAAAAGTATCTAACATAACCAAATTTAGTCTCATTTTAACAAGTCTTAATCTACTGTTGCATACCAAGGTATGAGCCCTTTGTATAGCTTAAATAGAATTTGGATTCAAGAATATAAAAGTCACTCATTGTGATGATAAATTTTAAGGTTTAATCTTAACTGATGGGAGGTAGGCAAATGGCACTTCACAACTCTGTGTACTCCTTTTGTCCTTAGTATTTTCCTATTAAATTAATGGAAGAACTATGCATATGATCCATGGATATTGCCCATCAGTTCTAAATAGTTATGCAATAATAAAAGAGTACACTTATAATTTTTGAATTTTAGTAGTGTGAGTTGCATACTCTTAAAAGTTTTCCTGAATTTATCAGCTCACCACTTAGTAAAATTCTGAGAAACAACAAGAGTAAGATGAATGTTGTAATGTTAAGGGGCAGTGAAGATGCGGAGGAAGGTAGCAAAAGAGTAATTACACAATTAGGCATGACAGAGAAGCTGGTTAGCATGAGATACTCCTTATCTTGGATATTACAAGTCCAACATGGAAGAGATATCTTTAAAAAAGGAGTGGCTGGTACTCTCTCATCAACCACACTCCTAGCTTTACCTCTGTGTTTTTGTAGCATTTGTTCTGGAAAGTGAGGCTATGTTTTAAGTGTATGTTCTTGTGCATGTTGGAAAATAGTGATGAGATAGTAGTCCAGAGTACTTGAAATTTAGTGTATCTCTAGTCACATTTAATACAGAGTGAGCAATATTTTTCTTATATTGGAGTGTTGTTGCAGAGTCAACTGTTTTTCACCTTGTGTTGTAATAAATACTCAGTGTTAATTTTTCATTTATAAATACAGAAAACAGGAACCTTTAATGACTGATTTACCCAATTCATGCAACATGTGCAAGTGCACTCTTTCATATTTCTTCAGTTCAATTATTAACACTATGGTTTTGTCTAGAATTTGTGGCCTGAAGGTAGAAGGGTATTTAATATCACAAATTTAGCCTTGAAATTGGAAACTTCAGGTTTTTAAAAATCAACATAATCACAGAATGGTTGAGGCTTGAAGCGACCTCTGGAGGGCATGTGGTCCAACCCAGGGCTCAAACAGGGGCACCTGGAGCCAGTTAACACAACTTCTGAATATCCCCAAGGACGGAGACCTCACAGCCTTTTAACCTATGCTTGTTCTCAGTTACCTTCACAGTAAAACCTGATGTTCAGAGGGAACTTCTTGCACTGTCCTTTCACTGAGCACTAGTGTGAAGAGCCTTACTTCATCTTCTATGCACCCTCCTGCCAGGTATTTATATACATTGATAAAACACACTCACCCACCCCCTGAGACTTCTCTAAGCTGAGCAGCCCCAGCTCTCTCAGCCTTTACTGGCATGGGAGATGCTCATATTTTTTATAGATTGTCTTATGTTGGTTGGTTTACACTGCATGAAGTGTAAACTGAAGATGTGATTTATGCTTTTATGCTGTTCATGGCATTTGATCTGTGAAGATGGAAGACCCTCATATTTACTTAGGAAAGCTTCTTTCTCATAAGGTTATTATGATTTGTGTTTTGCTATTGATGGTACTCACTGGTACAAAGGAAACCGATAGAGAATAAGTTTTCAGATGCTCTTCTCTTTTCTAAATATCCTGAATCTTCAGTTCATTTGCAAAGGTAGAAATAATGTATACAATGGAAAGCAATGTGATTGTTCTGGTTGGTGTATACTGTAACCCTCAGATATTTTCTCATCAGTATATCTGAGGACAGAGGCCTGACACCATGTCACTATGTTGCTGATAGCACGTATTATTTAAGGATTAAATGATTTCCCCATCTCTTTTTTTTGTTGTTGTTGTTTGTTTTGTTTTGTTTGTTGTTGGGTTTTTTTGTTTCTTTTGCAGAAGGGCAAAAATACAGACAATTTCTGTATTCTGGGAATAGAGAGCTAAACCATTGAAAACTTTGATCGAGCTATGCTTACTCTTTCCTTGGGGCAGTGGACAGAGGATGTAATTGAGATGGGAAGATGGGCCTTTCCTCCCTCACCTGAACCTTTTAGGTTCCCTTCTGCTTGCCTCGATAAAGCCTTTCTTCCCTTCCCTTACACATACTCCATTACCCTTTCCTGGGCTCATGCCAGATTCTGGAGAGCATGTATCTCTGCCAGATTCTGGAGAGAGAATTTGGTCTCACAATGTTTGCATTGTGCTTGTTCATTACAAGTAAGGGTGCTTTGAAAGTAGCCCAGTTTTGAATCTGCAGCTATCCTTGTATTACGCAGGCCTGTGAAATGTTCTATGTTGCTAATGGTCATACACATTTGGACCAAACAAGTATACTTACATGGTTTTAATTTTAAAATCATTGAAGTGATATCCTTAATTCTTGCTGCTAGTGGAGTTTAATATTGCTGTCCTCACTTGAACAAATCTCCCAGTGGGATCAGCACAAATTCTGCCTAAGGAAAAGGTTAAAAGTGTGGCTTACAATGGCTGGAAAGGAGCTGTGCTTCATGCAGCTTTTTTTGGTAACTGCATCGGTTTGAAATCTCAAGTGTTAGAGATCTTTTGAGTGATCCAGTTTCAGGAAGAATACTCTATATGAGCTGTCTAAGAATGTTTTTTGCTGGTGGGGAAAACATGTATGAAGATGTTAAAAGTTAGCTGTTCTACTGGAATGAGCGAAATCTTAAATTTTATACAGTTCTATATTTTTCCATTGGGGGATTTGTATTTATTGTTATTCTGGTTAAAGTGGTGCTTAATCCATCAGTAAGAATTCCGTGATAAAATTCAGACTGTGCCTTGGGTGACCTGTCAGAAACTGTGTATCTTATTGCTAGGAATCTTTTGAGACTTGGGATTTGATTTTTCTCCTGCACGTATATTGGCAAAGGTCATATAAGTTTTAACCCACAATATTAAGTCACAAATGAAATGGATTTAAGTGGTCTTGCCCTACTCCCTTGTGAGTGCTTGTTCACATCTCAAAACCACCGTATAATTTGTCACAATTCAACATGATTATCTGTCTTTGGTCAGGAGGACTGTAATAGCTAAAGAGTAAGTTGTATTGTAGGTGAGGTTGTAGGATTACTGGTAGAGCTGATTGAAAGAACTTTCTAAACTCTGGTCTAAGCCAATGTGTCCCTAGCTTACTTTCTTTTATTTCCTCTGGGTTTTTTGGGGTTTTGTTGTTTGGGTTTTTTTTTTTTGGGGGGGGGGGGAGTGGGGTTTTTTTGGGTCTGTTGCCCTTTAGACTTTTTTGGTTTACTTTTATATTTTTCTTTTCTGATTTTTTTTTTGTGCTAAAAAATATCCTAGATTGCACCAAAAATGCTAACCCAAAATAGGATAGGAAACGAAGGTTCAGCTGACAGTACTTAAATAGACCCAGCAATCTTTGATTCAGCTGTCCTCCCTGCTCAAAACAGTTTTTCAGCATGTAGACAGTGAAGCATATAAATGTTATTTTCTAAACACTGCATGTCCAAATGATCTAGATGGGATCATAGAACAGAACACCGTTTGAAAAGCTGCTCTCCCACATGCTCCACCCCACCCAAAGCCCCATCGGGGTGCTTTGAGAAATGGGACCTATTCTAGTTGCCAATCAAGCTGTTATGTAAAGTCTCACTGAAGTTCAGTGCACTTTTTCAAGTATTTTGGGGTTTGGTACATTTTAAAGAAACTTAGCATAATGGGCTGTGCATATCTTCTCCATGTTCATTAGCTGCATGTTTAAAATTCCTTCTTACCTTGTTTCCTGATTGATGGGAACTTGAACCAACCTCTAGACTTCCAGACCTTGCTCAGTTACTGTCATTTTCATTGGCAGAATAAATCATTTGATGTGAAAAGTATTGTGCACTATTTTGATTCCTTGTGCATCTGTATATTATATGTTATTTATCAACATTTATTTTGTTTTCTGTGGGTGTCTGATGAGGTTCTATACTGTATGACAGCCTCCCTTATTTGACAGACTAGCAGGATTTTTTACCTTCTGCTGTTGCAGCTTAGGACAAAGGAATTGCATGCATTTTTCTCTGCTTTTCTTCTTTGTTGTCGCTGCTTGGGTTAAAAGACAAACAAGCAAATCTCTGCGGACTTCAAAGAGATCAAATTAAAAAAAAAGCAAATTATTTCTTAAAGCTAGGCTGTTTTGCTGTATTTCTCTCCTGTTTTTTCTTTCTTTCTTTTTTTTTTTTTTTTAATTCTGAAAAGAAATAGCAGGCTGTAGGCACTGCCTGTGGCTTGCTAGCCTTGCTTCTTGTGTGGTCTGTGCAGACTTTATGATTTATTCAGCTAATGGGAAAGGAGCATGACCCCCAGTGGCCACAGAAAGAGAGCTGCATGTGGGTTTAATGCTTTCACCACAAAAATGTCTGCTATGACTAAGCTGTGTGGCTGAAGTCACTGTCTGAATGGTGCTAAAAAGGAACTTAGGCATTAAGTGTGCACTATTTACTATAGATTGGCTCTTGGGATTAGGCCAAGGGTTTCTTACTCAGTTTCAAAGAATAGCATGGAAGCTGCTAGGAAAATTAGAGCTGTGCAATTTATTTTTACCAGTCTCCCTAGTGAGTGACCCAGTGAAGGATTTGCCTCATAACACTTTTTTTCATCAGTTACCAAAGAGCAGTTCAAAATGTACTGGTTTGTTCCTGAGTTTTACGGGGCTTACTGTTTACATTTTCCCATCTCCTACTTTTCTTCATGTTAACATGAGTTTCTAACCATATTTTTCTTCATATATTACTTAGAACTGTAAGGGGAAACAAGTTTGGACAACATTTAAGCATCATTGCTTGCGACTAGTTACACTACTCTCTCTGATTAAAAGGATGAAACTGTGGACTAGATTTAGGAGTCTGCCCCTGTCCTTGCTCAAGAGAATGGCAAACCCACATATTCTTCATTGGGAGAAATTTAAATCATCTGTTTTATTATGGTTGCACTGCCACTAGTTTTACTTGATTTTGTTGACTTTTAAGGGCATGTTAGGGTGTTCTATGTCTGTTTTCCTACTGATAGCTGACCATCTTCATATGGATGTATCAAAACCAAAACCACCACCACTACCTACCTATATTGAGAGGAAAAAAGTGTAAAGTGTTTTGTAGCCTTTAAAAAGCATTTAGAAGTTCTGTTTTCCCAGCACTAGAATCTTTCTTCATGCTACATATGGAACCCAGTGGAGCATTAAAAATTAATCACAAACACTTTACTAATGGTTTTATTTGTTTGTGTTCTGAAAAATGTTCTTTGTTATCTGAAAATGATGAACACACATTTTAGAAACAAATATACAGGAGAATGAGGGGAAAAGATGATACAGAGCTCTAGGAACTGACATTCCAGATTCCTTCTGTTCTTCCACAGTTAGATCTTGGTCATCTCCAGCAACTGTAAGGCAATCCACTATAGCTAAAAGCAAGATTTGATACTATTGTTTTGTTAAGTTTTGTTCTTGAAAGCATGAAGAGAAATAAAAAAAAATCAAGTATAAAATGTATCAGATCCCTTTAGTATCAAATATCTGACAAGGTAAAAGTGGTCATTTTTGTCACCAACTTTTGGAAAATTAAGAAAAATTAAAACTTAACAGATTTTATGCAAATAACAATGCTTTCTTTATGTGTATGTCTTTACATTTTGTCTTGCAGTCTTGTAGATTTTTGTCTTGTAGCCAAAGTTTTAAAATCTAGATGACAAATGGTAAGAACCTAAATTGTATTTCTGCACCCAGGCACCAGTTTCTGTAAAAGCTGAGAACCCACAAAACTGTACTGCAAGTGTTTTGCAGTTTTGAAATTCAGGACATTTTCACTTACAAATATTCTTAGGAAAAAAAAGTTGTGCAACATTTGGTTTTGCCAAAAGTAAAATGTGGACATCACTGAAAAGATTTTATACATAGTAAAAGATGGTGAACTATTTGGTGAAAAATACTTAGTTGAAAAAGGCCAGATATTTTTACACTTTGAAAAGAGTATATTTCATTTGCCTTTTGAAACAGTCTTGCCTATATGTAGTACTTCTTTTGTTTTAGTGAGTTCAAAAACTTTGTTTGTATCTTGTCAAGTGAAACCCCTGAAAATAAGTTGTTAAACTGAAAGAGTTATTTAAAATCTTTTTTCTTTTTAGGCAGTAACTGAAAGAAGTTATTCATGCAGTTATTCATACAGTTCTATTTCATAATCTTAAGGTCTGAAATTTTTGCTTGACTCATGTTTGAAGTTTATCCTTCCTGTCCAGTTTTCTAGGATGTCTGAAATAAGGTTAGAATTTTCAAGGTGGAAGACTTCCTGCTGTGCTTAGTTGATTCCTGATTCTTGCACAACCAGGAAGAAAAAATGTGAAGAAATGAGCAGTGCTGCTGTTATGTAAGCAGAGCAATTTGTGGAAGTGAAGTAAGGGGATTCTGTAGTAGAGGATTAGGCCTGGTTTTAACCTTATAAATGTTTGTATTTCCTGCCTCTAGGAGGGCTCTGACTTCATGCTCCGCTGTAACCCAACACTGGAATGGTGTGGTGATTGTACCATAAGAGAATTCGAAAATCCATAGCTTTGGGTTATACAGTACATATTTACTGGGCTTCTATACATTGTGGAGAAGTTCCCCTCTGCAGGCTATGGGAGATGGTAAAGAGAACTGTACAAGAACTGCATGAGAGCAGTGGGAATAATAATATTAAAAGTCTCCTTACCTATGGTGAGCAAACTGGTGTGTGTGGTGTGCGGCGCAGATGCCTTGTCAGCAAGAGGCAAGGGGAGAGGACAGCTGTATGTGTCTGGTGTGCAGGTGTTTCAGCTGGTATTCACACTGTCTTACTGACAAACAGTTGTGGTTTTTTTTTTTTTTAAGATTTCTTTTTCTGGTGGAGGAGGAAGAGACAGTGGGAGGTAAAGAAAGAAGAGGGATCACCCACAGTCATTTCCCAGAATGGAAGAGGAGAAAAGCAACACATCAGCTCAACCCCCTGTTTACACATATAACTCTCTCAACTTTCCTTTGCAAGTATAAATCAAGTGGTACAGACATGGGATGTTTTTCTCTCTCCTGTGAAGACAGCCTCTTTTGACTTATGAGGATTGTGTTAGTATTCCAGGAGTTCTGCATTGCAAGTTGTAAACTTGACTCTGGGTTTTCTTGACTGAAAGCCTTAACTTTCTCTTCAGGAGGTTTCTTTTTCCCTGAGAAGTCACACAGTGACTTATGTCACTAAGAACTGCTTTGGGGACATAAAGTGGCTACACATTCAGTAGCTTTAGATCCTTCCTTGGGAAGGATCTTCTTTCTGAAGATAATATATTCCAGATTATCATGACAGCACCTGCCTTCTGTGACTAAAATGTGTAGGGAGAAGTTATTTGAATTTCTGAAATTCTTAGTAGTGATTGACAGCTGGTAAAAGCTAGAGTAGCTCTTGGGATATTCTCACCTAAGTCAAGATAAAGACCAACTCAGCAAAGTTGTAGGCAGTTGTGTTCTGTGATCTATGGGCTTAACTTCCCTGTTCCATGCAATTTAGGCTTTTGATAATGAGGTCCTAGCATAATTACTGGGGTCTGCCTATACCCACATATATATTACAGTTAAAAGATGGTTTTCCTCATTTTTTTGTTGGCTTTCTTTTTTTTATTTTTCTCCTCATGTGAATTTAACAGCTGGGAATCAGTTTTTCATCTATATTGTACATATGCCATTTAGTCCTACATCTGTTCTCTGACAGTAGCCAGTTTCAGATGCCTTAAAGAGGAGTATATAGCAATGTAAATTATTATTACTGTTATTTTATTTGCTATAGTACAGTATTGCTACCAGATGTCACTTGGGGGTTGCATCAATCCTCATTTGGGATACACATTATACTGAAATCTTATCAACTGTTATTTTACTTTTGTCAAGGCTATGTTGGAACTATAATCCCCCGTACTTGCTCATGGAGGGTATAGGATGGGTGTGCATGTTCATTGCATACAGAATTCATAAGGTAAGACAAAGAGATCTGGTCCCTTTAATCAGCTATTGGCTTTTTCATGTCACATCATGTAGTCTGTAGTCTCTCTTGACTGTAGCTTGGTGGTTCATTTAACTACCTACCAGCCCTTACTACCAGTCTCATGAAATGCTCAGTTTGCTTTGATTGTACAGTGATATCTATCACTTAGAATAAAGAAAATCAAAACATGCTTCCTCAGTTTGTTCCCCATTGGTTCCCATTCTATCAGCATCATTTCCCATACAGCTTGGTTTTGCTCCTGAGTCAAAGGGCAGGGTTTTCTCATGATTCCCTGTTAGCTAGTCATAAGATCTGGAAGATTTTGATCTGTTATTTTATGGGAACATTGTCTTTGACTTCCATGTCAGTGTAAGCTAAGCTAAGATGCCTTTGCTTGTTGGAATTTCTGATACAGTCTTAGAGCAGCTATTATGGTTAAATTATTACAATAACAGAGCCAAAGTCAGGCTCTAGCCTGTTTCTTCATCCTTGAGGCTTACTTTCCTTGTCCAGGGAGCTGCTCTAATAATATCATACAGTAGTTGAACGTGTTTGGTGTAGCACAGATTATTATATGTATCTTCTTGGACCAAACTATAGTTAATAATAAGTAATGTGTAAGTCAGTAATGGCATTTTCCAGGAGAATATCTTTTAAACAACTGGGAATTTCACCCTTTGCCAGTCAATATGCTGACATATTTAATCGTGTGGATGTTATTGTGTATCATATAATTGCTTGAATTTATATAGGTCTTCAGGAGGCAAGTGGTTTGGATTTTATTTTTGGTTCTCTAATAGAGAATAGATAGAATATTCTAATAGAATATTCTTGGGCATGTCAGATGCTTTATTTAGTATTATTTAATGGTTTTTAATTTCTTCTCATAGAATCATGTGTATGAATAGTCCGTAAACAGACAAGTGGTCTGTGGATCTTAATTCATTACTGCTTGCCAGACAATTTCAGATTCTCTAATGAAAGTCACTATAAAAACTATTTTATGGATTTTCCACCTAATTTAGAATATAGTTGTTTCCAAATTTAGAAACAGTTGTTAATTGGCAAATGCTAGATGCAGACCCTATCACTATAATTTCCACACATAGCTTACTGCTTCTTTTTTGCTTTGCTTTTTTAATACATTTTCTGTTCATCACCTTAATTTTTTTTTTATTTAGACATTTCTCTTCCCTAGGGCAATTTTCCAAGTGTATTCTACAGTCTCAGAATAGGATGATTACTTCATTTCCCCTATCTGCCCTTTTGAGACTGTATTCTGCAATATGTGAGAGTAAAACTGTCTGTGAAAAGTAGATTATGAATAGTCTTGTGAAAAAAAAGTGTTCTGAGAATGTCATGATTATCTAAAAAAACTGCAGTTGGATGGAGGTTCGAAGCTCAGAACATTCCCTATTGCATTAATCCTTCTAATCAATATCATCTTTCTTTGTCAAAGTATTTCACAAGAAATTGCATGATCAGCTGATTCTCAGATTTGTCTTCAGCTCTGTATCTTGACTCATCATCTCACCTGTGGCCCATGTACTTGCTGCATGTGGTTTTATCTCACTTCATCTCTGGTTTTTCTACTATCTTCCTTTCACTGTCTAGGAGTATTTTCTCCCTTCCATTAGGTCTAGCACGTCGTGCTGCTGCCAGGGTGTCAGTTCAGCAAACATCCCTCATTTCTTGATGGGGCAAGACATGATTTCTCCACTAGAGCAGTTGATTCAGCCAGGGACCTCTGGATCTTTGCATCCAAGTGGAAGTGAGGAGAGGGAGAGAGCATTCAGCTCATGGGCTGGGGGATAGGGGGAGCAGGATTTCCCCTTTTGGCAGCCACCTGCAGCTAGACCAGATTATGTATAATGTCAAGTCACATTCTTAAACAACTCACAGTGTTTCTGATCTAGTGACACCAGAGTGTTTGATGTGCTTATTGGAGATTTGACTTTTCAAATAGGTCTGGCAGCAAGTACTAAAAAGCAGGTGTCCTCCAGATTGGTGTATGACTTACATAGCCAAGAGAATGTGTTTCTTCTAGTAGCTGCTCTTCTATGAAGCAATCATAAAACAAATGAGACACCATTAGTTGAAATGGTCAAAAGTTCACAAAAGAAGGGACCTGGCAGCTGGCACAAGTATTATTACTGGCTGAAAAGAGATTTGAAGTTCTTGGCAACAATGAATGTCAGAGAATTGGATTTGAACAGGTGAAATTTATTATAACCTTTAGACACAAATAGTCACAGAAAATCAGTGGGGGTGTTCAAACAATGAGGGCTATCTGCCACAAGAGGTAAAGAAGAGAATCAGAGTATATAAAATAATCACTGCTAGAAAGTACAGGGGAAAAGTCAGGTTTTCCTAGGAATATGTGTCACAGAAATTCAGTGGGAATTGAGTGCCTTCCTTACTCTTTTGAAAAGCCTCCAGCCAAGCTCCCTGAAATGACACTACTGAGGAAATGTGATCTTTCTCAGATCTTTAAATGCAAACCTGTTCAAAGCACAGGAAAGTCACATATTTCAAGGCCTTAAGGGAGGTGGAGGAGGAGAACTACCAAAGCAGTAAAGATTTTAATGAAGAGAGAAATTGCTGTTGTGCTCAATAAACATGAACCTTGGGTTTAAAACATTGATGGCAAACTGTCAGCTGAGACTTTAAAATGACATTTTCTCTTACTCCATCTAAAAACCTGAGAAAACAATAGCATATTTTCTGAGAGCAGGATTTCACCAATTTTTCTTTGTTGAAATCTGTTGTTTTCCTATGCTGAAGTGAAATATCAAGCATAAACCATGGTTCTGCCCATCCTTTTCTTCAAAATGTAACATATCAATTCAGTTTCTAGATACAGTATTGTATGCATTGCACTTGATAAGGTATCAAATAATCTCTGTTCCCAATCATAATATTAATATTTGAAAGTTAATGTGTATGGTAATACAGGTTTATATATTGAATAGAAAAAGTCATTAAACTAAATATATTTCATCTGGGCAGACTTTACAATTTCTGTTCTCAAGAAGATACGGTGTGCAGCTGTTTTCAACATGCTTTGTATGTTGAAATGTCTACTGATATACATTTTTGTCTTGTTTTTGTCCTGCCCTAGGACAGCATTGGGGATAAATTATTTTATCTGAATGGACAATTTCCTATTGAAATACTTTAATAAATGTAGAAGAGACTTGCATATTTACAGATACCCAGGTACTCAGATTTTCATGGGCCTAGTCAGAGTTTGTAAATTAACTCCTTTTTTTGAGTGGAAGAAAGATTATAATATTTCATCTGGCTTTTTAAATAGTGGAATGATTTTTTGTTTGTTTGTTTGGGGGGATTTAATTGTTTGGGATTGAGCAGGTTGGGTGTTTTTGTGCTTGGTATTTATTTTTTTTTTAATGAGGGATGCTCAAACACTGGCATAGGTTGCCCAGAGATGTTGTGGAGTCTCTACCCTTGGAGATACTTAAAAACCTCTCTAGGCAAGGTCATGGGCAACCTGCTCTAGGTGATCCTGCTCAAGCAGGAAGTTCTCCGGAGATCCCTTCCAACCTCAGGAATTCGGTGGCTTTTAGCTGGAGGGTTATTTGTATTTTTTTTTAGTTGGGTGTTTTTTCTAGCACAGAGAGAAAAATAAATCAAGCAGGTAGAGGTCTAAAAATTGAAAAATGGCAGAAAGAAATACAAGTGAACAATATGCATCTTCCTAACCTGGTGGTTGACGGGCAAAGGCACACCCTGGCAAAGCTGGTCTTTCCAGCATGGTGAAAAAGTTTGAAAGCTATTCATAATGAAGAAAGTATGAAGCAATAATATTTTTGGTTAGTTTTTATTTTACTTCCTCTGGGTTTTAAAATTTTTTCAAGGACATTTCTTTCAACAACATCTAGTTTTCTCAGTTTTACCAAAGACTGAGTCTTGTTTTCCTTAAAAGCTGGAAATGCTACTTACTGTACATGGATTACTGATATTTCCAAAGCTGCTGACAGTCTCTGACATGCACAGATCCGTTGAGTGAGTCATAAAGCCCAGTGAGCTGCATCTTTTGCTTGTTCATAGGTGAGATTTAGTATGTACTCGCTCTGTAGATTTTGAAAGCTTGCCAAGAGCTTTGACAAAAAGCAACCTGAATGTTGCTGCTAAAAAAACTAAAAATAAAGCAACACTGAAAAATACTTTATAATCTAAAATTTTTTGCTGCAAGTAGGCAAAATTATGTTGTCAGGAAAGCCCTTTTACTAGTGTATGGTGAGATTTGTAATGGAATGAAGATTGTCTTTTCAAATAGCATTACAGTGGCATGACAAAGCCTTTAATTTTTTGTTCTTTAGAATGAGTAGAATTCACATTGAGAGAAGACTTATAACCCTCCCTTAGTAAAATCTATGGGTCACCCTAGATGGAGGTATATCATACAGCCTGAAGCCTCTTCTCCTTCTCCTTTTTATATGTGTAACTGTGCTATTAGGGATTTAGTTGGAAACATAAAGATGGGTGATTTTAAATATGGGTGTTTTCTTTCATGGCTGAGTAAGAACTTGGGTAATTCAGTTACAGAAACAACAGTTTGTATATTTCCCAGGGGCATGAACTTCTCCTATTAGTATATCTTGTTTCTTTAGAGCAACTGGATGGAACTGTTGTATTGCTTGCAAATGGAGAGGAACTTTAACTGTCTCTATATAAGCGTGGTAATGTTAGCAAGCCTTTTTGAAAGGCTACAGTTCAGACTATCTCAGTTTTGAAACCTATTAAATTATTTTCTGTGCTTTAATCATTCACTGTATGTCTCTCTTACTTTTGCTTGAGCTCCAGATTTACTTGGAAGCATTTTACACTTTGGAAAAATGATCAAGGATTAAAAAATAAGTGCTTAGAACTAGAAACTTCATTCTACAGTTGGCAGAGCTTTGTTTCTTTGAACTATTAAATTATAAGAGGCCTTATACTTACTTAGAGAAGTAACCCATGTTTTTAAAATTTTGTGAATATACTGCTTTTTAAAAAAAAAACGCTAAGCAAGCAAACTTCATAACACGAGTTCATCTCAGTGGGAATTAGGCAATAGACAAAATTTTAGATGTTCTGGTATTGTAGGTATTATCTGGTGCATTGAAAGTCTTTGTTGTTCTTTAAAAATGCCTTTTAATAACTGTCTGGATTTCACCTACTCATACCAATAGCTCTGGATGTCAAATACTTTTTCAGAATAAAAATGCAGGAGACGGCCAAAGGTTCAAGGTCAAGTACAGAGTAGGACAGGAGAGACAGGACATCATTTTCAAGTGCCTCTTGGTAAAATAACCAGAGAAGACAGTAAGCCATTCATAAGGATTAAGGCTAATGGGTGAAAGTAAATCTTTTTAATTAGGTTTATGAGTTTTAATCCAAAACAAAACTTGCAAGAGGCATATTGTATATATCAGTATTTGATCCTACCATATTAAACACATTTTCTGTATCCCAAGAAAAAGCAGCAATGGGATCGTCATCATCTCTCACCTCTCATAATATCTGTAGCACTCTTCCTAAATTATCAGCTGCCTCCCTGCCTGGCATGAAACTGCCTTGATCTTGATTTACAATGGTGGTAATGCTTTTGTTTAGTCTCGTGGTTAGCCATTTAGTAAATATTTTTAAGATCACATTTAACTAAGTTACAGAATGATAGTCCTTACATTTACTGAGACTTTATCAGGTTTCAGAGTGCCTAGATTCTACTTCACTTTTCATTGATAATAGTATTACACCTTTACCTGGTTTTGTGCAAGGCATTCTGGAGGCACCATTTTAGGTTGATATAGGGTTTCTTATACATATCCCCTGCTATTAGCCACCTTATTCAGTTCAATTGCCAGGCTGCAAGTTCTTTACTATACCAGTTGTTTAATTCAATGTATACAAGTATGGTTGTATATTCCTTTCAATTTGGCAAATGTATGGCAGCAGATAGCAATGCCCCAGTGGAGCTTAGAGAGAGGCAGAGAATAACCATAAAATTTGGAAGAGTAGGCAAGAGAAACTTGTCATTTTTTTAGCACTTTCTGTAGTGGTCCTGAATATGGTGTAGGCTAAGAACTTATCTCTCTCTTCTGGTATTACCAAGGAACTCTTCATTAGTCTAAAAAGATGTGGATGATCTGGACAGGGACATGAATTTAGCACTTTTCCATACCTGGGGTTGTCCAACAATTAAAAAGCAACAGAAGTTTTCCTAGAGTGTGCAGTCTTTGAGACTCCAGGAAAAAAACCAAGGATTTATTTATCTGCTTATCTTTGTTTCCTGTATATCATTATGCAATGACACATGGATTAGTTTTGTTTGCTCTTAGTTCTGCCACATTTAGACCAACTCCATATGTACATGTCCTCAAGTATGATAAAAATTCAGTTGAAGAAGCATAGAATGAGTAGTGAAACTTCTGAACATTTTCAATAATGGAATAAAAATTTTTAATGGAAATACTATTGCTTCTTCCAAGGCAAGTGGATGCAAAAAGTGATGGTCAGAGTTGCTATCTGAACCCTATATTAATGACGGAATTTTTTACAATTTTTAACTGTTAGATGTCTGGTTCTAAAAAAAGTCTTGTTGTGGGTTTGCTGACCAGCCCCTCTGGGGCTGAAAATAGTTTTTCCAGGTGGATTTCCAGAGCAAAGCCAATCAAAAGTTTTAGTAACATTTCTGCCAATTACATATTTAAGAAAACAGAAGAGAAGGTTTGTTGCGCAGAAGAAATTAGGAGCCATGTAAGGGGAGGTGGCAGGCCCCACGTTTGGGTCAGGCCTCCCTCCTCCCCTGGCCCTAGGCCAGGGACAGGTGTAGCACTGAAGTCCCCCTGGCCGAGATATGTAGTAGAGTGGAGGAAAAACTCTAAAGAAAGACTGCCTGGACAAGACATGCTGCAGAAGGAATTCCAGGCAGAGAGATAGCGCAGCTTCCAAGGTCAAAGCTGGCCGCTGGAGGAGAGAGAAGAGAGGCCTGAGAGGGGGGGGGGCCTCTTTCTCTCCCCACTCTTTCTCCCTTCAGCAGGGAAAAGACTGAAAACTAAAAACCCCTGCCATCTGTGGAAGATTACTGAGTGAAAAGACCCTCTGCAGCTCACCCTCTGCAGCTCATGAAGGAGGCCATGCTGGAGCAGAGGAGTGCATGAAAAAGATATGACCCTGTGGGATGCCTAAGATAAAACAGTCCTGCTGGAGACCTGTGGCCCATGGAGAGAGAGAGAGAGAGACTTACGCTGGAGCAGGTCGTCCAGGGTAGGACTTGTGATCTCAGTGAGGGATCCATGCTGATGCAGCTGAATTTGTGACCCTAAGGGACAGCAGAGAATGGAAGAACTGTTGCCTGAAAGGTAGACTCATGCTAGAGAGGTCCATTAAAGACTGTCTCTCGTGAGGAGGGACCCCATAAGAAACAGGAGTAGACTCAAAAGCCATTATTCCCTGTGACCATGTGGTGAAGTGTTGCCTAAAAGGCTGTGGAGGAAAATAAGATTCCAGGTCAAATTAGGTAGGACGTAAGATAAGGATACAAAAGGCTTTAATGAGCCCCCAGGCTTCCAGGAATACCACCACCACATACCCCCAAATACAGGTGTTTACAATTTTTATAATGATTTTCACCCAATCCCTTTCCGGCCACCGCCCAGGTTCTGCCCCTTCCATGCCTCTCAGGAATTGATTCTAGGGACATTTTGGGACCTCCTCATCTTCATCTTCCTCAGAACATGTGCTGTTCTTGGAGGCCATCCAGAGCTCTAGGTCTGAAGGTTGTTGCGTCTACGGCTGTATCTTCTTGTGCAGATTTTAGGGTGTTTTCTACAATTCTGTCTTGAAAATGAGACTAAACAGGTTAATGGAATTTAGGGGAATTGATATGGGAATGGGTAACAGGGTTTTCTATGTGTAATTGCTGTGTTAAAGGGTAAGGGATAATGTGCTGCTACTTTAAAATCTACATTTACTATATAACTACTTCTACAAAATTTAAAAAATCAAAACTCTGAGGCATCAGAAGACCATGGTAAGGCAAATATCCCCTTGCAGTCCATGGAGGACCTCACAATGCTAAACCTCCGGTCTTAGCCCAGGAGGGGGTAGGCCCAGCCCTGAGGTCGACACAGAAGAGAGAGAGAGAAACAGTTCCAGCTGTGATGAATCGGAGCTGTCATCCTAGAGGTAATAGAAGAGTCAAGTGCTGCAAAATTATTTAGGAGACCTGTAGCTCTGGAAGTGGAAAAGAGACTGCTTCTCCTAAACTGATACAAGGGGGGAGGGGTACTTCTGTAAATACATAGCAGTTTTGCCTAGTTAGAACTGTTGTAGATATAGTTCTTTAGTTCTTATCTTTCTAGTAACAAATCCTAATATTATTCTCCCCACATCAGATCTCTTTTGTCTGCATAAACCTTCTCTCAACTTATAGCAAGTGGAGGGAGGGGTAAGGAAAAATTGGCCCAAAACAAACCCACAACAAATCTGTAACATTTTGTTGTGTAAACAATAGCCTATACATTGAAAATGTTTTATATAATTTAACAGCATTTTACAGCTTAAGGCCTTTTAACAGAACTCAGTCACTTGTAATGCATCTCACTGATGTATATCTGCTTGGTGGGACATGCAGGATCTAAGTGTTCATTCACTGAACAAGAGAAATACGAAATATTTTTTTAAGCTTGGAGAGACACTAATGAAAATTATGTAATCCTTTTTTCTTTATTGTAAATATAATTTGAAATTAGGATTCCCAAATATAGAGTGATTTAAAGCTTAGCATTCTTTCTGCAAGTACCCTTCAGGACTTATTCCTAGGGATGATCCTGCAGTTAGTGGTTCTTGAAAGAGTTAAACCCTTTACCTCTGTACAGAAGACAAAGGGAAAATATTTGCCTTTAGGGTAATTCCTTACCATTCTGCAATATTCAAGGAAAGTGGGTGAGAGAACATATTATAATTTTGGATAAAAAGGAGCTAAAGGGAAGCTTCCTTCATCTTTTTGCCTTCCCTGCCAGCCTACACATCAGCTCCAACCTTCTTTTTGATGGCAGGAAGGAGAAAAGAAGAAAAAAAGCTGTGGATTCCTCAGCAGAACTTCCTCTGTTCCTTGAAGTTTAGCCACTGGTCTAATCTCTGAAAGTTTTTCCTGGCTTGTATTGACTTGCTGCTCAGACAATGAGCACTTTTTTAACCTGTCAGGAGCTGAATTGCTTGGCCTGTCATCGGGTTGACAGTGTGCTGCTGTTTCTTAGACTGCTCTGTTTTCTGAGATGCAAGGTTGACACAAATCTGTACAAGGGCTTATTTTGTGAGTGCCCCAATGGATTCCCCCTCAACCGCTGTCTAGTTAGTAAGGTTCAGTGAATACTCAAGGGTAGACTCCTTGGCAATGCTTTTTGCAGGAATTCTGTGTTGGAATTTTTGGTATAGGATGCCTCCGTTGGACTGTTTGCACTTTAAAAAAAAAAAAAAATCACTCAGCTTGCAATTAAAATTTTGTTTATGTTTCTACAGTGTTTAAAGTTGTTCCTTATCTATTGCCTATTCTGTTTATCATTCATAGGTCTGAGGGAGATGGAAAAGACCTGCTTTTAAATTAATCCATCTCACACTGAGGGGCACAGGCTAGAGGGTTCAGATGAGCATCTCTGCTAGCTGATCTTAGGGTCTAATTAGACTTCTTCAGGAGGCAGTGGTGAGGAGCTGAGAACTCCTCAGCTGGCTCAGTGGAGACTTAGAAGGGCTCTGTATACATAACCTCAGCATTATTAGCTGTACTTGTGTATTGCTAGTAGCCTTCCTGCTCAAACTGTGAGTGCTGTGGGCAGGGGTGAAGGGAGGGAGGCAAGTAAGCCAGGAGCAGAGACAAAGGTAGGCCCAGTTCTTAAGAACAAGTAACACAATAAAAAATGGCATTTCCTTATTATCCTGTTTTTCCACAATAAATGTGCCCTCTATTGCAGTTTTTTCAACCAGAAATGGATGGATGGATGCATATATACATATATATATATATATATGCACATGTATATGTGTATAAATACAGGCTTCATGACTGTTGAAAGTCTAAAACTTGAAACGACTGAAACTACTGATGTGGTTTCAGAGGTTGAACGTTGCCACACACATATATCTGCCATACCATAACACTCATAATTCACTGCATCATTTGACAGCTGACGTCACCCCCAGACCGAGACTACCCCAAACAGTGTCACATATGGGCTGCCTCTGCACCAGGCAGCGAGCTGTGTGCCCAAACTGACCTGCATAATAATTCTGTGCAGTGTTTGCTCTGCAGTAAGCTTGTTGGCTCCCATTAGCATCTGGACCTCATTGTGCTGAGCATTTTCCAAACACATAGGAAAAATGTGTGCTCTGAAAATTTTCTTTAACAGTATTTGGATTTTCTTCTCATGTTTGTGTGTACTTATTTTGAATTTGCAGGGGTTTTTAACCTCCTGTTAGGTTTGTCAGTAACAATAATTTGCCATGTCCATAGTAGGACTAAAAAGAACACTTTTACAAAAGGTGGGGTTGTTTTGATATTGGCCTCACTGTTTGATTTCCTATTTCCCTGCTAACTAGCAGTTTCTTTAAATGCCATACTGCAAAGGAAAGTTGGTCTTACAATGCTGTTTCAACTTTTATCCTGAACAGCTTACATTTCCCAATACTTGGTAACTTGCAGGATTGGGCCCATGCAGCAGAATTACACAAAAAGCACTATCAGATTTGCTGGGCACAATTGTGAAAACTGTTCAGTGTATCTATATCCTGTTTTCTAACTGTCAGCTTTTTTCTTTTTTTTTTTCTTTCATAGTGGGTGGTCTGACCAAACAGAGACTTTTTTACATGGTGCTTTGCTGTTTTCTAAACAGAGCAGCTATGTATGCTATCTAGTTTATATATAGCTTTTTTTTTTTTGAGCAGGATACCCTTGTAAATATGTTGGATTTAAAAGAAACTAGTCCTACCGAGAGTGCTTTGTTTGTTTCTAAAATGTCTCTTGAAAAAAAATTTTTTTTTCACATTTTATTCATTTCTTTCCTGTGTGCTCCTTTCTGTGTTTTGAAAGAATTATGCATAGGTCCTACAGTACAGTAAGGCTAATGTTTGTGCGAACTTTTGTTCTGACATATAGCACAGAATGGAGCTAATCGAAAAAGAAGTGTGTACATTGCACCACTCACTGTAACTTTTAAGACACATATTAAATGTTATTTTGGGCCTTACGACAGCATAAGGCTTTAAAGCATTACAAACAGACCATTCCAAATTAGAAGAATCAGAACAAAGAGCCATTCAAAATTAAATAATTAATATTCTTAAAATATATCAGTATGTAAATAGTCCTTGGATAGTTCTATGTCTATGTTATTTCTTTTTGGCTTCATGGAGAGTGAAAGGAGAGCACACTTTTGCTGCAATTAATGCCTCTAAATGGACCTCATACAAAATTATTATCCTAAATAAGCTGCATAGCTACTGCCTGGATAATCCTGCAGGCAGGATATCAGATCAGGTTTGAGGTACTGCATGGCAGAATTCATAGTGGAATTAAAAGCCCTTCTGACCAAAACTGGTTCCCAGCCAGGGCAGCCCTCATAAGCACTAGGAAAGTTGCCATTGGGGATGTTGCCCAATCTTTTTTTTTACTCTTAATCTGAAAGTGGGTTTCTTTGGATCTGCTGGGAGCAGGTCTGTGTGGCCAAGGACTGATAAAGTGCATGCTGAACTCTCTTCCTACACCCCTGCCAATGTAGCTTTATCTTTATTTCCATGTTGCCCTTTTGCTTCTGTTTTGATTTTTTTTTCCTCTTGATTTTTTCTTGCCTTTTTTAGTATTTTGTCCATTCCTGGCATAAGAGGGAACAACTCTTACAATCAATAATAACTAGACCAATACTGATCTCCCTTTTCTAGACTTCAGCCCTGCCCCTAAAAGGATTCTTTATGATACGTGATTTGATAATGACTATTGAGTCACATATTAGAGTTGAGGAGAGTGATAACCAAGAACAGTTAAAAACTTCATGTTAGGTTTACTTTTAAAATGATTGGTTACTGCTACATCAACTTTCTATTTTGTTGCATAGTGCATTGTTGATTTTCGTTTTACAGAGTGTTTTACGAAGATGTATACTGCTCTTAGATTAAACCTGGTCTTGATCCTAAGACAAGGATCAAGTGTTCTGACCTTGATCCCAAGTAACAGTTAACATTAGGAACATAAAGAGTTTCTGTGGGTTAATGATATGAGTTTCATGTTACATATTCTGTTTCTTTGATGGAAAAGTATTTATCCAGAAACACAGATTAGAGAGAAATCTTTTTATTCTGTATGACCTAGTTTAATCAGTCATCTTCGATGCTTTGTTTGATCATTTGCTCTACCACAGAAGTATTTCTGGGGAACCCTTGAATTTTAAACTGAAGGGAGCAAAGAGCAGCCTGTTACGTTTGCTTCCCAGGTTCCATTGCCCACAAAACAGCATCGCTCAGTGGGGAAGTAGGAGGTTCTAGCATTCTGTTGGACGTGTGGGAAATGACGTGTGTGTTTATATGGCCGTGGTTTCACCTTACACACGGACCACCAGGTTTTAATGACACACTTGGCCACAGGAGGTTCAAGCCACTGACCACTCTGTTTATTCCAATGAATTCCCAGTTGGCACTGGGAAATCTTTTTCCCCAGTTTACACCAGAACGTAAAAGTCAGACAACAGATTTCTTGTCTATAGTCACATTTTCCAATATTGGCCCTGGAGACTCCTAGGGAAGGTGCTTTTTTCTTCCCCCCCCCCCCCCCATGCTACCTGTTAAAGGGAGATGTCATGGAGGCTGTTTTGCCAGAAGGATGTAGCACAGAGTCATTATGGAAAAAGGAGTTTAGGCAGCACATCTTTAAAGAAACTTCTAGAGTATGAGATGAAAACAGTCTAGCTCCTCATGATAGCCGGTTTTTAATAAATGCTTTGTACCACATCAAATTCTTGCTTTTCAAAGTAAATAAAGCTGGATGCTGGTATTTTCTTCAGAAACCTCATGACTGCTAAGACTGTTTGGAGTGGGAGGGAGTGGGAAAAAAATTGTAATGGAACTGTCCTTAAAATTACTAGGGAGAGAGAGGGAAGTCAGATGTCCCAATATTTTCAGGCAGATTCTCCTCTCTACAAAGAGAATATTGGCCCTCTCTAATATTGATGAATAATGAAAGGCTGTTATCTGTGGCCGTATCGATGACTGACAAACTCTAATGTAAAGGAGAGAGGTCAGATGAAGGTAAAATATGTAGATCTAGTAATAAACTGATGTATTATTAAAAGATTGTAGAAAAGGATCTTAGAGAACTGGTTTAAGTCTGGATATGTCTTGTAGTACAACTAAAAAGTTTAATCTGTTCTTGATTAAGTCCACTAACTGAAATATCTAGTTGGAGGCATACGTATATTTGTTAATGAAGTCAACCTGGAAAACTTGTTATGGGCTTGCTGAAAGTCTGGTAGTCTTCAGTTTGGAGTTTATAACCATGCTTACCATGAGCTACCTAAAATATAAAGAGCCTCCTTTTCACTCTGGCCTTTTCTGATGTTAAAAAATATTGCCTGTTTGGCAGTTTGACCTGATGGAAGTGGCCTCCTACTTTCTTATACAGACTACGTTTGAGAAGTAATGGCAAGTTTCATTTAAATGCTTCACAAGCTGTTGTTTTTTAACTATTTGTTTTAAAAGGTTTGAGAGATTTTGCTTGCTTTAGCAAGGTTTAGTTGTTTTAGACATTTCCACAGTAAGGAGGCTTTAGTTTTTTCAATGTGCTATCAAATTTGCTTCTCTTCCCTATCATTCTTCCTCACCTCCTGTTTATATTGTTTTGACCACAAAGAATACGTTCTGCCTACATACTGAATGTATTTATTTTCTTTCTCAATATGTCACCAACAATTGAAATATAGGCTGCTTACCATGAATGCCCAAACAAAAACAGAAGAATTAACTGAAGTTCTCCTATTGACAAGAAACTTTTTTTTTTTTTTATCACTAGCACCTCCTTCCTATCCACAGTTCTGCAGTGCAAGAAAAATGAGAAGGCTTAGGAGGTCTGCAACTACATTTTGTGGCCCAAATTAATTAGTTACTACATGAGTTATTAGGCAATCTCCAGTCCCACTAGTTGCATTTATTAATGAGACATTCCTTGAGAAGTGCAGTGAGGATTAATTACCATTTGGTATATTGAGTTTGTAAAGTATAAAGGCCCTAATTCAACACTTTTTAAGCATGTGATCAACTCCAAGCACATCTGCTTTATTTCTGTAGGAACCAATGGAATTTAACCATGTGCCTAAAGTTAAACCTGTACTAAATCACTTTTCTGAGTATAAACAAACTGCTGATTTAGAGCTTATAAAAGCTATCTTTTTTCCCCTGAATTCTACAGAGGCAATTCCTAATCAGACACAGATAAGAAACTTACTCTTTTTCTCTAGAAGTAATGTTCCATTTTATTTTCAAAATAGCTTTCATTTATTTCCATCAATACATTATCTTTAATGCCTATGTTTTCTTATAGGAAATGTCTTCCCTCTTTTTTTAAAAAAGTAATAAGTATCTTAATAAAAGAAAAAAAAGGTAGTCATAAAACTTGTCCAAAACCATCACAGATTGTGATTTGTATGCAAGGAGGTATTTCAGATTTTACTATGAAAAATATATGAAAGAGAGATGATTAGAAAAGTGGCTTCTTGTAACAAATACTCAAAGTGGTGGGCCGTTAAATAAAATATTCTACAAAATAAGTAGTTTTATTAATGGTTAAATTAAAATGTGAATCTATAATTTTTATTAGCTCTAACTCTTCTGTCCAAAAATATTTTGATACCTAAATTGTTAATCCATGGTATCAATGATATTAAGTATGTACTTGACTCTTTAAATATTTGTATTTCATGAATAGTTGTCATGCAGAACTCTGGACAATTACTCAGAAGAGATAACAGCAAAACCTGGCAGACAGATAGGAATTAGACTTGACTGCCTCCCTTATAAAAAAGGGAGCTTTCAACAAAACAGTTTTCTGACAAAAGCATTGATGTTACAAGACTTTCCTTAGCAAGGATCTAACAGAAACTCCTCTAAGTGAGCTATATCTTGTCATTCTATATAGCAGCAGTAACTGTTTTACCAAGAACAGACAGAAACCTTCTTAGCTCAATTCCACTATCTAGGAAGTGTAAAGATTTGGTAAAGGTGGAATCTCTGATATCCCAAGACTTCACGGGCTTCAATAAATGCATACAAGTAGTAGAAATTGATGCAAAAGCACACACAGCTTTTCTTTTCTCCAGATGTTAATCCATCCCAACAAAATGGGAAATCTGGAAATGATCAATCTTCTTTGTGAGAACCCTAGTAAACATATAGCAACTTCATTTCCAGATGGTGGAATCTGTGTTCACCAGGCTTTCCACCAATCCCTCAGATTCACCTGAATGAGGCTCTGTGTGTGCTCCCTCTATCACTTTCTTGCTCATGCACACACCTCCCCTTCACTTGTTTGTCTGTTCAAAGAAGTTTTTAACTTGCAATCAGCTGTAAACCGAAATGTGAACCTATTGACTGTCATCTTGTGTCATGTTTTACCTGTAACATTATGCACATGATGACACTGGACAGTGACATCTAGTTCCAGGAGTTGTTTTTAACCCCTCTTACTTTTTCTAGTCATTAATTCTTAAACATCTGCAGAGGTTGCCTGCAGAATGACAGAATGACATATGGAATAACCAGGGAATAAATGAACAGTGGATTATGGATTTGCTGCTCTTTGGCAGAGCCCCACACGTCCACGAGGACAGGGAAATATGACAAAAGTGGATAGAGCAAAGGAGATTCAGAACCACTTCTAAATAGGATGTTCCAGAGAACAACCAGCTTTTAGCTATGCACTGATAGTTGATTACAATAGAAAATTGTGCTTTTAGTAGAAACTAAATTAAGTAGCATTGAAATAGTATGTTTTAAATATTATCTGAAGTCTCCTGCCAATAACAATACTGTTCTTAATTTATTTCTTTAGAAAAATAAGTCAGATTTTAAAGTTCTTTTTCATTCCTGCTGTGAGGTGTAAACTGCCAAGCAAGATTATTCCTGCCCAACACAGTTAACAGTCTATATAGACAAGTTATAAAGAGCAGTCAAAGTATCATTATCCCCATTTTACAGCTGGGCAAACTTAAATTCAAACATACTAAAGCTCTGTCTAGAATGAGAAACTGGGTTGAGTTTAGCAGGTTCATTAGCTAGCATGTTTTAATAAATCTGGTTTTAGTCATCTTTTGATGACCAGAATATGTGAACAGATTAGTGTTTAAAAACAGACTCTGATCAATGTTATAGTTACTATTTTGTGAGAGGTGGTGACCTCTTATTTTCTTAGAGCTGCAATTTACTGTTGCTGCAGTATGTGTATGTTTCCAGCTAGTACTGACATAATTGTGTTGTAAGTTATATGTAATACTGATTTTTGGAACTGAGATTTTTGTTAGAGTGTCTACATTTGAACTACTATCCTTTGACCAATGGGAATGTGCTAGGAAAAGTATGAGAATTATAGTACAGATGTTCAATTTAGTACAGTATGTTTAATTTAGTAGAGAGGTGGTCAATATACATCAAGAAAACCAGATTAAATGGATTTACGTGATACTTTTATTGCACTGGTTGGAGGAGCTTAACAGATGAAGTAATTTTTTTAGGAATGCTGTCTATTATACCCAAGAGGTTATTGAGAGAACAGCTGTACAATTCTGAAGCACCTGAGTGACTTAAAACTGTAACTGTGGTTCTCTAGAACGGAAAGACTTGGGAGCCTGGTTTCTGTTGGTTTTTAGGGAGACCTCTGCTCATAAATATCCATGATTTTTTAAAATGTAGACTCTAAGGAAGGATTTAATAATGGCTCCCAAAAGAAGACCCTAAGGTGTAGTTGTGATGGTTTTTTTCCAGAACAGAATCCTTCCAAAACACAGCTGTTCAGAACTTGCTAGGAAAGTCTCTTGTCCTCTTGGTTTAGGAATTGCCTTCTTCCAAATGTAGTTTTGATGAAAAGTCGTAACTCAAGCTGAAATAATTCTTCAAATAACCATACCCAAATCTGTAAAGTATCTTGGGTATGACTGTCAAGGCCTTTCATTTGTCTTGGCATTGCATTCAACAGAAAACCAGTGAACAGAGATGCATACTGGGCGAGGTGTCAGCTTTTATTATCTTCTGTCGTAGTAGTTTCAGTAACAATGGCTGAGATCAATGCCTGAGAACGGTACCCTCTCCCCATGCATCTTCTATTCAGAACAGTCCCTCCCCCTAAATAAATAAAAAAACCAGAAGGGATCATAGGATCATATAATGTACAAAGGAGAAACTGGGAATTAAAAGATTTTCTGAAGGGTGTACACAAATGAGAGAAGATATTATATCCCTCACAGAGGTGGTTTTCCAGCAGCAAAGTCCAAGTGCATCAGTGGAAAGCAAACAGAATAATTTCCAGCACTGACCATTTTTCATCCACATCCATTTTGCAGACTAACACGTGATGAAATCATTAGTCCCTGTGGGTATTGCCACTCATGTAAGTGGAACCAAGATTTCTATCTAGAATTGTTAGTCTTGTCTGAGCTTCAAAAATAGAGTCTACTTTAACAAATAGATTGGGCTCCTTACTCAAACATGTTATTTTCCTTCGTGCATTTCCATGTTAGGACGACTGATTTTTGCAGTAGAGGTGACTGAACGCAGCCAGTTGCACTGGTAGGTGACTTAGTTGTTAATTACCTGAAGCCTATGAATAAACCAACCTCAGTCAGAAAGTTGCATGAAAGTTCAGGGCAGTTTTCCAGAAAGGTTGTACTTTCACTACTAGAGCAATTTCTGCTTGATGGAACTTAAACAGTAAGTCTGGAGTGGGAGTGGAGTTTGTTGGGATTTTTTTAAGTAAAAAAATAAAACAAGTCAATAATATCCTGGAATAAGTAATGCTTTTCTTTAAAAATGTCTGTCAAGTGAAATGAGTGATAATTTACCGGCAGTTTAGCTGAGTAACTACTAGAACAGGATCAGTGTCTTGTCCTTTAAAAATAAACTTCTTTGCTCTGAGTCAACATCTGTTTTGCCTTGGCCTTCATTTAGCAGCAGGAGACCGTTATCCTCTGATGACTTTCTATTCCACTGACATCTCATCTGGTGCACCGATATTCTTAGTATTTTACTCCCCTGCTGTGCCCCTTCCCCTCAGCCACACACGCACAAACACTCTTTATCTCAGCCATGTAGAATGCTATGTTCTGCTGTTTCTATGAATAGGAGATTACACATAATGTAATCAATCAGTTGCTTCTACCACTAAGGAAAAGTGTGTCCTTCCAATTATCTTCTTATATTCTAATAAATAAGCAGCAATAATAATAAGCAGTCTTGGATAGGTGCCTAAATCACCAATCTAAACTACCTTGACATTCAGAATCTGGGGTGGGGGACTAGATCATCTGAGAAGGCAAACTTGCAAAAGCTCCAGCCTTTCAGATCTGGTCTGGTTATTGCCAGGGGTAGGAATAGGAAAATAATAATGAAATAAACCAACTACATTTTACGAAGTTTAGACTTGTTTAGTTTTGGGGCAAATATTTGGAGGCAGGAGCCCCTGGTGGTCTAGTGGTAAGGGCGCGGCGCTGTCACCGCCGAGGCCTGGGTTCGATTCCCGGTCAGGGCCACTCCTGGGCAGATGGAGCTCGTTAGCCCTTAAAAAGGCAACCCATCTATGTCCTAAGGACCTTGCTGCCACCATCGAAGCTCGCTTGGCCCCGGCAGATGAACCTTAGGATTAAAGGGTGGGCTCAGTTCCGCACACACTGTGTCTCACCTAAAAAATCCAATGCGCAGGCTGGAAGGTGTAAAGACCTTCCCCGGATCTTCGCTCGCGAAGACTGGCCATTATTATTTGGAGGCAAACTGGTTTCCCCAGACTTACTTGAGATAAATTAATATTCAGATTTGCTAAGTTTGCTAAGTTTATTGTTTTGGGGCAGTTAGTTTCCAAAGCTGTGTCCTTTACTGTAAGAGAATACATCAAAGCAACTGTTTCTTCAGCTTGACTCCACAGGTTTTTTTCTCCACAAAGAAAAAGAGAAGAAACATAAAATCAAACTGTAACAATGCTTGCATTGGAGCCATCCAGAGTTCTGTTTAACCCCAGATATCAACAAGAAGATGCTAAATGTAAGAAATAGAGCAAGAATTTTGTACTCTACAGCTTTCCTGCTTTTATGATGGTACAAGGACTAGATGAACCCTGGGGGCAGGGCAGGGAGGGAAATTGCTGTTACGGTTTGCAGAGCTTCTGGAAGCACTCAGTGCCTAATGGGATGAGAAGTTTCCTCCTTCTGTGTCTTTTTCTCCTACACAACCACGCGTATCCACACATGCACTAATGTTATGGAGCACCATTATGTGATGGAAGCATGTTCATGCTTTCTTTAAGCTGTTTTTTGGATGCACCCAGAGAGCCCTCTGGATGAGTCAATCAAAATGCATCACATTTCCCTGTATGCCATTTTGAAGTGCCTGCAGTGTGTACCAAAGCCAAAACCTATCCTTCAGTGTAGGACTTAAAGAGGATGTGTTATATGATGGGTTTACAGGCATGGTTTGAACCTGTCACCAGCAGCAAATTACATCTCTCACATTAAAATATAACCTCCTCAGTACTTTTTATTATACCTGAGTGTAAGCTGATTGTGATGGACCGTGATTTGTCAACTGATGCAAGGAAGCAAGACAAAGATGGCTTTGTTCGGTTTTCTTTTTTCTTTGAGAAGCTTAAGCTAATGTGTCTGTATGTGGCCCACTGAAAACCTCCCCCATTTACTTTTTTCAGTGTGAAAGTATGATCTGTACATTTTCCTTTCTATCCTACTGTCTTTAAGGAATGACTGTGGGAACTTGCAAGACAAAACTTCTATTGCTGCCTACTGCTTCAGATTATGTAGTGCAATACTGCAGAACTATTTTTCTTGTTCATGGGTTGTTTCACTGTCTCCTACCTAAGCAGCCAGAATGAACTGGCATTCTGGATTAGTACCTTATTCTTGGTTACATACACGTCTTTACAGTAATTTGGACTAGTTTCCATTGAAACAGCATTTTCCTAATTCAGTTTTTTGGCTATATTGCCAGTTGTAGTTGATGTTCTTTTGGAGGTAATTAAGATGGGAAAGGAGGAAAAGAGTAAACACTTTCTCACAAATGTGTCCTGGATTTGTTTGAAATGTTTTCAGAAATGATATTTTCATCTCATACTTGAATAACTTATATTTTGGGGTGTTTGCAGTCTTGTCAAGGTATATACTCTGGCAGGTTAGGTGATGACATCAGGATCACCCTATATCATTCCCTTTTATGTTCTGCCTTGGCATAGGTGTAGACTTAGTATGTGGTATCTCTTGGGATACAGGAAAAACTGTTGAAAAGTGCTGATTTGTATTTGAAGGCAACTGAAACAATCCCTTTTGAATGAAAGGCTATGCTAGAACTCCATGTGTAACAACCTAATTTTTTAATAATTTAGAAAGTATCCCAATCAAAACATTGTTTCAGTTAGTTCTCATCTCTTTACCATGAGAGGAAAGCAGATTAATGGGAAGGGGCAAAACGATGCTCATATTTTAGGGTATTTTCCATATTGCCATACAGCTCATTCCCATATTGAAGAACACTAGTTTTCTGGTCTTAATCTAGGTGTTTCAGAGGTGATCTCCCTGGATTCAGCTTGGGATGTGGTTCTAATACTAAAATACCAGTCATCCCATATCTAAGAGTCCCAACTTTGCTCCTCTGCTGGAGTTTTCCAGTAGAGGAGTACATGCAAGTACAGTTTAAGTCATTGATAAGGTATACATGACAAGTATTTCATACAGTGCATGGACACATCAAAGAAGTGCGCAAGAGCAGATCTAATGTATTTGAGAAGCCACGTTCTGCCCTCAAATATTTTTGTTGTTAGCATATTTCCTAAAGCACATGCGTTTATACTGTTCTAAAAAAAGTAAGGTTTAATATAAATTTTGGTATTTTTTTTTATTGTTCATCTAATCTTTCTCTTTCTTGAATTCCCTGAGAATATAGTTATTTCTAATTAAGCAACATTGCTTTGTAAGGAGGATGTCTTAAAACACTCCAGCAAGCACTTTTTCTTTCAAGGCTGGGATGGGCGCTCTAAAGGAGAGAGTAGTAGAAAATGGTAAAAATACCAAATTAATGAATCTTAATTATAAAATACGTCTGTATAGAAAAGATATGTTTCTGGACCACACAGTTCAAGGAATCAGGCCAATAAGATTCAGGTCCCATACCCAGAGGATACCTTGCCAGGTGTGTTTTGATAGCTCTGTTAATGCCTTTGGCCTTGATTTTGGGAACGAGGTAATCCTTACCAAAACAAGAAAGCACTGGATACCTATTAAACTGTGCTTTGAATGCTCCAGTGAGGTCACATTTTCTTTCCAAACAGTCAGTAAGCCTGTAAGTGTGGGAGCCAGCAAGTGTGACATACATGATGTCGCTCTCTGTTTTTGATAGTTTGGTATGGCATACAGGTAATTATGTTTGCAAGCTATCTGAAGAGGTGAAGAGGATATATATGGAAAGTGAGAAAATCAACAATATTCATAATGTTGCAGTGTTCCTTGATGGACTTTATAAACATAGTCATTGCATCTTACCCTTTGTACAACTGCAGCTTCCAGACACAAACTTTCAAGATATTATTGTGTGTTTATTTAATGTTCTCAAAAATATTAATGGAGAAATTTTTCTCTCTCTGCAAACATGAGTAATTTTCATTATTTAGATTGTGAATGGTGAGGTAAACCAAATACTACCTAAAGCACTTTGTGGTTTTTTTCAAATGGCTATTTGTAAATACTTCTTGCAAAGGATTTCTTTACGCTGTATTTGCTCAGCATTAATCCCTGAGGAAAAAAAATCTTGTGTGGTCAATGAAGACATTCAGTAGAAGACTGATCTGCTGAAGTACTTCTCTCAGAATGAAATGTGCTTATATGACATGCTTCTTTAAACTTTTTTTCTTAAAGTCATGCAAACGCCATATGTAATCTGTTCATACAACTCTCTATCTTCCATGCTTTTATTTCACCTGCCTAGTTCCTTTTCTCTTACCACTTTTGTCTTCGTGATTTTTTCCATGCTGTGGGTTGAACTTAAGATATCAGCTAATTCATGTGCTTTTGCCACTTCTTAGCTCAGCTGAGTATGTAACATGTATTGAAAAACGTATTTTCTCAATATTTTCCAGCACAGATTCTTTTCCAATGTTGATAGTATGCTAAAGGGTGTGTGTAAGCAACAGCTCTGCTGGGACATTTAATGTCCTATCTGGCTGCAGCTATGTCACACACATACATCTAGCCAACAATCACTCACAGAAATTTTAGTCTTCTTCAGCAGTCGTCCTTTGATGCTTCTGGAATGCAAAGGATTCATTTCTAGTCCACACAAGATATATTGCAGAGTATATAGATGTACAGAACTCAGGGCTTAGCTGTTTTTTGGGACTGCCAAAGTTTCTCTGTAAACACAAGTTCAAACAGAGATGCTTTCTCTAGACTTAGGTTTATCCTGAAATTCACAGCTTGTTTTCCTTGTGAATGTGCTTGTGGGAAAAGGCTGTTATAGTGCAGATAATTTTCACCATTGCCCAGAAGTTACTTCTGTATAGCCAGGTACAAGTAGGCTGTTTGGGCAACACAGGCTCCTCTCTCTGGTTTTTATTTGAGTTTGCTGGCACTGGATTTGAGCCTGGAAGGTAAACTTGATGGTTGGCATTATAAAGACCATTTCCTGCTTTTGCTGACAGTTCCAGCTCCTGAATCCCTGTATTTACTACACTAAGAATTCTTCCCAGTGTTGCAAGAGCAACATTCTTCAAGGGCCTGGGCTGCCATCTTGTTAGCTTGAGGCAGCCAGTATTTGTAGTAGTCCTATCTTTGTCACTCAGCATAATGAACCTTTGATCTGAACACCCATCCCTCACCTGAATCTCTCTCTGTCAAAACAGTCCTTTCAACAGCTAGACTTCTTTGGCTTTTTACACAAAGGGTCAGCACAGACAGCAGGTTTACATCTTGGCTGAAGATAGTTTTGCATTGTTGTGCCCACTACACCTGAATTCCGTGGAGCTCAGAATCTTCTTCTGATTCATTAATCTTGATGGAACCTCTAATGGACATAGTAATACTTGCATTTTGTCCAATCCTATTACTCAGATAGCTGCCAACAGTCAGACAGTACTGTGTTACCCCAGAATTAACAGATAAATCTTCTCCACGCGCTAATGCCTAAGTAGCTGGGGTTTTAACAGAACAGTTAATGTGACAAGTCTTATGATGTTAATTGGGGCAGAAAATGAAATATTTCTACTTGGTAGAAAAGAACAAATGTCCCAGCTTCAGATGCAGACAAATTTCTGACTTGCCAGCAACTTAAAAAGGAACTCATCTTGTCATCTTTACTGTTGTGTGTGTCTAAGCTTGCCCTATTCAAGTTGTCAAAACTGTTTTTCTCAGCATAGTGTTTAAAGGGGGGAAATAATAATTACAAAGAAAGATTCTTATCTCACACAGTATTAATTTATCTGAGCAGCTTACACATACATTGGATGACCTGTACTACTTCTAAAAAGAATCTGTGGTTCTAAAAATGATCCTTCTTGCTCAACCATGGATTTGAATTCCTTGCCCAAATATGCATGTGAATGTCAGTACATAAAGTGCATTCATGTAGCATGTAATTATCTGTTGATAAGCACTGATGGTTTCACAGTAAAAATCCATGTAACTTTTTTTTTAATATATATGTCCATTTTTAAAACTTGTTAAGCTATGAATTCTTTTAAATGAAACAAGAAAACGTTTTGCTTTTAAGCTAAGTAATCTTCAGAACTGGAGGTGCTGATAGAGTAATTGTGTTTATTCTTCCAGTTTCACAATTTCTGTCTTATAAACTTTGTTTTGCATTATTGGGCTCCACATTTCCCCTTCTCATCTGATGTTTTACAAATATTTTTCTAATTGCTTGAGACAGTGTGGTCCAATAAAATTACATCGACTTTCTGCTGAACTTATTTGTCTGATCCACTGCCAAAAGTTGTAGGCAGCTGGGCAGAACACTCGGTCTCACTTTCTTTCACTCCTCTAAAGCAATGCTTTCAGTAAGCCCTCTACTCTTAAAAGAAAATGCATGTGAAGACTTAGGGTTGTGAACCATGCATTTTACACTTTTAAGCCATTCAAATGCTTCAGTAAGGCACTACATCCTAGCAGATTTTTAAGGCTGAAAAAGGATCTGTTTCCCTCTGTAGATTGTTACGTGATTAAGTTAATAGAGGTAAACCATACATTATATTTTAAAGCAGAAGTACTTGTTTTGGTTCTGGGCCCATTCATCCTTCAACATAACAGCTATCTCAGCCTTTATTCAGTATTTCTCTGTTTGATAAAGGACAAATTACAGCTAGAAGTGTCCAGAAAGTGAGGTACTGTATTGCCTTATCACCCTGAGAGCCCACAAAAAGAAGGTACAAGGGGACATAACAGCTGACATACATAGCTGTAAAATATTCTATGTTTTTTTGGTGACAGGGATACTCAGAGGAGAATTGCAATCCTGTGGTTCGGAGTGTCTGAAAGAGCTAAGAGAACAATGAACTATTATTCTTGAGTCTTGATAACTGAGGGCCTTACAATGAGGGATGAATTGTAACTAGCTGTGAACTGAAAATAGACCCTTCCCTTTCATTGTCATGAAGATGTTGCTGTTTATGATCACTTTGGCACTTTCTTCATGACATTACATCTTTCTGGTTTTTTACTCTCCTATAATGAAATGAGTCTGTAATTTCTTTCCTTACAATATGTAGATTTGTATGTTTATCTTTTAAAATGACCACATGTATGTAACACACCTCATTTCAGGTGCATTTTTGAGCATTTGCTTGCCATGTGCTGCATTTTGTGTGATGGAACGTGATCAGGTCCAGGATCTCCTAAAATAATTGGTTGCATGATATCTGGAAACATTTTTAAAAGTACCTCAAGGAAGAAAAATAAAGCAAATAGTGCTGGTTTGCCACAGTGGAACAGATACAGTGTGTGATCAGCTAGCTGCAGCCCACAGATAAACACAGACAGACAAGCTAGCAAGCATAAACAGAAACCACATTATGGTCCCACTCAGACTTCTGGCTTCATGTTTGTTAAGTGATCTCTATAGTCTGTAAAGCAAAACAAGAATTTTCAAGTAGGGATAGCTGAATTTGACATTATTTGTTATTAGGCATCTATGGTTCTTTTAATCTTCAGAATCAGTCATTTTTTTAGTTATCTTTCTCTCCAGTTAGTTATTAAATATATGGGTTGTATAATGGATGGCATTTATCAGTGCAACCTCATTTAATTTTTTTAAAGCTGCATAAAGCATAAACATAATATCTCTGGCTTAGGCAAATTACTTGACATCCTTCATAACATAAGAATACCTAATAGTAATTTCAGAGAGAGTTTGTTGAAGCCTCCAGGTGTCAGGGGCTATGGAAGTGTAAAGTATTATTACAGATGTTTCTCATAATAATAATACATCTGATAGCAGGGCAAAAAAAGGAATTAAGAGCCAAGTACTTCAGTCATTAACTGAGCTGAACTCCCACTAAGGTCTGTGTGAGTTTTGTTCAAATAAGGATTACAGAATTCAAATGTAAGTAATTATTTCCAACATGGAATGATTTATACTGCTTTTACAGCCTTGTCTTTCTAGAATCTTGAAACCAGAGTCAGAGTATTTTGACTCACTGTACACAGAAAGCGAGCTTGCCAGCATAAGGCTTGGTAGCACAAGGAAAGTTTGACTCAGTCATAGATACACAAACCCAAGCAGGGTGACTTATGTCTGCAGAGCAATCAGAAGTGTGCCTGCGGCAGAAAGAGTTAGACCCCAGCAAGCCTCAGTGCAGCTGACATGAGAACCACAGTCCCACGGGATCATAGAGCCTGTGTTGAAATCTCTGCTGCTACATTCACAGTGTTATTGACAAGATGAAGGCCAGCTTAGGAGTGCCTGAAGTGCTACTGTCACACCTCTGGCTGTTGTTGAAAACACACCATAAGAACCCCATAAGAATGGGGAAGGAAGCTGCTGTCCTATTTGATTCACCTTTTTAGGCTGAGAACTCTAGGTTGTATTGGTTTTGTGCTCTTTTTTGTCTTGTTTTGTTTTGGGTTTTTGTTGGGTTTTTTATTAAAGCCGTTTATGAAATAAATAGCTTTAAATAGCCCATGCACTCATGGGAAAACACCCGAACTTTGTTACAAAGTACAGTTACTGTAATACATGAGGATACACTTTGGTCTTACAGTGTGAACAGCAAGAATTGAACTTGTTCAAATGGTGTTCCTCAACATTATGAAATTCTGATGAAATTCAGAAATTTAGAATGAATCTGAAACTTTTTAAAAATATGCTTAGATAAGTATTAATTCTAGAACTTGTAGGTGTGCCTACATCTTTGTTGTGCAGTCAAATCCTGCAAGACACTGTTTTTTCTCTTCTGCATAAGTAATAGGTATGTGGTATAGACAGTCTTTTGAAATACTGTTGCGCAAGATGGTAGGTGCAAGATTATTTTTGGCAACCCTGAACTTTTTGAATACCTCCATACTGCTCCACATCTGTGCCTGTGACATGGAATCATAGTTGTTTAGCACTGGTATATCTGTTTATACACACAGAGAACAAAAAGAGGACTGGCATAAACAAAATGTCATATACATTTAAATTTTGATTACAATAAAATAATCATTATAACATCATCACAAAAATGGAGTGCCAAAAATAGTAATCTGCCAGCTCATGAAGGGCAAACCTCAAGTTTCTGTGATTTGGTTCATTTAAGCACTAAGAAATTAAAGAATGTTCATAAAACTTCTCAAATCCAGGCTCTGTTCCTACTTCACCAGGTATTAGAGGCTCAAATCATCACATTCCTTTTTGTCCTCCAGTAATTCCAGTTCAGGTATCCTGTACAGGATTCTCCTTGTTTTAACTAGACATCAGTGGTATAGGACAACTATATGAACTAGTCACTAAACTTCCTGAAATCAGTGAAAAAAAATTAGGCATTTCTTGAATGTGATTCATCAAACCTGTGTGACCTTGAGATGAAATGTCTTGTGCCTTATTATTACTGATTTTTCTTCAGAGGCTAAGAAGGCATTCTTGAACTGCCTCAGATGTGGCAGTCTAGGTCCCACTGATCTGCTGTCTGTCTTTCAATACTCTCATGTTCAGCAGCCCAACAGTTGAGATTCTCTCAATTTTGCCTTGAAGTTACTAGCATTGTTGTGGTGATGATCAAGAGCAGGCAAGCAATTTGAAATTTGACATTGCTTCTGGAACAATTTTTTTTCATGATGTTCTAATTAATATTTAATGATATTTTGAATTTTTATTTTTTTCCATCCTAACTACTCCATCCTGTGCCACTCAGTGTAAGAAAATAAGTTACCAAGCCTTGTTACATTTCTGGTTTTGGCAGATGTATAAGAAAGACACTGTTTTGTATGTTCAGATATCCGTTACATCAGACATTGATGCCTTGAATTTTTACTACTGCTTTACTAATTACATGGATGGAGATTTTTTGCCTGATCAACTAGAAGGCATATTTTCCTTAATAGTAGGATTTGCACTATTACTTTTTGGAGGTAATATGCTCGAAAGCAAGCCAGCAGACACTGAAAAATTTACTGAAATGGTGATGCAAGTTGCAGGATTCTTAATGATCAAAACTTTTAAGTACTTTGAAGAAACTCTTAGTACCCCATAATGTTATTATGTAAGTTAGATGACAAAACCAAAGAGATACACTTGGTTGTTTCCTGAGGAGTGCTGAAAGAAACTGTCATTAGTTCAGGAATGGCAAGATTACCCAGAACATGCAATTCGAGAAGAACTTGCTATGTTTGAATTACTTCATGGGTTTTGCTAAATTAACTCAACAATATAAATACAAACTGTGTAGCTAAAAGAAGAGTGATAGCTGTGATGTTTGATAATATCTTGTAAAAAGAAAGTGGTCGTGTTTAGGACAGATTTGATATTGGAAAACAGAAGTAGCTCATTTCACTGAAGAAACATCTGGGAATTTCAGCTACTTTCATGAGACATTCTGGCAACCCTATAGAAAACACCAGTCATAATCAGGTGAGAAAACTCACTGGAAATTTTAGTTCCTTGACTTCCAGCAGCTGAAGAATCACAGTTTAGCAGACAGATATATGGGGTCAAGAATGAGGATTTCTAATCGCAGATCGGGACTGATCTAACATGTTTGTAGCATATTTTCATTTTACTCATTTTCAGATTATTTTCATGTTTCAAGTGCTTATAGTGAAAGGTAACTTGTGTCTTACAGAAGAAGTAAAATCCTAAAATGCAAACATCCATTTCCTGATTGTTCAGAGCCCCTGTGGATGGTTCTAGGATATTTATCAATAAAAACTACCAGGCAAATGAAATTTTCTTGAATGAAAATAGTGGACCTATGCATAGAAATCTGGATTAGTAATTTACAATCATTAAAAGAAATCAATCATCTTTTGTTAAAATAACTAATTTCTAGTTTAAAAAGCACAATACATCAATTTCTTTTAGATTTCTATATGTGGTATCTGCAAAGTAAGTAGTTTGCTAGGTACAAAGGTCTCTTGAGTGAGAGAAGTGTCCTCAGAATTCTTACTGATATTTAACTGAAATTTTTGAGAATTATTATTTTCTAATGTAAAAGTTGGGGTTTCAAGGAAATACTGAAAGTTTCTTTAAGTTTTTGGAAGCCTATGTTTAAGTGTTTTTTTCTCCAACCACATTTCACTGAGCCTTTGGAAATGTCTGTAAGCATTTTCCTAGCATTTCTAATTTATGCATTTAAACTAATCAAATGAAGTCCTCTTCTTTTGCTCCCTGGCAAAGGAAGGGACCACCTCTCAGTAAGTTGTATCTGGTTTTTATATTTGGTGCAATGAAATTAAGATTAGGTTCCAAACAAAACTATTTTTACTCAACAGAAGTGAAACTATGATCATTATGTACAGAGAAGTCTGAATTTGTAATTTGACTAGGAATCAGACTAAAACTTTGAGTCTTCTTCAGTTTGCATTTAAAAGACTGTATAGCTGAAATAAGAGAAGTACAGTATTTTTATTATATGTCTGTGTTTTATTGTACCTCTATGGGTCACAGCATTCAGAATTTTGTTACAAATAACATTCTTACATTTACCTAAAGTAATTTCAGAAGGCAGTCTTTTTTTCAGCACAACTGTTGCTGGATTTATCTAACAAATCTAACGTAGCTTGATCATGGAGGATGTATCAGGATCCCATTTTCATGCTTTCATTAGGTCTTTTAAAACTGGACAAGGAAACGTACAGAAACGAGCCAAGGCATTGCCCCCTTCATGTTCTTCAAGATAGATAATATGGTAGCAATATAATACAGAGAATCTCTGCCATGTGAACCAAGAATTCAGAACACAAACCATCAGGCCCACGGGAGAGGTTTGTGTGGAAGAAATGGACCTATGAAAACAAACCAATTTGCTTTCAATCCATATGATCAGCTGAAGGGATTTTGCAGCAAAAGACCAGAAACAGATGTTGATGCTTTTTCTCACTGATTGCAAGCCAGTCAGTTCAGTTTCCAGTTTTCTTCCTTCATGAGAAAACCACAAGTTCTCATCCAGATCAGGCAAAGGAAAGCCTGAAAGTAATTTGACTCCCCTTTGCAATTGGGTTTTATCCTACCTGAAGATACTAAGGGAGTTACCAGTCATCTTTATGTGGCATGAATTTACAGTATTTCCAGTAAATACTCTCATTAGGAAATACTTTCTTCCTCTGTAAAAAGAACTTTTGTCCATAGAGATTTGAAAATTCCATTCCATGGAGGGTAACAGTCTCTGGAACAAATGTCTTACGAAGCAGCTTAATCTGTGTAGCATCTAATATATTACTTGGTTTTACAATGGAGGACTTTAAATTCTAGACTTCAGACCTCTCAGTCTGTATTACTGTGTTAATGTACTGGCTTTTCATCTTTTAAAAATTAGGTTCAAACTTTTTTCACTGAAAAGTGAAAATTAGTTTAGCTGCCTGGACTGACTGTTTTCTCTATTACACCATGTAGCACAATGAGCACAATCTGGCAAGACACCAGTGAAGAAAAAATTCAGAGACTAGAGCAACCTCTTCCTTTCAAAAGAGATGCCAAAACCCAGTCGGTATTTAAAAGTAACCAACAAAGGCCAAGGAAGGGATACTTGATGCAATTTCAACTGTATAAAGGGCTGAAGTTTTATTAGTGTCCCCTTGCAGTTCTTTGTCTCCATCCCCAGTTCTACAAGTCTATAGTCTCGTTATGGAATGCAGATTCCAAATAACAAAACAGCCAGAGCTCTACAAAAGTTCATCACAAATCTGGTTCTTGATGTTTTCCATTGAAAGGCATTTTCTATTTAAAAATGTAGGGTAAAAAGACATTCCTTAAATCTTTCACTTGTTTTAATAATTAAGCTTTAGTTTGATGTGCTTCCAGTGAGTGTTTTCAAAGTACTGGTGTCCAAAATAAATTTTAAGAAAGAAACTTTTATCCTAAGAGATACTAGGAACCCATTAAATTCATAGGAAATACTGGCATTTTCTTCGGTAGTCTGAAATTATACCCCACATGTCCAAAAGACAGCATGATTGCTGTTTTACCCGATGTCTTGAAAACGTACAGGAAACCTAGACAGTTTCAGGGATAAATTTACTGTAGGATAGAGCACAGTGGGCTTTGCTATTGCAAGGTGAGGTGTAAACTCCTGTATTGCATGATGAGCTCTTGACAAGGTGTACAGCTCTAACAGTCAGACTCACATTGCAAACAGTGACTCTTCATTGCATGTACACCACTGCGGGTTTAGACATCCTCAGTGCCCACAAGTAGACTCAAAGTCTGGATTCTCAGCCAGAATTTGTTTCATTTGCTTTCCTTGAACAGTATGTACAACTTGAAAACTTGAACCCCAGACATCCCTGTTGATTCATAGAATCATAGAATTAACTGGGTTGGAGGAGACCTCCGAGATCATCAAGTCCAACCCCACTGTGATTACTAGATCCTGGCACTCAGTGCCACATCCAGCCTCGTCTTAAAAACCTCCAGGGACAGTGAATCCACCACCTCTCTGGGCAGGCCATTCCAATGCCTGATCACTCTCTCTGTAAAGAACTTCTTTCTAATGTCCAACCTAAACCTCCCCTAGCACAGCTTAAGCCCCGTGTCCTCTTGTCCTGCTGCTGATTGCCTGGGAGAAGAGATTGACTCCCACCTGGCTACAACCTCCTTTCAGGGAGTTGTAGAGAGTGATGAGGTCACTCCTGAGCCTCCTCTTCTCCAGACTAAACAACCCCAGCTCCCTCAGCCTCTCCTCATAGGACTTGTGCTCAAGTCCCTTCACCAGCCTCATTGCTCTTCTCTGGACCTGCTCCAGCACCTCAATATCCTTCCTGAACTGAGGGGCCCAGAACTGAACACAATACTCAAGGTGTGGCCTCAGCAGCGCTGATCACTTCCCTGCTCCTGCTGGCCACACCGTTCTTGATGCAGGTCAGGATACCATTGGCCTTCTTAGCCACCTGGGCACACTCTGGCTCATGTTCAGCTTCCTGTCAATCAGCACCCCCAGATCCCTTTCCAACCCTGGTTGCTCTCCAGCCACTCTGTGTCCAGCCTGTAGCGCTGTTGAGGCCAAAGTGTGGGACCCAGCACTTGACCTTGTTGGACTTCATCCCGTTGGAATCGGCCCAATTCTCCAGCCTATCCGGGTCCCTCTGCAGAGCCCTCCTGCCTTCCAGCAGGTCGACACTCCCTCCCAACTTGGTGTCATCTGCAAATTTGCTAATGGTGGACTCAACCCCCTCATCTAAATCATCGATAAAGATGTTAAACAGGACTGGGCCCAGCACTGATCTCTGGGGGACACCACTGGTGACCGGCCACCAGTTGGATGCAGCCCCGTTCACCAGCACTCTCTGTGCCTGGCCCTCCAGCCAGTTCTTAACCCAGCACAGAGTGTCCCAGTCCAAGCCGTGGGTTGCCAGCTTTTCCAGGAGTATATTATGGGACACAGTGTCAAAGGCTTTGGTGAAGTCCAGATAGACCACATCCACAGCCTTCCCCTCATTCACCAGATGGGTCACCTGATCATAAAAGGAGATCAGGTTGGTCAAACAGGACCTGCCCCTCCTAAACCCGTGCTGGCTGGGTCTGATCCCTTGTCCATCCTGTAGGTGCCGTGTGATTGCACTCAGGATGATCTGCTGCATAACCTCGCCAGGCACTGAGGTCAGGCTGACAGGCCTGTAGTTTCCCGGGTCCTCCTTGCAGCCCTTTTTGTAGATCGGCGTGACATTCGTGAACTTCCAATCGTCTGGGATCTCCCCAGAGAGTCAGGACTGTTGGTAAATGATGGAGAGCGGCTTGGCAAGCTCTTCTGCCAGCTCCCTCATCACTCTAGGATGTATCCCATCTGGTCCCATGGACTTGTGTGGATCCAGGTGGCTCAGTAAGTCACTGACTATTTCCTCTTGGAATACAGGGGAGCTATTCAGCTTCCTGTCCCTGTCTACCAGCTCCAGAGGACAGTTGTCCCAAGGGCCACCTGTCCTACTGGTGAACACATGTATTTCTTGTGATTCTAATCCTGCAGAGAATAGCAGTGGAAAGATACAAAATATTTGTGTTATAATAGTCAGATAGGAATATAATATAATAGCCAGTCTTCGCGAGCGAAGATCCGGGGAAGGTCTTTACACCTTCCAGCCTGCGCATTGGATTTTTTAGGTGAGACACAGTGTGCGCAGAACTGAGCCCACCCTTTAATCCTAAGGTTCATCTGCCGGGGCCAAGCGAGCTTGGACGGTGGCAGCGAGGTCCTCAGGACGTATCAGATAGGAATACTGGCAGAGAAAGAGATGCAGATTCCTATTACTATATGAAAATCTACTGAATTCCAGAATTTGTGGTATAAAATGTATGTACTGTGAAATACATAGAAGAATACATTTTCATATGTAGATCACCAAATACTCTGAGAAGGCAGGAAGGTATTACTGCAAACTCTCCTCTGAAGCACAAAGATGTGGAGTAATTTTAAAAGATTATAGTAGGCCATTAGGGCATCCAGCAACAAATCACTCCAGACCCAGCCTAGTTGCCAGTTAACTCTATCACCTCTAAAGAATAATTTGTTGTCATGAACATCCTGTATTACATCAGCAGCATGCTACACTGATCTTTATTGCATCAAAGATGTGCAAAAGTTACTGTAGTCTAGGAAGAAATATTTTTACCTGCTCTACTTTTGAGTACATGGGTGGGCTGTTGATAATCCACAATTATTTTCAGGTTTTGGGCACATTTCTACAGGAGAGGTATCTGGTTTTCTGTCCTTATTTTGGTCAAAGAAAAGTACAGTGTCTGTGGCGACTTGTAACTTCTTTTGAATAGTCTTGAAGTGCCAGATGATGAGAAATGTTGTCTGCATGATTTTTCAGTGATTAAAAAAACCATGGCCAAGTGATTTATTTTTTTAAGACTTCAAACAACTTATCCTTCAGTTTTCCATGCTCTTTTTTTTACTAGAAACATCCTTTTCAACAGATTCAAATTTTTTGATAGATTCAGAAGTAAAATAATAGTCTTTCAACACCTTTGGTTTTATCTTCCTCTACGGTCAGCATTTTAAGTTCAGTGGCTTTATTGTCACTCTTTAAGTCTTAATTACTGCAGATTTTGTCTGAAAAAAATACCGCATCTTGTTATCATTGTATTTTAGGAGTTCTGTAGTGCTGTATTCACAGCAACTCAAATGACTATTAATATCTAAGTATGATATTATATAAATGAAGGAGAAAGGTAACAATGAAAATCTGGAAACATTGTTTTCGTATATAAATGAACAGAAGTCCCCAAAGGCCTTAATTCTTGGAGAAATGCTCTGGAGAAAGCAAAGCAAACCAAACATTTCTCTGTACTGTTGGATTCCTCTGGAGTAAGTAGTAAATGATAGACAGCTTGTAACTGAGCCCAAGAGGTATTCAGAGAGCTCTGGCAGAACTATTTCATCTGATGGGCTAAAACAGAGTCCATGAAGGAATGAAGAAAGTCAACACTGAAAGGAAATTAAGGAAAAGCTGTTATTTCCCGGAACTCATCTTCAAATAGGTCTTCACCAGCTCCCACCCTAGGAACACTCCCACTTGGCCAGATGGCACAGGGGAAGCAATGACTCATGTTTTTTCTCTTTCTGTTTCAGTATCCTTCTCCAGATATTCCTGAGATGTTTCTCCTTCACTATTCTCTCTGTCCTAATCACTGGGTCTTCTGAGAAAGAGCTGGAAGAAGGGCTGGAATGTTATATGAATATAGAGGGGGAGCCTGTCACGTGAATGTCCTCAGCAGAGGGACCTGGGGTGCTTATTTAGGAAAGTTAGAGATGTGAAGGAGTGCAGAATAGCAGCAGAACAAGACTGGGGAAAAAGCCACTTCTTCACTGTCTCTACCACCAAGCAAATCTCCTCTGGTTTGCTAAGAATTTTGTGCCCTAAACCAATATGAGATATGTCTATTAGATATCTAACATAGAAATTAAAATAGACAAAATGTGTTTCCAAAGAAGGCCATCCTCCCCTGCTTCAGTTGGGGATAGAGCTGGCTGACAGATTTTTCATCAACTTTTATTTTCTGTGGTAATAGAAAAAAATATTAATGAAAAAGTGCATATCATAAGAGCCAACTATAAAGTTTCTCTGACACCCTACTACTATGCTTTTAGTTGGCTCAAGTTTCACATAGATCTTGCTCAGCACATGGTTTTGACATAGTTTGTAATTTTGTACCTTAAAAATATGTTCTTTGACTAGGCAATAATTGTTGATGAATCCTTTCAGTTTTGGATGTTGATATAATACAGTAAACTATATAACCATTTTAGACCTGACACTGGCCACCTTCAAAAGTGTCATCCTTGTTTTCTGTTCCAACACACGTTATGGATCAGGATGGGCCTTTCAGGGAAGTTCTGCATTTCCCATCCTTGGAAATGTTCAAGGCCAGATTGGATGGAGCTCTGAGTAACCTGGTCTAGTGAAAGGTTTCCCTGCCTATTGCGAGGAGGTTGGAACTAAGGAACTTTAAGGTCCCTTCCAACCCAAGTCATACTGTGATTCTGTGTTTCTGTGATTTAGATCAGCTATTTAAAGATTTGAACAATATGAACAATTACTTTATCAAAATCCACCAGTTGAGGAGTATAAATATATACACACATTATTAAAAATATGGAATATATACTCATACAAGTACATCTTTGCTAGTGTTACTTCTCTTTTGGAAACCCCAAAAGCTATAGTGCCAGCATAGGAAGGTGTGGTTCTGTGTAGCTTTAAAGTAATGCAATAATTTCTCTAAATATAAACTACCTGTCATACTCTGAAATTTATTCTCCAGTGCAATAGTAAATAGAGATGGTAAAAAACTTGAATTTTTCAGTTTTATGAATAGAAGATGAATTATTTGAGGGGGGAAAAAAAGTGTTTCCATTATTCATTTAGGAAAAAAAAGAAGAAATATTAAAGGTGAATCAATAGAAATCTTTTTAGTAAATATATTTCCCATTTCCTCTTTTCCAATTAGTGATCATGATCAGTTCTTACAATTTTTGGGCTTAGCTTATTTTAATTAGGATTGAAATGGAAAAAAATATTTCATGTAAGAATTCTACCTTTCTTTCTCATTAACTAATACCACACAGTTTCAGAATATATGAATAATAGAGTCTGCAAAGATACTGGGTTTATGTTTTCTCACAGACAGTGTAGCAGTGAGCCAGAAAATGAAATATTGCATGTCATGCCACTTGATGGGCTATAATTCTGTAATGGAGCTGAGTTTAAATTCAGCTTGGCAGATCCATTGCTCACACTGTCATAAAACAATCTATTTTTATGCTGTCAGTGTGTGAACTAAAAAAAAAAAAAAAGTTGTTTGAATCACTGTGTGCACTACCTCCCTATTAATTCACTGTCTCTAGAACAGTGACCTGCCTTTCAGTCTTTTTTAGCAGGCTAGACCTCCATTCCTGTATAAAATGTGGCATGCTTTTGGCAAAAGAGGAGATTCTGGGTCTCTTCCAATTTTATTGCTTGTTGAGGCATCAGAAGTTTCCCTGCTAAAAGACTACAAAAAGCCCTTGAAAGTTGCCTCCTCTGTGTCATGTGTTTGCACTGACCTTCTCAAATGAGGAGCTGACATTTTCATTCTCATAGGAAGGAGCAAGTGGGAGAGAGAGAAAACTTAAAGAATGAAGATAATTCCTACCAAGCAATTTTAATGCTGTTGGTGAGAGGGATGTCCAAGCTCTTGCTGTAGAGCTACCTCCAGTTATCCAGACAGTATCAACTGATCAGCAATGACTGGGTAATCTCAGGCAGCTGGTTATTGAATTCCCTGGCTATGGAAGGAAGCACAGCAGTAGGAGCTAGCAGGGCCAGCACTGCCAGGTTGTCCTGGTGTCCTGTGTCATTGCCAGACGAGTCCTCAGAGTCCCAGGGCGGTCTGTGGGACATTGACATCTCCTGACCATAAACCTTTCTGTAAGCTCCCTCTCTGATCTTCGAGGTACATGCCTTTTAGCTAAGTGTGAAGATACATGGCTTGTAGATTGAGAACATTCCCTGTAAATTTCAAAGGAAATTTTCCTGTAACTTATAGAGCATTTCTCCTCAGCCCCCACTCCCTGGCTACCCCTTGAGGCTTTTATTTCCATAGCAGTTTAATTCCTTAGCAATACATGGGTTTTGACCTGCCTGTTAATATCCTTGGTCATTACTGTTTTCCTTCCTTTGTGCTCTGTTTCTTCATCCCCCCCCCCCATTTTCTATACTTTTGTTTGAAGGAAGGTGAAGGATGAGGAATGAGTAATTTTATTTTTCTACATGAGAATGGAAGCTGCTTCTGTACCTGTTTTGGTTTTAAATTTTTTTCTCTATTTTTGCTAGATTTCTTTTTACCATGCATATCCACATCCCCTCTTCCCATATTTTTTTCATAAGTGCTCAACTGCACCTTGCTGGGTGTACTTCTATAGTGCATAGGGCTGGTCACATTGCTGCCTGGGGTTTATTTCCTGTGCAGTCTCTGGTCTTTCTACTGCAAAGAAAATCCACAGGCATAGAGTATGTCTTTTCTATCCCTGCCTTCATTAGTTTCTATTATGTTCTAAATTGTGAGACAAAACTCCAGAAAACTGCTTGCATCTATCCAAAATTAGGACAGATGAGGGATCTGGAAAATGGCAGATGCAGCAGAAGAAAGTAAAGAAGATGAGCAGCTCGGCCACAGTCAGACTGCAAAGTGCTGACAGAGAGAGGAATAGAAACCAGGAATGCTAGTTCTCAAGTCTATGTTCAAAAGAGTAAACCATGCAATTTTTTCACAGTGTTATCTAGAAATTTCAAAGACAGAATGACATGCTGTTGTAAAACTGGTAATAGCAAACTACCATCAGCAAAGGACTATTTATAAATGAGAGGGTGGGAAGGCGCTCTCTATACTGAATGCCATAAACAGTGAGCACCAAGGGAAATATTTTGACGTTGGTGTGCTATGGTGAGTTTTATTTAAACACAACCATTATTAATAAACATGGATTTATATGTTTTCTTTGATCAGTGAACTCTGATCGGTTTTAAACATCCTGTATATCTCATTTCTGTGTTTCCAAAAGGAGGGGAAAAAAAACTTGGGCACATTCTTAAATCTGTTGCAGTCCCATTTTTGTACAAGTTTATGCTAGTATCACAAATAGAGAGTACAATATGGGAGTGATTTTCAAACAAAGAGGACCTAAGTTGCTACAATTAAGATGTGTCTAAGGACAATATCTTATGTTTTACTTTGACAAAATAGACAAATACACAGGTAAGAATGAATGTTTAGTTTTACAACCTGATTCAAGGCCCAATTAAAAGGTCCCAGCATAGGTGCTGTTTAAAGAAAAATTCCACCTGGAAGCTGTATTTAAAATGTGCTAAAATCAAAGTGAACAACTAAAATTATTTTTTCCCCCTACAGTAAGTCCCTCTCTTGTCTATTCACAGAAGCAAAACACATACGTATTATATTTTAATTAGGCCCTTTAACTTTCATTTGTATATGTTTTTAATGACTCCAGACCAGTGGATATTATATACCAGGGATGTTGTTACTATTTATTCTCTGCGTCTCACTCACAGACTTCTTTTACTTAGTATGCTGCAAATTGCTTGCTCATCTGTGTCCTTCACTGACTGGATTGCTTCATGATGTTTACATAGCAAAACAGACTATATAACATCTCAGGGGCCCAATGCTGCTGCCATGGAATACCGATGAGTCTAACTGACAACAGGATGTGCCTGTGCTTTATGATAGGAGAACCAAGCCCTCATCACAGCCAGCTGGAGCAATAAAACTCAGACTTCATGTTCTTGCTCCTTGGTCCTTGAGAAGCAGGAATCCCTGGTTATCAATATCTCAGATCACCTTTAGGTGATTCCTATTGGATAATAATGCAAGTTAGTATCAGCATTTATACTAATGTTATATGGTTCATTTAAGTCATTAATCCCATTGTAACTGTTTTCAACAAGTTAAAGGTTTAAGACAGTTGCTTATTAATATCTAAGGCTTAATGTGAAGGTGTCACCTTATTTTTAAATATTCCATGCTGTGAGTGATTCAAAAGTGCCCTGACTAAAATCCTTGTTTAAGTCTAGTGTTTAAAGCAATTTATAGCTGGATCATTTTCTATTGTTTTATCATTCCTCCCCTTCTCTGTGGAAGGTGGGGGTGTCTTGTTTGCCACTCTATTATTAATGAGGGAAACAGAAGATAATGCAACACTAACTAAGCAGGCAAAACACAATTTATCTCCTTCCCTGAAGTTCCACTTGAAGAAAAATTATTCTCTTCTTGGGAATGATGACCCTCAGGAGCAGATCCTAAAGAGAACTTATATGTTGGGCATGTGGCTACTTAGTAGCCACAAAAAGGAACAGTAGTAACAACTGGCTTTCTGGTTTGTGTCACTTCAACAGAGGAAGAAACATTTTATTCCCACATGAGCAGAAAATAGTATTGACAGGAGTGGGTGCATAAACATGCAGTAGACATCAGACCACAGGAACCAGCCAGGAAAACCTGCATTAGTTGTTTGGAGGAAATCCATGCCATCCCTCATGGACCTTTAGAAGAAGGCAGCATCACAGTCTAACAGGTAATCCTGCCTGACTGCACCAGTACTGTTTCATTCCCTCCAGTCTTCCTTTTCTAAGTTTCTGTTCCCTCCAACACATAAATTTGCTCTTCGGCCCGAGAAGGCTGAAAAGGTGGGAGATGTGAGATCTGTCTCCAAGAGGGAGGTCAAAAATAAATTATAAAAAGTGACCAAGCAAACCCTTTTCTAGCTTGACCATACCAATTCAGGCAATTCAGCATGCTGTACAGGGAGAATAGTGCAGCATGGAAATATCACTGACTCATCTGTGATGGATTGCTTTAACATGAACTCTGACCTTTTGCATTGGAAGAAATCTCCCTTCAGCATTCACAGCTTGTGTCTTTGAAATGAAACAGTGAATCCTATGAAAACTGTTTACTCCAACAAAATTTCCATTCACATGTAAGTGATGCAACAGAACAATTTCTTGTAATAACTTCAAAATAGCAATATTAATGTGGATCTTTTAGTGTATTTCATATGAAAAAAAAAAAAGAAATGAGAGAGTGGTGACAGTGGAGTGCTGAATGTTCTCAGTATAAAATACTGCTTTTCTGTTCCCAAGTAAGAACCTTCCCTGAGAGTCAAGTATTTAATCTCATCCTCTCTTTGCAGCACTCATGGCCAGGTATGTGGTGTAAGGATGGCAGTTTTGCTGTATAGACTGGCATGATGAGCTGTGTAAGACAAATATTCCAAACTTTCTTTCTGAGCACAGGAGCAAGTTTACCATGAGAGTATACATGTGTGTTACTGTTTACTGGCTAGTAGTGTTGTTGGGTGAGGATAATCCGAATGGGTAAACTACCTATAAATTAGAGCTATTTCATCACAGCGAGGCTAAAGTTCAACTTGTGTTTTTTTATCTTTTCACAGCAGCACTAACTGAAACCCCTGCTTCCTCTTTCTGCCCTCCAGCCTGGCAAATGACACTGTAGCAGCATATACAAACAGCCAAGGGAGAGACTGAAGTAGGGAGGGCTGCTTCATAGACTGAAGAACACAACTACTGAATGTCTAACTAAATCCCATGCCTGAATATTGTAGGTCCAGTTTGGGGACCTTGACAGTTGTGATGACAATTTTGGTATGAATTGTTGCATTAGAGATGTGTTGGATGTGTATTTCAACCACTCCTTGAGAAACAAAAAAGGCGTGGTAAAATTGTGCAACACTTTTCATCCTGTTTTTTGGCCCTTGCTGTTTCTTCAGAAGAGTATGAACTTACAGTGCCTATGAATGAGCAAGCCCATCTGTTTCATCCTACTTCTTAATATGCGGTCTAGCTTAGCAAGTGTTGTTTCGAGCAGCTGGCAATTAAACTGTACCAGTCTGCAGCAGTTTTGAGTGATGATGTCATGATTTCATGCCACAGGCATGTTGACTTTTTTTTTTCCCCCCAATCAGCTGTTCTCCTGTTAAGCTATGTCAGTGATGACTGAGGAGTGGGTCCAGAGTTGAAAAGGAGCAATAGAGATCAGAGGGTGTCATCTTTTTAAGATGCCAGTCCCTCTTGTTCATAGCAACAGAGCTTGTGTATCAAGGTAATGCATCACTCAGTGACTGGACAGAGTACATCCCATTAGGCTGTGACTAGCTGAAGAAAATATTGCAATAGTTTCATGTCTTTGCTTCACAAAGTAAAAAATACAAGTGTGCTCTTCATGCCCTCTTTATTTGACCTATTAAGAAAAGCACAGTCTGTCAATCAAGGCAAAAAGCTTCTAATTGTGTAGCTTGTTAGAATAATTTCATTAATAACATGTGTTTACAACTGGGAGAAGCAGTCTCAGTGTGCTAAGACTTTGTTTGTCAGTCAGTCATTGGAACCCCACTGTTAATCGCATACAATGGTTTGTGGTTATGCCACAATTTAACCCAGGTTTAAAAATACAAACTAGAGCCTTGGTGGTCTGCTGAGAGCAGCAAGTGAGGCAAAGGTATTGATTGAACCTGCCTTGTGGGCTGCTGGCTTGGAGTACTGTACTAGCTAATCAAATTTATTAACTCGAGTCATGACTAGAATGCATACACTGGTGAGTGTGGGTGGGTGCACCCAGGTTACACTACATTTTGGCTGCATTCTGCAAGGAGGAAGAAAAGCAAGCCTTTGGCTTCCTTTCCACAAAGAAAAATTGGAACCAGATATCAACTACATTTTGGGACCTCTGGCAGTCTAATAAGAAAAAAGGTATTTTCTTTTTGTTGTGGCTTTTATTTATTGGTGTAGGGAATGGCTTAGGAAAGAAATGACATTTGATGCATATATATCATTGTCAAATTGCCCCCCTGCATGCCATTTTAATGGTGACACTAAAGGCAGAATCTCTGACTACACAATAATGAGGTCTGAGAGTGATTATCAGAAAAGGGAGAGGCATTTGGCTACTAAGGAAAAGAATACTGGAGAGGTGATTGTGTATCTTTGTGTGATTCTTGACATTCTGGCAGGGATAGAAAGAGACAAAGTGACTAAACCATCTTTCTTAATTATAGCTAGGGTATGGTAAGCAAAAAATTCCTGTTTACCACAGCACTGTAGAAAGTATCATTCATAACTACAGGACTTGTAATACTCTGAGAAGAATATGTTCCTCTCCAGAGATAATTATATCCATTTATCCACATTACTCCACAGTCCACAACATTTTGTAGGAACTTCTTCCAGACTTAGAGCAATGTAACCAATATCTTTAAATAGCAACTTTAAAATAAAGTCAGTTCCATGCATTCTTATTCAAATAAAATGACATTAGCCTCAATTGTTTTATTCCATGTAAAGATTTCATAGTTTCATTTATCCTAATCACTGAAGTTATATCTGGCCAAATTTCTGTAATTTTGAAATACCTTAGCAGATTCATTCATGGAGACGGTGAAAAATTTATAATTGTTTTAAATTTATATAGGTTTGTTTTTCTTGTGTTTCTGATATTTAGGTTATGAATGAAACCTCTCACTTCTATGTTTTCCTACTAAGAAATGGAATGAAATGGATTGAGCTCTGCTGAAGATACTTGTAAGAGCACTAATGCTTGAAAATGTTTATAAAACTCAGGGAAAGGTTAGATTTAACTCTACCTAGCAGTGAGCTCAGACCATCCCTTGCTCATCAGGTCATATTCCACAGAGAATCCTTCCGCTTTTCCCTCCTGCCCCATCTCTACCACTCACAGTGTACTCCACAAGATACTTTTTTTCTGGTTTTATGGGAACTAGAGGGGAGCATTGGAACTGCACAGCATCTGGGACTGTTTAAACTGTGGCAAGGAAGCAGAAGACAAGTGCTAATAAGAGGTGAAGAGGTGAAGACTGAAACATCCTTATACCCAACCATAGATCTGCACCTACTATAACTAATAAACTCAGTGGGAATATTGTATGTGGTGGCCTTTGGGATAAGACTACCATAAACATCTCCTACCTCCCAATAACAGTGAGTTATTGTTTAAAAAAGTCTGGCTCTTGAAGCTTATTTGCATTTTTGTCTGCATTACATCTAATCTGATTGCCCTTTCAATGGATGTTTAACTGATTTTTCTGTGTTGTGATGGTTCCTATATATAAGCAAACCAGATCAGTGGCAATATACAGGCAACTTTCAGACATTTAAGTATTTTTGAAGGAAAGTTCTCAGCAAAATGGAGAAGAAATTTCTACAAGTTAATTTCTTTTAGAGGTATAGTACTGCTTATATGTCCCACTCTAATTTCAGTATTTAAATTAATTGAACTTAGGTCCATTATGGCCTAGCCCGGCCTGATGACTGAAATGTAGCAATCCAAGTTAGAAGTCAGGCAAACACGTACATATACTGATTGCGGTATAGTTTGCAAACAGGCTACCTTGGGCAACATCACTAGTGCAGGATGGTAGGACTGACATTTAGAGAAATTCTCTGATTGTCCTGAGAGTTAAAAGTGGTATTTAGATATCATGAGACTTTATTCATCAGTTCTTGAATAAAAGCCCCATAGTTGAAAACAGATGTCTTGCCAGTAAGCAATATGCATGATCTCTGATACCCATTCCACCAGGGTCACTCATTCTTTCCCTAACGTATATTGACCATTCCTTTCCTTTTCTCATAAACAGTATTAAACCATGAGTGGGGCAGTGGCTTGTAAGCAACTGCAGCAAATGTCAAATTTAGTAATTTTTGTATTTTAGATCCAGCATTCCTCCGTCCAGACATGAAATTCCCTTGGAAAAATGTGAGTGTACTAATCACCTTGACACTTGAGCTGTGTCCATTGCTGCAAAAAAACATAGTCTTAACTGACTGACTGAAGTGAACTAAACCACGAAAACAACAAAAAAACCCAACCAACAAAGACCAAATAAAATGGCAAATATCTCAGCCAAATTAACATCTCAAGCTCAGCCCTGATCACTTTATAGACTCTAAGTTTTTTCAGTTCTTCTGTAGATTCATGTGGTAGATACTAGCTACCTATTATTTTAAGTGACAGTTTGTCTTATGGTCCAAAGTCTATGATCTATGAGTTTGCATTTTTCAGCAAGTTAGATTTTTCTTTCCTGTTCACTTTTTTAGAAAAAAATAAAGTAATGATTTATGACTGTAAAAGTCTTAATATTGTTAACACTTAGAGAATCATGTGTTGTTGACAATGTGCATCAAAGATGCAAAAGAATGGCTGCTTAGCTTCAATTAGCTATAGTTGTAGACAAGGATAAAACACATTCACTTAACTGGTCCTCTGTGCATATTGTACACATGTAGAGCACAGTTTCAAACATTGTTGTGTCCTATCAATACAACAGGTTTTATTCTAGTCTCACGGATGTGTCTTTTAGAATGTTTGATATCAAAGAAACAGGAATGTTGATTAGAAGACTGTTGCAGATTATGCTTCCAGGGGGGGTTATGTTTTTGTTTGAAAAGCTGAGCACATCTCTACTGTCAGACTTCAAAAGAAGTTAATTCTCTTAATTGTGTGTCATAACTTGGCTTTTGATAGTGCTAGATGAGGAAACAACATCAAGTACTAGTCGGGAAAGACTGTTTCTGTCTTTCCACACTGTGCCATTAATCCCTCCATTACCCAGGAAGGCTGATCTCCATTCAAAAAAATGTACATCTTTTAGAGAGGTAACACAGTTCTGAGGATCCTTGCTGTCCTGAGAGGTCAGAAGGATTAAAAATGGTATGGGGTTCTGACTGCATTGCAAGGCGAAGGTTCAGACCATTCAGGTCACTGCTTTAGCCCCCTCCTCTATATGAAAAGTTGCCCAACACATTTTGGCAAAGAAAAGTTGCCGTTATAGTCTCACCACTTGTGCATACAGATCTGTTGCCTTGTTTCTATCAGCCTCTGTAGTAAATGCTCTAGAGGAATTATCTGGAAGCTGACCTTGTATATTTATATATACTATATGTGTGCATATGTATATATATCACCTCCCAAACAGGGACAGAGACAAGGCAGAGATGTTTAATTCTTTCTTCACTTCTGTCTCCAGCACAGATGATGGACCAAGAGGGTCTCTGTGCCCTCAGCTGAAGGACCATGATGATGAGAATGATCAACTCCCGGATGACCCTGAAGTTGTGCAGAGTCTGCTGCTCAAGCTGGATCCCTACAAATCTATGGGGATTCATCCCAAGATCCTCAAATAGCTGCTGATGTCATTGCAAAACCACTTTTTGAGTGATCTTGGGAATCCAGAGAGGTCCCACCTGGCTGGAAGCTGGCAAATGTCCCAATTTTCAAGAAGAACAAGAAGAAGGACCCTGGAAACTACAGGCCTGTCAGTCTCACTTCAGTGCCTGGTAAAGTTATGGAAATGATTATTCTGCAAAGTATTGAAAAACACCTGAAACACAACACTGTCATTGGTCACAGCCAGCACGGCTTCATGAGAGGAAAGTCCTGCTTGTCAAACCTGATTTCCTTGTACGACAAGGTACGTGAATGGTACAAGGTGGATGAGAAGTTGGTTCACAGGTTGAGCAGAGAGGGTGATAGTGAATGCGGTGACATCAGACTGGCAACCTGTCACTAGTGGGGTTCCGCAGGGATTTGATGTCTTCTCTGTGGTGGCCAGTGACAGGACCTAAGGGAATGGCCTGAAATTGTGTCAGTAGGTTGGGATATTAGAAAAAGGTTCTTTACACAGGGAGTGGTTAAGTGCTTCCCAGGGGAGTGGTCACAGCACCAAGTCTGACAGAGTTCAAGAAGCATTTGGAGGATACTCTCAGGCACATGTTGTAAATCTTGGGGATGGTCCTGTGCAGGGCTAAGAGTTGGGCTCAGTGGTCATTGTGGGCCTCTTTCAACTCAACATATTCTGTGATATTTATTTTTTTATACACACACATGTACATATGTATACAAAAAGCTAAATGGAGAACTTTTGCATAAATTAGAGGCAGTTTGCAGCTGTCATGCACTCTCATTCTGATGTGACTGTGAATAACATAAATGTTTCTAATCTTTCTAATATCTTTTGCCAAACACAAAACAAATAACATATTTCAGGTTACTGTATTAAAGAAAAAAGAGTGAAATCTTTTGGCTGAAAGACATATCAATGCAAATATATTTAGTAGGTTCTTAAATGAAACTAACTTGCGGTAACGGCAAGTATAGTTCTCTGTGGTGTTTACCTCTGTATTAGTGTAAATAGGAGTTTGGTTTTGGTGGGTTTTTCCAACCCTATTTGATCTTTAGATTTGTCTGTTGTTTTGCAGATTTTATTAATTTTGTAGTTAGTTTTCCCAGGAAAAGAGCAGAATGTGCAGTATTTGGAATCCATCATCATAAAAAGTATGGGTCAAGGAAGTCATTCTTCCCAAGTTGTGAATATCTGTTTATGTGGACTTTAAAAAAAAAAAAAAAAAAATAGTTTATCAGAACAAATTGACGCAAAACATAGTTACCAAAACTGAAGGAACAGATTTTCACATGACACTAATACAAAAGATATGCGTTCCAGTTGAATTATCACCAAACTGAAAGTGACCTACTTTTGAGGGATCATGGGCAACCCTTACCCATTCTGAGTTTCAAGCTTTGAATTTTAAAGGCAGAGGGGAATGCTGGCAAAAAAATTCCAATTTTTTTTGAAGTAATCCATATTGGGTTTATTTTTATCATCAGCTCTGCACTTCCAAAAGAACATTCTAATGTAAGAATGTGCTTTCAGAGAATGGGCAAAGAGGCTCTAAAATTCAGCCAGGTGTGGAATGACAAAAAATTACAGGGTCTATGTGATTCATGCTGGTTTTGAATGTTCTGCCATTCAGGACTCAGATTTTTATCTGTCAAAGAATTTAGCACTATATGTGTATTTATAGATAATTTTACTCATGCTAATTGGATGAACAAGGAATTTGGTATACAAAGGGAGTAAGAGAATCTGGCAGTGCGACATCTCAAAGTCAGGTTAGCACAGCAACACATGGATGTACAGAAGTGCCTGCCAACTTTCATTTTCTCATTGTTTCAGTCTGTTGTCAGCAACAAAACTTTCCTGACTTGGGATTTGTGGTCATGCTCCCACGAAGGGTTCTTCACCTCTAAATGCCTCTTTCAGCTCACCTCTAGGATGGGCATCCTGAATGCCTGGGAAAGGTAGGCTGGTGCAGTACTGAAGGACTTCTGCTTTGATTCAAGAGAACCAGCAGACTCATCTAGTTTTACCTCTAATCTTTAATGTGTTTCTCTTCTAGTAAACATGGAGAGAAAAAGCAAGGCAGTTTGAGCCACAGAACATATGGCATAATTAAATGAGACCTTCCAAAATGGGACCTTTGTTATGTAAGAAGTTATTTTACTGGAGATGTATAAATATTCTGGGGCCAACACAATGACTAAGATTTGTTAGAGTACATGTCAGGGGTAAATTGCTTATGTACCCTTCTGGTTTTGCTCTGACTGCCTTTCCCTTTTGTCAAAACAATTTGCTATAGATAAAAAGGTGGTTCCACGCTGGCCCTATAGCCCAGTCTGTACTAGGAGTTTGCACACACAGAGCAGTGTTTGACTAATAATTCTAATTTATCAACATCAACAATCCTAAAAACAGATTAGCTAGCGAGGACTTTTTGTGACAAATACCATGGCACTTTTCCATACTGAACCACATAAAAGGACTCTGGATCAGAAAAATGCATTCATTTAGGATCAAGTCTAGCAGAAGTCCCACGATTGCCAGTGGAACAAGAATAACACCCCTGATGCCAGACTTTTTCTAGGCGGTGGGTGGCCATGGATAGAGTGCTGTTCTTTCACCCACCAACATAGTCTCTGTGTTACAAGTTGATTTCTGTTGAAGTCCAGCAACTACACAGTCTGAGGATAGCTGGCTGTCAGCCTGTTCTTGCGTTCCTGCCTGGACTGCAGGGGCTCTGACAGCAAAGGTAACCGTGATGGTTAACTTCACTCCTGGTATGACACAGGTCTGGTGGAAAACTGTAACAACTTTGGAAATGCACGCTGAGGTTCATGGACAAAGCACACAGGGAGTTCTAAAACACCTCTGTCACCTCCCTGGTGCTGCACGGCTGTGTGCTCAGATCTCAAGGCTAAGGAATTCATTTGTGCCAATTATTTATTTGTGCAATTTATTTATTTACCCTGACTTACTCAGCAAGCCAGAGCTCTTAAGAAACACGAGCAGCCCAGTTCCTATGGGCCAGCAAGGGATGCAACCTCTTTTCTTTGAGCATAGAGAGCAGACCCGAGTGAGGAGAGCTACTTGCAAGCTATGAAAAGAGCCACAAATACCCAGATAAACTACCTTACTCTCCAGGGTCAGTGCAAAGCAGGTAGATCAAGATATAGGGACTTGAGAAACACATTGATCCCCCAGTGAGGGTTTCAGCTGCTTAGAGGAAAGAGTCAGAAAACTGATGTACTTGGCCCATCTGTTGAATTCACCAACCTGAACATATATTGTACTAAGCAGAATGCTGTTTTCCAGCTGAACAGAGCTTTCTCACCAAGACGTTTTGGCGGGATAAAAAAACCAAAAAAAAAGGAAAACAACAAAACAACTGAATAATTGAAATAGAAACATAATTTTGGAAGATGATGAAAGTTAAGAAAATGGGAAGGGACCAGAGGGATAACATACTATATTTACCAGTTCCAATATTTATTTCCTCTAGTTCCAGAACTATATGATGGGTAGATGAAGGTAAATGAGGCTTGTTTATAGTAGATTTAGGTAAATACAGAAGAGCTTTTCCAGGACCTACATATATTCACCAAATATGAAAACTGTAGTAAATTATTACAGTAAAAATATCAGAAGCTTCCCTGAGATCAGCAAAGAAAAACTCCTTGTTTTTTCAAACCCAACTACATAGCCCCGTCTTGTATTCCCTTACCCTCTTGTATACCCTTACCCTCTGTTCAAACCCAAATCCACAAAGGCATGGGATGAGCTTAGTAGCATATCCTAAATATCAGCACCTCTGGATGTTTTACATTCAAGGGAAAATTTGAGGCCCACTGTCATGCCAACTTCTGTCTTTCATCTGCGTATTCATAAAATACATGCTGCAGTTCAGTGATGACTTTTCAGTCAAGCTAATTCAAACTTTTGCCAAAAGGGTTGGTCCCATCTGTCCCTTCCTGTGTGTGCTGTCTTGTGCCAGCACCAGCGTTTGTGCCTGTAGAACACACATTTCTGTGAATACAGGGTACAGGCAACAGGACCGATTCAGGTGAAAACTGACTTCTTGTAATCATAGAGCGATTTCAGAGCTGTATCTGGTACCAGCCTTTTTATGAGTGCACTAAGTAAAAAAATAACATTTCTTTGTATAAGACCAGTTCAGACTTACTGGATAAATACAGTGGGCAGTGAAGACCATATCCAATGTGTACTGATGCTGTGTTGCACAGATGAGTTGCCCGAAAGAAGCTGAAAGCAATTAGATTTGTCCCATGGTGAATTCCCCATGCAAACACAGTTCTCAGCTATTTCTGGCTCTACTTTTTTCCTCTGTGTGTTGGTCCTGGTGTAAAAGATACCTTGGATCGGGCACAGGCATGGCAGAACTGTAGGTATTCCACATTATGCTCTGCTTACACTCAGCTGACATTTGCTGTGGGCTGGTGAGAGGAGTGGGAGGAGGAGAGAAGGGAAAAAAGCCCATGAGCAGAAGCTGCAGGAGCTGACAAGAAAAGCCACTCCACAAAGTGTCCCAGATCTGATGCCTGACTCACAAAGCTTCACAAAACTGCTTGATACTCCTCCCTGCTGAGCTGTCTTCCCTGCTTATCTTTGATCATAAGTAGTGCGTTAATATACTGCAGTACTCTGATTTTGTGTCTTGCTAATACAAGGATCTATAAGATGTGGGCTAGATTCACATATGTTCTCACATTCCTTTCAGAATAATGTAGAAAAATCAGAATGTAGCCAGGAATCTCCATCTAGGTTGATTTTTCTTTGCCTTAACACCATCAAGGAGTTGTTATAGGTAGGGTATTGTAGGCCAAAGTTTATAGCACTGCATTTAACTACACCTTTCACACAGCTCATAAAACAGATTTCCAATAGCTGTAATTTTGAATTTCTCTCCTTGAAGACAGTGGAAAATGTGACTTTCATACTTTTCTGTATGTTTACAGCATCATAAATAACACACAGATCTGAAGTGTTTTAAGTACATCAATATGCTATTTTAAACAAAGTAGTAAAAATATGTAGCATATAGTGTCCAGTTGTCTTTATTTCTTTCTAGGGTAAGATTCCTCCTGCCTGCCTAATTTTTAACTTTGCTTAATTTAAGACCTCTTTATGTGCTGCACCTCAAAGTAAAACAAGTTCAAAGTCTGATGAAACCTGGGTGAAGAAAGCAAGCATGAAAAAAGCCTGTATGGTATTGCTGCTTACTGCAGGTTTCAGGATTTATAGAGTTTCAGTAGACTTTTCACCAAATTTTCAATCTGAGATAGGTCTGATATCCAAAATCTTATGAAATCTTTTGACAAAACAATCTTTGAGTTTATATTTAGTATGATTATAACTTTCAATGCACCAAGAAGACTTTCTGTTGGGTAGTATTGTTTGATTATAGTCAGTCTCCATAACTGCAGTAGTATGTTATTACACTTTACCAGTCCAACTCTTTTATAAAATGAATCATTGCTAAAAAAACCCTACTTCTTATTTAGGATTATATTAGTATCATGCATTATATAAATAGCAGATAGAGTATATAAACTTGGTGGTTGTTAAATTTAACTACTGATCTGATCTTTTAGTTGTTAAAATCTGGATGTATTTTCTCTAAGGAGTAGCTGTGCTCTAGCATAGATTTCTAAGCATTTCTGAGCCTCTTCATATGCAAGAAGACTTGGGGGTTTTGCCATAAGCATCGCTCATAAAAATGGAAAGTCCTGAATGTATTAAAAGATGTTGTGGTCTCTTAGTCAAAAAAATGCAACTGATGTTCTTGAACGTTCTGCTTCAGTGAACCCTTCATACACCACACATGGAACCAGTAAAGGAGCACTGTTTCTTTCTTGAAATGGGCCATGCTATTTCGTTTGAAACAACGTGTGTTGCTGCTGGGTGTTCTGTGGTTCTGTCTCAACAGCATTACTCAGAGCTTAAATACCATAGGTGTCAGCCAAGGAACTCTCAAGTATCAGAGGGATGGATAAATCATATTTTTCAAGAAACACCCATCCCTTTCAAATAGATACACAGCTATACATACATCTGAGACATAATGTGCTTGAAAGAAATGGTTTAATCTCACTCTTCCAAAATTTGAGATGCCAAAGGACTTCCAGTAACAACTTAAATGAAAGTCACAGGAGAGGGATTGAGGCCTCTATGCTACTGGGGACTATAAATTCCTTTCCTCGTGTCTGTACCACTGGTGACCTCTAGTGCCCAAGCACAAGAACAGGTATACAAAGTTTCTCCAAAGCATTTATTTTCGAGAACATGAAATAAAATAACCTCCTTTTTTTTGTTGTTTTTCAAATATTAAAAATTCTGACATGATTTTTCAGTTCACAATATTTTAAATGCAAAGAAATAATACAGAAACTCAGTGTATTGGGGAAGCACAATATTTATGCTAGTTATAAGACTATAGAAAATTACTTATTTGTTAAAATGAATACTGTGCGAGATTATTCACATTTGGACTATCTGTTTCAGGCACTTGTCACTTCCTTACTCTGGGAAAAAGAGTCAAACCTGCATTGGAAATGTCATGCTTCAGCCAGCACATAAAGCAGCGCAGATAACCTTCAAACATGAGGCTTTAAGTAGGTAATATTGTTATCAACCAGTTGGAATTTAGAGGAGAAAATGGGATGCCTAATACCCACTTAAAGACCACAGTAGTTCAGAGCTTGAGATTTTAGATTATGGAATTTCTTTTAATGTAGCTCACTGTGACATGAGAGCAGGCTCTTTCCTATATGAAGGCATAAAGAAAGGAAAATGTGTGTTATATATTTCCTTCACAATATTATTCTTGAAGGGAGATCAAACTGCAAAGCAGTATCAAACTTCACGGCTACCCTGTCAGCTGTGGAAGTGATGGGCAGTTACAAAGGGCCAGGCATTCTATGTCACTTGGGCAAAGTGCCTTGGTAGATCTGACTTCCAAAGAATGTGTGGATATCTCCCTCCGATTTCTGTCTGTGACTCAGACTTTAAGTGATGAGAAATTTTCTTTGGCTAATGTTAACTCAGAGGTGTGCAAATAACAGGTAAGTCATGTCTAACAGTGTTAACAGAAGTGTATTAAACTGTGCTCTGAAACAAGCATACTAGAGGAAAGTACTAAAAAATTATATATATCAAGGAGTTAATAACTGAGTGTATGCATTAATACTTTGTAGATATATATTTTAATAGAAACAAGATAAAGTACAGTAATCATGCTTATAGCAGGGCTGGAATCTCAGATCTCTCTTTCTGAGATTGTACCCTAGCCAACAACAAGAAGAGTTCTGCTACCACATCCTACCCAGAACTCGAAAGTCTGGGGGTTGTGGCTCCTACTATGTCTCTGAGTGTCTGCTCACCTGACTGGGCCACATGTCCCAGTGCCCTGTGTTATGCAAAGGTCAGCACCAGCTCACGGCCTCTTGCCTGGGGCTGCCACCACCCAGAGCTCAGCGGGCAGCTGGCACTGAATGCATTCCTCAACATCATGTTGGTAAAGAAATTGTATCTCTGAGTGCTCTGAAACATGATCTATTACATGAGAGGCGGGCAGTTGCCCTCTTCACCGATCATGTTTTAAGAGAGAAGGATGCTGCGATGGATTCCTAATTAAACTGCTGGAAGAATGAAGGCCTCCTGCAGCACCGTGTCAAGAGTCTGTGTCACAGGGAGGCTACCCTTGCTGTTGCAGAGTGAACATTTCCTACAATATGGTAGCACTCAGGTCAGTCTGCAGGCTCTGTAAGTTGCCACTCTGACTTGCTTTCATCTCACTCCTCACTGCACAGACATCTTCTGCAAAGTTCTGGTATATTCTCTAGAGATCAGATGCCTAAAACTCCTACCTGCTTCAACTGTTTATTGGATCTGTCCTGAGAGGGCCTGGGGTCAATGAAATTTAGCATTATAGTTATTAAAGATTTCTTGAGTTAAAGTATGTGTGTGAGAGAAAAAGAGAGTGTGGGAACGGGAAGGAGAGGAGATGTGTACAGAAGCAAGTCCTCCCTGTAATATAAACGATGCCAAATCCACTTACACATAGGGAGACATAAGTGAAATCTTAAAATCTGTATGTTGGGTGGCAAAGCCAATTACATTACTTCATTTCTGATGTAATTTGATGACTGTGGGCATGAGCACAAGCCAACTAGCTACACACTTTTAAGCTTTCTGCAACTTATATAAGAATTTAACAAGAGGGTAAATTACAGTAGCTGCCTGTACACAAAGCACAGCAAAACTTTGGAATGGGGAAATTTTTTTTATTTTAATAATGGCATAGAAAACAGCTTTCCGCTTAATTCAAACATGAGGAGAACATTCTTAAGATAAACATTTTTATCCTGTTATCATGTTGGCTGCCCGGCAGCCATCCTCTGACTAGGATCTCTAAGGTGATAGCGATGCAGAGTGCTGCCCACAGTACCTGAGGAACACAAGAGACACAATTTTTGGAAGCAGTACAGCCTAGAACTTACTGCCAGTGTGTATTGATTCATGTGTTGCAGCAGGTGAAGTGCATTGCTATAATTAGCCCCTTTGCCCCTGAGACTTTGTTCATCATCCCTGCTTGTAACACACAATTTTACCTGTCATGCCTGACATAAACCAATGAATACGAAACCTGCATCAGTCTCCATTTTCCAGAAGAGTCAATGAAAAAAAACAAGTTTTGAAGCTACTGTCATAGTAGCTTCTCCTGCTTATTCTTACAGCATTTTTATTACTTCTGTAGGGGCTTTAATTCAGTTGCCCAACATGTGTAGTGCCACTTGGCGTGTCTTACAGTACTCTAATATTTGAGATTACAGACATCTGCCATGTCCCATGTCATACCTGGCAGCCATATACAACTGAATCGAAAGCTTGAGAACTTAATTGCATAAATAAGTCACTTTTATAAATTAAAGAAAAAACCAAACAACCAAATACTAGAGAAAAGGAGTACTGGGGTAGTAAAAGTGCACCTGTGTTTTAAAGAAAGCCAAAGCACTGCTCTGGTGGTGATTCACTGTTCAAACACCTTGCAGCTGTGAGTACTTTTCTGATAATAGTAGCCCCTTCTGAAGATTCAGAGGGGATAGTTCCCTTCTTTAAGATTGATTTGGTGACTGGATTCTCCGTAGTCTGAGCCAAAAAGAGAGTAAAAATCATAAGATGACTCATTATGAGTGTAAAAATATAAGATCTACTAGTTCCAGAACTTTTCAGTTAGAATACAATTTTCTTTCAAGTGCAACTTAACAAAAAGTCAAGTAAAAAGGAACAATTGTAGGAAGCATCAAAAATTCTCAACCAGTATAAAAACTGGGTTTTCAAATAAGTACGTTCAAACTATACTTACTTATATTAAAATGTATAGCTATCCACCTGCTTGACTAGAAGGACGGAGTTCTTCAGTTGTATCCATTAGCAAGGTAAGATAAGATAAACATTTCAGATAAATTTCCATCTTTCTATTTTAAATCATAATTGAAATGTGTAGTTTAAATCAGTCTTGTCAGAACTGCTTTCAGTAAACAGAAGGAGCAGAAGGAGCACGATGTGAAATGTAGTTCATGCTCTGCTCCTCTATGGCTCAGAGTGATACAGACCCAGTGCTGACCTGAAGATCAGGGTGAGCACACGTGAGCATTGTCCTTTCACGAGTCTCTGTCATATTTTATTAATCTGAATAAATAAGTGTATGTGAAATTTTGAAATAACAACTTTCAGGCCATCAAGAGCTATTTAGGCTTGCTAAACTTTGTTTTTATTATTCTACTCCACTTACACAATTGGGGGGAAAAAAAAAAAGAGCAAAACAAATTAGGCACAGAATGCCAATTATTGAATAGGTAAAATTTAAGAATGTTCCAGCCATTAGGAAAATGAAATGCTTTACCCTGTAAACGTTCCTACTAAACATCTGGGAAATCTTAGCTTAAAAATAGTGCAGCAGGCACAATGAAAAATCCTTGAGAGTGATGACAGCTCTGATTTCACATATATTTATAATCCTGCACTTTGTTTATTTTCTTGGGATTTCTGAATTTGACAGAGACAGATATCTGAAAATAACTGACATGCTAGCTGTCAACCTCTCCTTAAAATGTATGGTCAATAGATCAAGGGAACTAAAACACAAGGGGCTCAATGTTATTCTCTGTTACAAAATGCAGAGAGGATGAAGCATTTTATTCCTGAGTGAAATGCTCATATGTGAAAAAATAAATAGCTGACAGTCTCTCACTTCAGCAACTTGTATATGGTGCTGAATGCAAACTACTACCTGCACTCTGTTAAGGAAGGACTTGGCCCTGTAACACAAATGTGGAAGCATGAAAATGAGAGCTATTGCTACAGGGGGGAAACTTTCACCTGGTTTAGGGGTTAAATTTTCACCAGGCCTGTGAAAGGTCCTTCCTCGAAAAATGGGATTATTTTGTGGAGTAACTTCGAAGGAATTTAAATGAAACTAAGGCTGCTTTGAGACAGAAATTTTGTGTTATACATTCTGCAGTTACTAGTAGAAAGAGGACAGTTTCTTCAAATGAAACAATATCACTAGTACAGACAGTTTGGACAATGAGTTAAGGTAAAAGGCCAACATGTTACTCTTTATTCAAATAGTAAGAATAATTTTGAAGTTCTCCAGATACGAGGTGGAAGACAGCAGTGATTGCTTGCTGTCCACAATACTGAAACTTCTTGTGTGGTGTCACTAGTTCTGCCAAGGTAAGCAGGAAGAGGAATGAACTACTTACCTCCACTTCCTGTATCTGCTAGGCACTGCATAAATTTTTGAGAGAGGACCTGCCAGTAAGTGAGGCTGCAAATCAGACTAGACAAAATTGCTTCCATATGTGACAACTACATTGCTCATTAGCCACTGAGATTTAAGAAATCTTCTCTGTTCAGTTGTCTCACTTGTGGTTGATGGCATTCTGTAACAAGTCAGCATCAAATGTTAACTAGGCCTGGTAAAACCTGCCAAAGAGGGATCCTGGCAGCTCGTTTCTCAGAGGAATAAGCCCTGCTTCTTCAGTGGAATAATTTTGAGCACCTCTCTAACCTTGCCTGGACAAAGAACTATAAGTGTGGGTGCACATGTGGGTATGAGGACCAGAAAACAAGACCGGTAAGCATATGACTTAATCTGCAGCAGCAATGATTTTGAGTCAACTTATGGTAAATACCTTGTTACAAAGATGATCTGGGTTAGGAGGCATGCCACTTACTATTTCATAAGTAAATAGAAGCTGTCTTGCAAGTAGGTCATTGAACGTAATACAGTTTTAATTTAATGGTTATTGTTTTTCACAATCATAGTTTTCTGTTCATACCACAGCTCCCAACCAGTACAGTAGTGTAGATGTGAAAATCAGTGTGTATGACTTGTCACATCCCACTCCTAAAAGGAAGGGACCACCCAACATTCATAGATACCCATGGTCAGAAAGGAATGACAGTTGTCAAAAGGTCTGAAAAAACTTAGAAGGTTATATTATTAAATCATACACTGAAAATTGGTATAAGTTGGTCCCTTCTAGTAGTAAGGGACATAAGAGAATTTAAAAAAAAAAAAAAAAAAGAGTGAAGAGAGGCTTCTACAGTGACACATGATGCAAAAACTGCTATTTGCAATCATACAATAGTTGAGAAGTTTCCAAGTGTATGTAGGATTCTGCACTGTTGAAAATAGTAAAAATCAAATTCTCTAAGTAGAACCTAACCTGCTATATAGGATACCAAGCAGTACTGGTAAGATTGAATAAGGGCTTCCTAGTGAACTCTTTTTTTTAATTAAGAGGTCTCTTTAGAAGATAGAAGGAATCACACATTGATTTGTTTTGACATAACACAGCATTACCATGGGGGCAAATAAGAGAGATTTTTCTTCAGGCCATATGTCTTTTAAATGCTGTAACAAGCCCCTGAATGATCACAGGACACTGAAGTCACTGAAAAAATATTTAACTCTTCAGGTTTTTTGCAAGTTACTCCAAAGGGATAATTTCAAACTATTCTCCAATACTTCTTGCCAGGAACGTTTATTACCAAAGCCAATTGATTTTTCACACACGTAGAAGCCAGCTTCTTTGTGCACAGATTTGGACATTAGCACTCTCACCTTTTACAGTCAGTTCCTCAGTAGCCAGTGTAACTCCCCTGATGTTAGTGACTGATCGTTTCCTCCAGGACAGGTTTGCACATGCTGGCAGTATGTCAACCACTGCAGAGAACTCTTTGCTACTGATTATTAACATACTTACATGAAGAGTGTACCAATTTAAATTCCTTCTTGCATTACCTTAGCTCATTTGCACATTCACCTAGTGGCCTGCATTCACCTGCGCCTCAGGATGCTGACACTTTGCTGCCACCATGAATATGGTGTATATTATTGGCTAATTATTTCACCGTTACCTGTGTCTGTATTTTCTGTTACTTCAGAAACCTATATTTGAATGTGTCTGAGGATAAAAATATGACTGCAAATGAGAATATGGCCTTGAGAAGGATTGGAGAAGAGTTCCAAATGACAGCTTCCTAGGTAGAACTGGGCTGACAAAATCCTTCTCAAATTTGCAGTTTCAGCGAAGTTGTTTCTAGGTGTCTCTGAATTTTCTCTCCTGCATCCACTTTGTTTCATAAGTCACTGGTTTTTTTGTCATACAGTGCATCTATTGCTGCTTTGGCACTTTGTAAAATTGTAGGACTGGATTAACTCTGACATTCTTGCTATCAATGGCAGTGGCAGCAGATTTCAGAAATGGAGAATATGACAACCAAAGTAGTGAAGTTTAAGTGCATTCCATTGAGAATATGGGGTCTAAGAGAGATGGAGGAGTGAAATGATCAGGATCATAAAGTCACACTAGAGGAAAAATTCATCTGTTCTTCCACAGTCAATAATGACAATTCTACTGACATCTTGGCAATTGATTTTCTGTGGGGAAGATCTGTATGTGATTCTTCAGAGGAGACTCACAAGGGAGAAAGGAAAATATGTCAACAGCCTGTCTCTCAATACTTCAGCTCTGCACTTGAGAACAGAATTACAATTCAATCTGAACTCACTGGTTTGGAATCAGGTCAGATAAGTCCTAAACATGCATTCAGGTAGCTGTGCTTGAATCCAGATGTCTGTGGACTATGTGTCTGATGTATAGAGTCAGAGATTTGAGTCTCAAGCATTTCTCAAGTATTTCCTGGTCAAGCATCTGGACAGTGCCCAGAGTGGGGCAGTGAACATTTTGATAAAACATGTAGAATCATATGGTTTCTGTCAATTTTTTATCTTTTTTAGATAAACAACCTGTAGAAACTACTGCCCAATTTTATTTCAAAAAAAAGGAAAAAAAAAAACAAACCGCAAGAAAACACACCAAATCCCCCAAACTTTGTCCATTAGATTAATTATTGTTTCCGTGATGTCTTCTGAGAATAAATAAAATTTACCATATATGGCTACATTTTTAGATAAACAACTTCTACAAAACGAAGCAATTCTATTTGATTTACCATAGGTTTTGTATTGTATTTAATTTCAGAGATACATGACTTCAGTTTAAGCACCTTACTTTGGTTTTTAAATGTGGAGTGTCATAAATGCAGCTGTATGGATTCCAAGGCTCACTCCAGCCTCCAGACGACAAAAGGATGGAAATCTGGGGAGTTCTAAACTTGTCTCTTGCATGAATACTTTTTTTGTGTACACAGGAGATGTGTGAAGATACTAATTTCTTACTCCAGTAAAAATGTTCATGAGAAGGGAGAGAAAATATAATCGTTATTGAAGGTAATCTTCAAAGTCTAAGAAGAAAATGTCTGTTACACGAACAGTCCCTGCGAGAAAGTCTTTGAAAGAAAAAGGATGCATAATGAAAATGGTTTCTTGTGCTGGTTAGCAATGGATTTGGAAGGCAGAAAACACTGTGCCAGCATTTCTTATTGCAAAGGTGTGCTATGGCCTGATAAAGAAACGTTCAGAATAAAAAAGATATGCATGTGTGCACTAAAGAAAAGCTATTAATGTAACATCATTGCAAGTGTTATGCTGTCTTGCAGAATGGAGATGTTGGTCCATATGCTTTTTATTCCTGTTTGCTTTACATTTAGTGCCATTTTGCAACTTATTCACGTGGACAGACTATAAACAGTCATGCGGCTTTGTGTTAACATTTGGTGAGACAGCACCTTGTTGCTCTTGAAAGTCTAACTGGTATCTCTTTCATGTGTGGAGGCTGATGACTGAGGAACATCCAGGACAGGCCTGCCAAGTGTGAGTTGTGGTACAGCACATGGGTCCACAGAGACGCAAGTATTTTGTGTTGTACTGCTGTATATCTTGAAAGAAATTGGTTCGGCAGAGAAAGAAGGTGAAATTCGACAGCAAGGTGATAGTTTGCCAAGCACATTCCTTTTGCTTGATGAGTTTATTTACTTTAATTCAAATTATCAGTAGTTAGCACATTCTGTGGTATAGCCTCTGATGAAATACATACCTGTGTCAACGCCTCTGGTACACTGACCATCAGTTTTGAGATGGGCCTGGTAAGCAGCTATGGAAGGCATAATACTGTTTCTTTAAAAGATCCTAAATATCTAGGTAATGTGAATGGTTGTTACTCTTTAAAGGCCGGCAATGTTTTTGCTTTGAATATTTTTACATAAATTTTATGGTGCTCTAAATATATATTATGATCTGTGACCAGTGCAAAAGAAAACGCTTGGGTTTTGTGATCGACAGGCATTTCATTTCAACGTGCCCAGGCTTTTCCATCTGGATATATTTTCAGTGCTTAAAAAGAGCTTTGAGATCTACTCAGTTTCTCCGTAGATGTGACATACAAGAATATCTCCATCACAACTAGAGTATTTTAGTAAATGTGCAGTTCAGAGCTTGTTTTACATATGAATAGAACTTGTCATTCACCTATTGGTTTTGAAATTTTTGTGCTCCCTGCACACTTCACTTGGTAGTAAATTCTTTTCAGTAGATCCAAAACTCCTGGACTTGCAGAGCCCATTTGAATTCTTAGCCCTTGAAACAGCTCTTTTGGGAAACAGTCTGCTTCAGCCAGTAAGCAGCCCTGCAATTGATAAGTGCAGCAGGGGCAGGCTTTGAGGTCTCTTGCCTTTGGTGATAACAGCCACAGCTTCACTTCTGTAGAGACAGTGACCTGGGGATTTCTCAGGGTTGTTTTCTGTTGGTTTTGACCTTTTCCAGATACAAAAAGAAAAAAATGAAGATGTGTAAGACAATACCTATTTTCATTCTGATGTTTACAGGTGAGTGAACATTTCTTTATATTTTTCCCAGGCAATACTTTCTCTTCAATACTCGTAATTACTTTTTGAAGATATTCCTAGGTATATTCTCAATTTTAATTCATATGATGTTTTGTTCATGCATTATTATATTATACCACATAAATAATTACTTTAGTTACATCTCTATAAGTAGTTTAGTCCTAATTGGTAAATTAATGCTTGAAAAGCACACAATTATTTTGGCATACAAATATCTGTAGCACTCCTATTAACAAAACTTTAAGAATAATTAGGTTGTATTTTAAAGAAATCCCCTGAAGGTACAGAAAGACAATAAAAAATCAATAAAAGGTAAGACTTCTTGCAACATTAGTTGTCTTAAATGAATTAATGAATGACAAAAATAAATGTTTATATTTATAACAGTCAATATTTTAACAATCAGAAGTAGAACTAGAAAAATAACATATACAGTTCATCCCTTTTTTTTTGTCTGCACTGCTGGTTATGACTACAGTGGCAGTGTCTCAGTGGTGCTGCAAAGAAAATGAAAAAATTGAATTATTTCAGGGCATTTACCAGTAAGCAGGGGTTTTCCTAATTGCCCCCCAAAGACTTTGTAAATTTACAGAGTAGAAGTGAAAAGGGATGGTATCTCCCTCTGCAAATTCCATGAACTTCCCAACTGCATCATTTGCATGGTTAGGACTGTCGGGACCCCAGTCCCTTGTATCAGTTCTGTCTGAAGGAAACGTTTATATTTAATACTCAGAATTTGTGGCTGAATGTTATATATCAGACACCCCTGACATAATTTGAGTCTAATATTAGACAATAACGAAAGGGGATTGTATTTGTCAGTTACAATTTGTGACTGTATCAGTTTCATAGGTTGGTGCGAAGAGATAAGGCAGTTTCTTCTTTACACCTCTGTCCCTCTAAAGGCAGCAACAGAGGCAGAATTTAAGAAAGTGCAAGGAGGTGGAGCAGGTTGGCTGATGGACCTTCTTATCATGAATGTACATATGCTCTCAGGAGCACAAGTCTGACTGAGAATTTATGCCAACCCTCCTCAGAAGAGTTCTTGGATATCCGTGTCATATCATCAGCCCCCGTCTGTTGAGCTGTACTTGGCTTGACACAGTCCTACGAAAGCTTTAAAGTGACGGAGCAAGTTTTTCTCCTAACCCCTGAGTAATTTAAACGTACTGCTAAGAAGTGCAGTGTGTTCTCAGAGGGAGGCAGCATCTGCCCTTAATTACATTTTTATTGCAACTTCATGGTGCATCTCTTCATGTTTGCTCTCTTGCAGAGAAACTGTGGATGTTATGTCCACAGATGATGATATAATTCTAGAAAAAACTTTGTAGGTAAAGAAATTTCAGGGAAGACCAGAATTAAGTAAGATGCTTGATGATGTTAATTTTTTTTAACTTTTGTGTCCAAGAATCTCACGGAGCACAACTTTGTCCCCCTGTGATGTTTTAGAGCCTGTGTGGAATCTCTTGGAACTTCCCCAGCTAAACCTGCTTCCGTAGAATAGGTTTGGTTTTGTTTTTCATGTTACAACTGAGACTGTAATAAAGCACCTGCTTTATGCTCCAATAACTTAACGAAGGGTGTGGTTTACCTCTTTTCCTGTTATTAACAAAAAGTTCAAGGAAAGTATCTTTCACCCCTCCCCAAATCTTATTCATTAATTTGCATTTGAAGTTGAGAACTAATGTGAAAGAAAGGGTGTTTTCGTTCATTAATTAAAGCAAGCTAATGAGTGGCATCATCTCCATTATGTAGCTGCTTTCCATTTGGATTTCATTTTCTTACTCCAGAGCAAGGAAATGATGTCTGAGAAGAATACCTATGACTTTTTTTTTAAAGGCTGAGTAAATGACTGTGGTTTGGTATTTTTTTCAAATTTTCTTCTGAGAAATCTTAACAATTTCAAGAGAAATGTTCATGCAGAAAAAGGATGGAGAGAAACATTCCTAATGTAGAACAACAGCAAGATTGTCTAAATTATGAGCATTTGAATCTTATAACTGAAATTATCAAACAACCTTAAAAATGCATGTATAGCATACTACTCTGGCAGTTGTTTATTTATTTATTTTTTATTTTAGGATATCTTTGTAATGATGATGATGCATTCACGGAGTCAGAGGTGGTGCCCACAAAAGGTTTATCACCTCCTTTACAAGGTTATACTGAAGCTTCCACACACCACTCTGAACAGGAAAGAACACCTAACAACAATTCTCCTCCAGGTCTGTTTTTAATTTTTTACTTTATCTAAATCCCGGGTCAGCTCTACCCTCAGTGTGCACACCCCAGTCTTGTGAATACATTGTTTCATTTTTCCCAGAGTTGTTTTCCACGCAATGACTCTCCTTAAAAGAATTTCCAGCACAAATCAAGTTAGAAGCAATGTAACGCTGTGATAGTTTTAAACAGGTTTCCGCCTGTATCTACACAGGTGGGAACTGAAGCACAAAGAATATTTCAAGACATCTCAAGTAACAAAGCCTAAGTAATTGTCTGTTGAGAGGCAAAAATACATCATTTAGGATAAAATGTCAGGCACTTCTCATGATAGCTTGGTATTCTGGGCTGAAAGAGGACAACAAACGAGGAAGATATCTGCAGAAAAAGGTCCCCCAGACCTGCAAAGTGTCCCAATTCTTTCTGTGACACCTCTCTGTGCAGAATCACCAGCACCTACCTCTATGTGTGTCTCAAGTGATACCCTGCCTGTGCTAATCTTTCTGGAGGCTTTATGAAGTGACTGCGTTCTCAAGCCCCTCCTTTGCTCTTAACATCACATCTATGAGCTGCACAAAACTTTCTAGGCACAGGCTCAGAACACTATGGCTTTCTTAATTCCTACATTTGCGTGGCTTTGTGTGGTGGTGGTCTCCAAAGCAGCTGCTAAAGCAGTGTTAATAGCTGAAGTGTCTGGACTTTCACCCACCTTCCCTGTTTCTTCCTCTTGTGTTCTCTCTGCTTCTTATACCAAGGTACTACTCAAGGCTCAGTGGTGAAGACAGAAGACGGGCAAAAAGGGAGGAAACTTGATAGCAACAGTCTCACCTGCTTACTTCCTTCCTTCCTCATTCAGCATGGCAGGATCTGGAGAAAGCTGCTATTCTGGCATGGATTTAGTTTTGCTAATTATAAATATATATAAATGCCCAGCTCTCTAAATACATGAGAGCACTCTGGCACGCAAAGCCTTATCTGCCAAACAGACAAGGCGAGTATGAAGGAGGGTGAACAGAGCATGCAGTATATACAGAGTAATTCATAGCTTTCATCTATGATTTTGAGAGAAAAAATGGATTACTTTCCTTCTAAAATCTGACTGGAAATTCAGTGCCATGTAATCACCAATGAAAAAAATGGTAGGAAAACGAGCTTTATCTTCATTACACATAGCTGTACAGTTTTGCCCAGTTTCTAATTTTTATTATTTTCCTTTTAACAGCAAGACACCTGTCAAGTATAGTAGGTAAGTTGTCAAATTTAATATAAATACTGCTGCTTAAATACCTTTTTTATTTTACTGCAGTTGGTTGTAGAATACAAAAGCTATGCATGGACTTTCCTACATTAGCCTGAAAAACTCTGTTTTCATAGCATAGTATTTAAGACACTCCTTAATTGCAAGTCGTGGTATTTCTCCAATGATTCAAGCAATGAGAGTATTGTTCTACTGAACTAAACCATAGTAATTTACTTCCTTATTACTGCAGTTAGTATTTGGAGCTTTTTATTTTAATGAAATCTGTAACACCAATATTAATGTTGTGATCAGCAGTAACTGTTGCTCACTGGAGATTAATATAGCACACATTTGCACTGCTAAAATAAAATTTACTGTAATGATGTGTGACATGCTTGGCTTATTTCTGTACAAACAGAGACTTGAATGAGTTTTTTTTTTGTCAGAAAAATCAAGACCTATTTTTTATTATCACGTATAACTATTTTATGCTGCATAATTATCCACCACAAATTAGCTATTAATTTTTTCCTTTTCTAATTGTTCAGAATCATGGTTGCCTTTCTTTTTGCTCTTCTAGTAGCAGGAATCAGCATTTCCCTTGTGTTCCTTTTTATTATTGTAATTACTGTTTTCTGGTATGCACGGAAAAAGTCAAAGGTAAGTCCAAGTCTTTTCTTTGGTGATTTGTTACTGTGTGCATCTTTATCTGTATGTATTTTAGAAAAATGAAACTTCAGCTTTCCACTTTTCACTCAGATTTCTGGTGTTCATTTGCACTGTATTTGCTTTTCCACTGGGATTTTTTTTTTGCCAGCTCATAATCAGGGTTTAATTTACCTCAGCTGACCTCCCTTCCTGGGTAGGAACTGCTCACGTGTTTGTAGGAATGGTTTCTGGTTTGAAGTTTTATTCTCACTACTGCAGTTTTTGTTATAAAAGGTCCTTCATCAATGATGGCAATTGAAGTGCTCAAGTGAGCTTTATGTCTGAGTTACTTTGGATGCTATAATTACGTATCATCATCTATGCTATAATAACTTATCAGAGCCAGTCTTACCTGTGATAAGTTAATGTTGCTAAAAAATAAAATATTACGTAATTTCTAATAAGAATAAATGCAGAAACACTATAGATTCAGATACCCAAAAATAATCTATTAATGAAACAACTTAATACAAGGAAAAATAAAAGAAGAACTAATATTATATTGACATCACTGGTTTTGTGTTTGTGTTGCTCAGGTTCATACTGCAGTGCTAATAATATATTTGTATTTTTTGCACAGGAAAGTTCGGCTGAAATTAATTCTGTCCTCTCCACTGACCCTGGAGTGTCCTTAAAAAACATTTCAATGAATGAGAACCATCCTGAGTGGCCTTTTGAAAGAGCATTACGCTGACAGCAGGAGAGCTTGCCCTTTGGACTGTGCACCTGTATGGCAGAGCTGTGTACCATAAGACTTTAAGCCAGTCATTTTCCCCCTTTCAGTGAGCGTTTCAAATCACCTCTCAATAATTTGGAATTTGAGTTAACAAGAAAATCTGGTTACCCAAAGAATCTCAGTCAATGCTATTAAGAAATGGCATGTGTTGCCCGTAGTGTAACAAGAGAAAGGTCAAACTTAATGATTGGTATTTTATGGCCTTTGCTGTATATTTATCTGTTATATATTATAGTGAGGTGGTTTTCTATTTTATTTCATGTTTTATCTCTTTTTTTCTTTTTTAATATTTTTCATGTTTTCCTTTTCTTATGTCCTTTTCAGTAGAAAATAAGAAAGAAAAATCCTCATGATTGTAACTATTTCAACAGCACTCTCAAAACAGCTGTATCTTCAAAAAAGTTTCATTCTTGATATTATGAAGATCCTAATTAGAGAAAATGCCACACTTAGACTATGTCTATTCTAATAAATTAAACCTGCACAGGAACACCACTACTGTTGAGACAAATAAAGGGAATTTCTTGTCAGGGTCTACACTTTATGAAAGCCAAAAAGAGATTTTCAGATGACTTCTGTGAAACAAAATGCAAAGGAATATTTTCCATATTATCCATATCTATCTATAGATAATGGTACCTTTTTCATTCCTGTTTGTTTATTCTAAGTTTAAGAATGAGGTAATTGTATGAATTTTATGTACAGCAATATTATTGAGGGTGGGAGAGTTGTGCTATATCTGCTTCCTATATGGTATTTTTTGGGGTTATTTTGTTTAGGTTTTTTAATGTACATCTTCTGTTTTCCTTGCATTCAGTAGAAATTCAGTGAATGCTGGAACCCTCAGAGGTGGTGGGGAGACACAGAGCAATGCAATTTTTATGTAGTCACTCAGTGTGCATGACCAAAATGCCTTCTGCATATAAATAATACAGATACAGCTGCCACCTTTGCTAAGATGTAAGAAATCAAAAGTGCCATTCTGAAATACTACAGCAAAAAACTGTGTTTTCAAATTGGAGTGAGAGCTGGGAATTTGTGAAGAATAAATAAAATGGAGAGATTAAGCAAGAGTATAAGGCTTTACTGACAATGTCAGATGCTTGGGGGGCAGGAATGATACAAGGACAGAGATCAGGGCTAGAAATAGTTTACAAAAATAAAGTAATAGATCTAAGAATTCCAGATGATTGTAAAAGCTAAAATATCAAAAAGAGTATAAAAAGACCAATAGCTGGAAAAACAGATGGGGAATTAAGATCTGAAGGCTGAAAGCAACCAAGATAATAAGTAACCAACAATGATGAAGTCTGAGGAACAGAGATCTCTGAAGTGAGGGAAGACAACCAGAGGTGGCAGCTTGGAAAACTGAAGGCATCAGATACAAGGTATTGGAAAGGAATTGCTGAGATTTAGAGAGTAAAATCAAGTAACTCAATGTATAACCTTGGAAAACTAAAGATGAATATAAACCAAATAAGTATTGGTTTGAAGTGCCAAAATGTTAGAAAGGATCGGCATATCTCAGAAGAAGGGCTTATGTGTGACTTGAGTACTGTAACCAAGGACTGTCCTTATAATAGGAAAAACTGCAGTTTGAAGTAGTCCTGAACTCAGAGTGTTTTGGTCCAGATATTGATGATGTAAGCATTCTCCTTAAAAAAAAAAAAAAAAAAAAAAAAGGTAGTGTTTTGTATCTTCGGCAGCTTTGCAAACATAATTGTTAGGCACAGGCTTCAATTATTTTTTTCAGTTATTTTTTTCCTAATGATAGAAGCCTTCTCTGTGTTGAATCCTACACAACAGACCTGCTGTCTCGTTGTGTGGACACATCTGTGGGTTTTCAATAACTAAATGCAATACAAGTTAATGATGCACACTATATCCCTAAGTGAAAGGTTAGTAATAATCTTTCATTTCTTCTCTTCTGTATTTGGGTTGGTATGGGAGAGGGTTTTTTTTATTGTTGGTGGGGTTTTGTAGTGGGTTTTTTCATTAGGAGTAAGTTTCTGCTTTATCACTCATTTCTATGTTAACCTAAAAAAATCCTTTCCAATGAAAAAATTTGAACTCTAAAACAGGCTCAAATTTTTGGAAACAGTGTCCTAACCTATTCCAATATGCATGGTGCTTGAAATGACTGATACAGTTCCCTAAAAATAAAAAATTATCTTTTAATAGAAACTTGGTTTTCACCTGTCGGAAATTCTGTAATAGAAGTACCCAAAGAAAAATGTACTTGACTACTATGATTATGTGCATTTTCATCAGCAACTGAAGCACTGTGGTCTCTTCAGATAATAGTTAGGAAGATGAGCATGTCACTTCAGAAAAACAAAGTGAAACTGATAGCTAGAAATTCCAGGAAAATCTAATTTTATATTGTACGACATTTATGGGTTGTGTGATGGCAGTAGTGAGAATTACATCAAGGTGACATGCTGTTAAGAGGAAGAATTCAGAAGAACCTGACTAGATGTTTGGGCAAAACCTTTTTTCTTTGTTTATAGTAATTCTTCCAATCAGCCTGTTGTGGACTTCACTGAAAATTTCCAGAGGCTTTCAATGATTAAGAAGTATAAATTTTTCTCTTGCAACAGGACACAAAAACTATTCTTTTTAAAAAATAAATAAATCATTCCTTATTTTTTCAAAGAAAATAGTCTTGTTCTTGCCCCTGCCCTCTTGTGACTAGAATATAAAGCTCTTGTGTCTGTTCTACCTCATTGGTGATACCTATTAATGGGGTGAAACTGAAAAATGGGGTTAAGTGGAAAAGAAAATTTGATGTAGCTAAAAACCAGTGAGCTTTAGTTGTTATTTTTTGTTGTTATTCTTGGGGTTCTTTTTTTCTTCTGATTTTTGTTTTCAAAATTGAGACTAATGAAATGATGCAAAGTAAGATGAAGTGACTTGTCCAAAATCAGCCAATACACAACCCTGGTCTCCTGGAACACAGTTTATTCATGTCTGGCCACTCCTTACAATGATGGTAACTTCAGCACCTGCCCCAAGAGTAAGAGGGCAGAGCTATATTTCAAGGCTTCATCAATCTAAGGTAGCTTGATTATATTTCAGGAAAGCCCCTTAGGCACCAGGTACTGTGAGTTCAGCTTGAGTTTGGTTTCCACCCTCCCTTGCTTAATAAACCTAAACATAGGTTTTTCACTTCATGGATAATGGTGTTATCAGCTAGACTATTCTACAGAAAAATAAGACTATATTAGGACTGGCACTGGTGCTGGGTGTGGCATTATATATTTATTATTTTTAAGAACTATCCTCACTCCACAAGGCCTCTGTCTTCAGGAAGTTAAACAGTCTGTGTCCCTTATATTAGAAGCCACTAGTATTTCTTAGCATTCTTTGTCCTTATTCATTATCCTTCACCCTGCATCCTGTCTTGGTAACTTAATTAAATATGAAGTGATATCTACTAGGTCATTACATCTCCCTTAACAAAACCAGATTAGATAGAGTAGTAATTGGCAAAAACATCTACGTGTCTAAGGTATTCAAATGACTGTCAAAAATGAGGGTGTTGAGACATGCAACTGTTCAACTAGCCATCTACACCTTAGGCTGGCTTTAAAAATACCTGATCTTGGTGTGAAACCACACATAGATATGTTCACATCTTTAGATGTGCTTGCATTCTGTTGGGGGGGCCGGTTCTTCATACACATGTGGTCAGATGCCAGTTTCTGCTTCAGTAAAATGAAAGAGGTTTTCTCAATGTTGTTCCAGCCACCTATTGGAATTGTCTCTAACTGTTGTTCCCCTCTGGATTTAAGAAGGTATGATAAGTACAGCAGTTTATTCATAATTGCTCTCCATTGTCCGTGTTTGTCCACTAATACCCTGTTTGTAGATGGTGTTTCTCTCCTCCTACTGAGGACCCTGACTCCCTTTAGTGGGATACTTTGAGATACAAATGGAAAACATTAATAAAACTTGTTAATGGTGGGTTTATGTTTAAGAATCTTGCCCTCAAAAATAATCCACCTATACATGCTGTGAGACAGTGGCTCCTGCTCTCCTACACTACTTCATACCTTATCAGTAAGCACAAAGAATACCTCTATGAAACATGGATCTATTTTGGCATATAGATTCAGTCAAAGTAGAGAAAAGGAAATTTTGATGAAAACAAAACATTTCATCTTGCATGAAACAGATGCTTTGTAAATGTCACAGCAGGTTTCGTTTTTGACTGAACTTTTTCACTTGTGGTCTGTAAAAAGAAGGTGAAAAGTGTCATAAACCAACTACATAAAAAGTTTTAAAAATACAGAAAGTAATGCGTAAATATGTTGGATTTGTTCCATCTTAACCAATTTTTAATTTAATTTTATTACTTCAGAGTGTTTCACATTCTGATGTGAAAAATTTCTGTCTTTCTTCTGCTGCTCCCAACAGTTTAACACTACTCTGAGACTTCTTGGTCGTACTTTTGGATAATGAAAACATTTGCAGACATGCAAAAACATGCTCTATACATGCTCTAGAGGATGACTACTTTAGAACATGCCGTGAGGATAAGACAATGATATATAATTGCAGCTAATTATTTTGCTTGTCAAGTTTTAGTGTCTCATTTTAGGCCTATTGTTACAGTTTTGGTAGATTTCATTGGAAGATTACATGCTGGTGCAACAGCTTTTTGATCAAAAATTGTCTTGGTTGGAATGGAATTTAGGGCTTAAACAGGCTAAAGAAGAATTCAAATTCCAAGGCAAGTTCATAAAATCATACAAATCTGCAGGTATTACACATGAAGAATCTGAAAATGATAAAGACCACAAAAATCACTCATGAAAATCTTTAAGCAAAGTTTAATTTTTTTCCCTTTGGAGAATTAGAATTTTTTCATTTTAATGAAATCCTTGTCTATGACACTGGTCTTTCTAATTTCCTCCCACAAAACAACAAAGTTACCCTTGTTTTAAATCCAACTGTAACCTACTCTGCAAATACAAACAAATACACATGCCTGTTTAACTCCTAGCAAGGTTTAAAAAACCCTTATCTTTGAGCTGTTGCTGCACTGGAATCTGAGGTGAATGCAAAAAGGAAAACTTGACATTCAAGGAGGCTGGTTGCAGCTGTGCTGGATTGTCCAGCAATACAGGGAGAACAATCATTTGTTAATACAAAATGTGAAGCCACTTCTTTTTTTCAGTATTTGGTTCAAGCTAAAGTCCTCTAACAGTTGTACTAAATGAAGTTTTTATACACACACAAAAATTCAAATATAAAGTGTGGAGCAATTTGGGTTTGTTTTCTATGTGACCTCAGTGATTAACAGGTGGACAACATCTGACTTTTGTATATTTAAAAAAAAACTAGCAGTGTTTAGTCTATCCATGTAGAGTCTTAAGAAAAAAATTCCCTCACTTTGAAAAAGTTTTTCTGCATGAAATTTTGATGCTTCTGTATAAGTGTTGTTTTGGGGCTAGGCAGAGTAACTTGGCTTAGAGATGCCAATTTAAACATGAAATGTTTAGAAAAAAATGTGCATTTCTAATCTAAAATGGTTTTCAGAGAAGCATCTGTAGTTTGTTTTATTGTGGTACTTAGATACATATTCAACTTCTTTCTTCAGCAAGTCCAGTCTTTCTTTCATAACTAAAACTAGCATATGAGTTTACATGAGTTTGTAATATAAACACTTGTCTGGACAAGAAGCATTTACAGATTAATTTGGACTGGAGATAACTGAATCTGAAAATATGATCATGGAAATGTCTAGGTTAACCCCCTGACCATGGATGGGATACATATTTTCATTTGGTGCAGAGCGCTGAATGTTTCTGAATGTTTGGTAAATATTTGGGACCTCTGCTGTAGTTTGCAAAACTGTAGAAACTCTCCACAACAGACACACCCAGAAGATCACCAACCCTCTCGGTTGGACCTAGAGCCAGGAATCACATGCTTTTCCTATCTGTGCCCTAGTTCAGTTTCTGGTTAGTTTTAACTTCTTTTTTTTTTACTTGTAAATCTCCCCAAACCTTTATGTCTTCACTCATCAATGGTTTAGGACATACCTGCTTTACAAAAAAATCCAGAAAATGAAGTTGTTTTTAAGTGGTTTCTTGGTAATTAGAACTTGTGGTTACACAACTAAAACCCAAGTGCACTTTACTCAGCTTTGTTTTGCACGGGAGGAAATGTGTGAAGCAGTAAGTTTGGGACTGACTGCAGGGATGCTATTGGAAGCCATCATTCTGCTTCCCTTTCTACTCCCTTTGCTGTAGGACTGGATGGCAGAATCCAAGGGGCTTGTGTATTTGAAGCAGATTGTGGGAAGGGTGACTGTCAGAGGGATTGTACCCAACGCACAGGGGAGGGTCAGGGGAGAAAGTGACAGTTGTTTGAGACAACATGGACATATACTTCTGTATCCTGCATTTCACACTGGCAAGGTTACACCTGGAATCCTGAGTTCAGTTTTGGACCCCTCTCTACAAGAGAGACATTGAGGTGGTGGAGTGTGTTCAGAGAAGGGCAGTAGAGTTGGTGAAGTGTCTGAAGCACAAGTCTGATGAGTAGCAGCTGAGGGAGCTGGGGTTGTTTAGCCTGGAGAAAAAGAGACTCAGGAGACCCCTTATTGCTCTCTACAACTACCTAAAAGGAGGTTGTATCAAGGCAAGGTTTGGTGTCTTCTCCCAGGTAACAGGTGATAGGACAGACGAAATGGCCTCAAACTGTGCCAGGATAGGTTTAGATTGGATGTTAGGAAAAATTTCTTCACTGAAATGCTTGTTAAGCAGTGGAATAGGCTGCCCAAGGAAGTGGTGGAGTTGCAATCCATGGAAGTGTCAAAAAAAATGTGTGGATGTGGCACATGGCAACATAGTTTAGTGGTAAATGTTTCAGTGCTGGGTTAACAGTTGGACTTGATGATCTGAGAGGTCTTTCCCAACCTGAATGATTCTACAGTTCCTGCACTCGCCCCTCTTCATAGAGGCAGCTCAGTCAGGGCTTTCAGTGGCTTTTCTGACATGAGCTCCCAAACTGCCATGGCTACCCCTGCCCCAGCATATATGCAGCATTAATCACTGAATGTGTCTCTTACAGAAAAGCCACGGAGATCCCTAGCAGGCCTCTTCTGTGTTGTAAAAGCAAGTACAGAAGCCAGGTGTGCTCACCCTCGAGGGTGTCACTTAAGGGAGTCAGTGTCCTGAATCATAAGGCTCTGCCAGGATGGATGCTGCTGGTCTTGCTGAGGGTGGGTTAGGGCTATGCCATTTTCATGACTAGGCTTCGCAAATGAAGATTTGAGAGGGGCTCTACCCATGCTTGCTACAAACACGCTGATGGCTAAAAAGGCCAATGCGAGATAGACAAGTCCGGTTGCAGAAGGTACAGCAGAAAGGCTCCTCAGGTGATATCGACGAGACACGATTCTTTCTGCGTTGTCTTTTCTCCTCAAGACTGATCCTACATGTGTTCTCGAAAGCAGCAGCAGCATTATAGATGGTGTGTCTCCAGGCCTCCTAATTGGAGGCCAGGGTAGACCAATGGTGGTGATCAATATGGCCAAGGCTGAGGGATTGTTTCAGGCAGTCCTTTTATCTCCTCTTCAGGGCTCCTCTCTTGCGGCAGCCGCTGGCAAGTTCCCCATATAGCACAATCTTAAGGAGGCGGTAGTCCTGCATCCTGGAGACCTGCCCTGCCCAGCGCAGCTGTGTTCTCAGCAGCATGGCCTCGACGCTCGTGACTGCTGCCTGTTCAATGACAGATGTGTTGGTCAGTCCAGTGGATGTTTAGGATTGTACGGAGGCAGCGCTGATGGAAGCATTCTAAGAGACGCAAGTGGTGGCGGTAAATGACCCATGATTCAGATCCATATAAAAGAGTAGACAGTACAATGGCTCTGTAAACACTGATCTTAGTACTTTTCTGTCGCGGGTCGAGGCGGGACACGACACAAACCTTTGTGGATTCAGAGGTTGGAACACTCTATTACACTATTTTTATACACTTTTAGGCTACAGATGTTAACTCTTTATTGGTCTCCAAACTACATAAATATCCCTCTATTGGCCGCTAATAACATTATATAACTCTGCTCACTGTGCACGTCAGTCAACTATGACTCAGCACATTTTACCGGAAAACCATATTGTTACATCTTCTGGATCCGGGCGTAATTCTCCCCTGAACAAAGGCTCCTACTTAGTTTTAACTCTTCCAGAACCCCCCAGGCCAGCTGGGGGAAAATCACCACACTTTTCTTCAGATGTTTGTTTTGCCACACTCTTTTATGGAGTTTACCAAAAGCTCTGTATGCCTTTGCTAACCTGTTGTCTATTTTTGCATCAATCTTACCGTCCGAGGAGATGATGCTTCTCAGGTAATGAAACTGCTGGACTGATTGAACTCTGTTTCACCAATGGTGATGTGGGGATGATGGGAGACTTCCTGAGGTGCAGGCTGATATAAAACTTTTATTTTCTTCAAGCTGACTTCCAGTCCAAACAGCTCAGCAGCCTCTGCAAAGCAGGATGTTAAACATTGCAGAGCTACTTCTGTGTGGGCAATGAGGGCGGCATCACCAGCATAAAGCAGCTCACGGACAAGATGATTTAAGGTCTTAGTGTGGGCCCTCAGTCGCCTTAGATTGAATAGGCTCCCATCGGTATGATATCGAATGTAGACACCGTTCTCATCATTAAGGTCTGCTGTGGCCCTTTGGAGCATCATGCTGAAGAAGACTGTGAATAAAGTTGGTGTGAGAACGCAGCCTTGCTATACACCATTTGCTATTGGAAACGGCTCAGAAAGTGCGTCGCCATATCTGACTTGACCACGCTTGTCCTCATGAAGCGAGATGATAATTTTGAGGAACATCCTAAACGTTTCAAAATCTACCACAGACCTTTTCTGCTCACAGTATTGAAAGCCTTGGTGAGATCAACAAAGGTAACATAGTGTCCTTTGTTCTGTTCCCTGCACTTCTCTTGCAGTTGTCTGAGAGCAAATACCGTGTCTGTGGTACTTCTTTTGGCTCAGAAACCACATTGGCTCTCAGGTAGAAGTTCTTCTGCTATGGCGGGTATTAATCTGTTTAAAAGAATTCTTGCAAGGATTTTACCAACAGTGGAGAGCAGAGTAATACCTCGGTAATTTGAACAGTCTGATTTATCTCCTTTCCTGTTGTACAAGGTGATGATGACAGCGTCAAGAAGGTCTGAAGGCAGTTCACCTCGTTCCCAACAGTGCACCACAAATTCATGAAACTTAGCATGGAGTGCTTGGCCACCATGCTTCCAGATTTCAGTTGGGATTCCGTCAACCCCAGCTACCTTGCCAATTTTCACCTGTTGTATTACTTTAAGAGTTTCTCCCATGGTGGGGGCAGTATCCAGTTCAGTTTTCATGGGTTGTTGTGAAATGTACTGCATTGCTGAGTCTTGAACTACACGGCTAATACTGAAGAGAGTCTGAAAGTGTTCAGACCATCGATTCAAAATGGAAATTTTACCTGTGAGAAGCATTTAGCCATCTGCACTGAGTAAAGGGCATTGAACGTGGTGTGTAGGACCGTAGACTGTTTTCAGAGCCTCAGCTATGTGGCCAAATGCAGAAAGCTCAGAGCACAGTTTGGCTGTGGGGAGGGGGTGAAGGCACCATGGAGCCTGGAAGGCTGCTGGGAAAGGGAATGGGGCAGCTTCAGACCAGCATAGTGATGTCCCTGATGGCACAGTGTAGTGGGGCAGGAGTGGTGTAGGGGGGAATGAGAAGTCTGAAAGTCTTTCATGGAAAAATACCATGGTCTTTCCAGCTAGCTCAGTGGCTTCCCTTCATTAACTTGGATCACTTGTTTCATCCCATGTCATTTTGAAGATGAACTGACATAACTGGACTTCAGCTCAGTAAGTCTCAAACTTAGATTAGTGGAACAAAATTCTTTCTATACAAAACAGAATTTTATATGCTAACATGAATATGGAAAGCTGGGGAAGGAAAATATGAATTTTGATACTTAATCTCCTTGAACTCCTGGAAGTATAGCTATGGTGTACTTCAAATAACTGCCTTACTGAGGAAAAATGCCTTCTATTATTCAGACCGTTGCTACCTGATTTGAATTTATGACTGTGTAAATGTGCTGTGTGACTGAATTACAAGGCATGTGTGCATATTAAACCTGGTGACTGTGGGAAGCAAGTAACAGTGATATACAACTTAAAGAATGATCAAAACCAGGAGCTGATGTGACCAGTGGGCTGTAATAAATGTAAGTATTTTGAGTGCTTGTCATCTGTCCATGTGATCCTAATGTTGGCAGCCTGTGGAAAGTGATGCGTGGGAAACTAGTGCAAAGAGCTGATTTATTTTATGCTAATGGGGAAAAATCCATATTGTTCAAATTAAATCCTAAAGCAGAAACAAATCATCCAGCCAAAGCCCATCCTACGGAGTTTCATTGAAAGTCTCATGACCTCAAAGTAAAAATTAAACAATGTTAGGAGCTGCTGTTTTCAAGTGCTTCTTCCTGCTGAAAGCGGCTGAAATTCTCCTACAGATGGCTATTTAAGTGAAAAGCCAAATGGGGAAATCACAGCAGTATGCAATAGCTTCTAACTGCATCAGAGTGAATAATGTGGGACAAGTGAGCCAGGACTCTGCCTCGACCTCTGCTTTTTCCCACCAGAGTCTGAGTACCAGTAGTTCTTCTCAATTAAAAAAAAAAGAGAGAGGGGGGAATTTCTTGCTGCTGTTTCACTTGAACAAAATAAAAGAGATTTTAAACAAAATAAAAGAGATTATGCAAAGATAGACTAAAGTGGGAGTAGAAGGAAAGAAAAAATAGAAGAACAGCCTACTTCAGGGCTCTCAAACAATGTTTCTCCTACTTTTGCTGTCAACTGCCTCCCCAGAGGTTCACTGCAGGCTTGTTTGTCTCCCAGGCTTTTTTCTATGTAACTTGATGCCTAGAAAAGCATAATAGGACTTAAGCATTTTTATTTAAAGGAAACTGAGGGGCCAAGTGATTTATCATGGAGATTTAGAATTTCCTTGAGAAAAACAGAGGGGCAGAAGGCTTATGAATTAATTGTTGTTTTGGGGGATTTTTTTGTTTGTTTGGGGTTTTTTTGCTAACGGGAACTCATTTATGTAAGAAATAAAAAAACATACAATAAGTATAACCCCAGTTTCACTAAAATGCTTATGACACTGTCCTGTGAGGTAATTTTATCATCACTCCTGAACGTATTTGGATTTTCATTTTTCCAGAAGTTTCTAGCTTATCCATTGGAATGACTTGGAGCAATGAGATCATGTTGAAAGATAATGAGCAGAGAACTGGTCTTGGATTTCAACTCAAAAAATGCCTCTGGAGAATGGTCAAGAACAAAACAAGCATTTTTTCCCTCAGGTCTTTTTCTTAGAGAGCATGGAACACAATGGCAAAATGTCATGGTCATGGTTGAAGTAGACATTCAGCTTTTGTCTCTACTAGATGGAGTGTGATTATCTTATGCTCTTTAGTGGCTTGTCATTAGCACCTTGGGACTAGTAATTTGTAAATTACTAGAATTTATTCCGTTGGTGCTCCAAAGAAAAGGTTTATTTGCGAAAAGTTAAAAATGAGGATTTCTTTCTACACTGCTATTTAGCCTTCTTAAAAATGAGGCATGAGGAGCCCACAAATAATAAATCCAGAACAGAGATGCTCCTAATATTATGTGAAGAGTGACTAGGGGACAGTTCTCAGTAATCTTTGAGTGGTCACTTTGGTGAATCCTGAGAACTGGTGGGATTTATGAAGATTAATGAACATGTTGGCCTTCTCCAATATATAGTCTGGCTTGGTGGAGGAAATGAGAGCATTTACCTCAAGTTTAGCAAAGCTATAGACACTGTTTCCTGTAATAGCTTCATGGATAAGATGATGAAGTACAGACTAAGGGCACACTGAGACAGATTAGAAACCAGCTTAGCCACTGACCCCAGAGGGTTGTGATCAGCAGCACAGAGTCCAGCTGAAGACCAGTTATTAGTGAGGTACCCTAAGGGTCATTACTGGGGCTGTGTCAGTGCAGAATAGGAAATGTGACAAGTTCTGCCACCTGATGGCACCTGACAGCTGTGTGTACGTACACAAGGTTGGTGAAAAGACACTGAAACCAAATCAATGCCAGGGGCACAGTCAAACTACCCCAGGATTTAACACTACAGGATATTTCAATAAAGGTTACTAAGGTCACAGGGGGAAGCAAAATTTGTGTGGCAGAAAGTCTAAAGCTGATTGTAAACTGAAAGAATAGGATAAGTTGATGCCAGCCAGCTGTGAGAGCTGGTGAAAAACACTAGAGGCTGTGGAGCTGACCCTTGACACTAACAGTTGCAATTGCCTGGCAGGAAACATCCCCTATTGCACAATAGAAAGACCAGGAACAATTACTGGTGCCAGCAGAGGATTGAGGAGAAGCCAAGCTGCAGTTCCATCAGAATTTATTTACTCAAAGCTCAGATGAAATACCAACCAAACAAGGGAGTTCAGCATAACAGTATGCACCAGAACTGACAGGTTTGTACCACTTAATGTAGAAAAGGAGGCGTTTGAGATCATGGCTGTTCCAAAGCCTTGGGGGCAAATAAAGCAGGACAAAATCCAGCATCAGAAACTAAAATGTTTTAGTGGTTGGAACCAATGGGAGCATTCTTTGTTCTCAGGACAATTAAAGGTGCAATCTCAGCTTCCCTACTTTTCCTCTTGCCTGTAATGGGCTTTCCAGCCACCTTCTCTCTGGTACGTTTTGATAAAGAATTACAGTACCTTGACACTACCATTTCTTTGCATAATTCTGGAAACTGTCTTAATTTGGGAAAATATATGCTCATTTATATTAAAATAATGTCCAATGTGACACAGTGTTCACATAGTGTATTTGCACAGACTCTACAAAAATACTCCCTTAGGTAGACAGTTCTGACCAAATACTGTATACATTTTGGACTGGAAATTACTCTCTAGACTGTGAAACACAGACAGACACACCCACCCTTTCCCCTTCTTTTGATAGATGGACTCCAGTAGTTGTTCAATACGTTAATAAAAATACAGAGATGTTAAATTAACTTTTCTGCAATGTATTTATTAAAAAGACTTGAGCATATTAAATTAGTGTAATATTAATGCTACTTTTTAATGCAATTCAGAATTGAAATTCAGATGAATGATAAAAAAAAAGATGTCAGTAATAAACTGATATCAGCTATGCCTATATCATCTCCAGCTATCTCTAAATTAGAGTAAGGTGTTTGCATATATACAAGCAGTGTATTGACCCTGAGATGAATTGTATAGTTAGAGATTAACAGCTGCCAACGCTTTGAGGATGCTGGAATATACATACTATCTGCTGGGATAGTAGTGTTATATAGAGTGATTCTCTTTACTGTGTTTTCAAGGTCTGCCAAGGTTCTTGCAAAATGTTTAAATCTGTCCTCATCTCAGCATAGTTTTGCTTGCCTGGTTGGGATAATGCTGACTGGCTTGGTTGTCTGGTGATCCACAACCTGTCTGCATAGAGGTGTTGGTGTGGCGGGACAGTTTGGAAGTGGCAGGTAGGGCAAATCATCACAGGTCCCCTAACGCTGCTTTTTGAAGACTCTTGATTTTGGCAGCACTGCTGCTGTAGTTTTGACACTCTCTGGATGTATTTGTGCTTGAGTGTAGTTTGAGTGCTCAGTATATGAAAGTATGTAGTGCTTCATCTCTCACAGTATTCACTGAAGAGACTCCCGTTGAGATTTGGCAGTGAGATTTGGGTTAGGTTCTCACATGGTCGTCTCCTGCACAAGTCCTCGGCATTCACTGAAGAGACAGGCATGTGCTTAAATGAGTATGTTCTGCCAGCTTTTTGATAGACGTCTCTGTAAGGACTATCAAGTTTGCACATGGATAAAATATATAGAAATATAACTGCAGAAAGCAAATCCACTCATATTACGTCATCTGTGAAGGTGACCCAGTTGGTCTGTAGAACTTCAATTAAGGCATGGGAGGACACATTCAGCAATGCACACAAAATGCATTTAATCACCCTAAAGAAGGAAGCCATTGTAGAATGAAATTAAAACAACACACACGAGGGGGCAGCATTGGCTACCAGAATTGCTGCCAGCTTTTGTTAATCCAGGAGACTTCATGCAACTTGATTTGGAAAGGTGGGGTATCACATTAGCATATTCTGTGTTTTGGAAAGTTAAGTATGCAGATACACACCTCACAGGTCTCATATATATGAATTTTTTTCCTCTTCAGGAGATACTTATTGGGGGTTGTGTCTTTGTTCATGGTAGTATCTGAAAGATTTTTGTGAAACACGGCATATCTCATAGTTTCATTCATGCAGTTCAACATGTTTTTCACACAGTTCATGTAGGCCATATATAGCTTTCATAAGCACACTGTTTGAAGGAGCACTTCACTACATACGAGGAACAAGACAGATTGGAATAACACACTCCTAAGTAAAAGAGAAATCCATTATTTGTTCCAGTTCAAATATGATTTTTTGCTGAACTCCAATTATCTAGGAAAGAGCAGAAAGACAAATAGCAATAAGAAAGAATTTCCAGCTCAGTGTTCCCCCAGCACGTGTTTTCTTCTGAGACCAAATTGTAGCATGTATCGTGATCACAGCAGTCAATGTCTTGTATCATTATATTCCCAAAGCAAGTAACTTTTAGCTTAGTAAAAAATTTTAAAAATTCCAGCCTTATACGTAAGCTAGAAGGGTACAAACAAATATATAACATAAATATGTATATATTTATTAAGCATCTTTGTATATAAGCTTATGATTAAATGTGAATGCCAGAGTTTAGGAGAAAAGAAAATAAAAATTCAAGAGAATAAATTTCTTCATTAGAGAAAACTGTGCAGCTAAGCAGCATGATGCCTGGTTTAACTTTGTTGTAACTACTTTTGTAACTCTCCTACTAAAAAAATAAACCAGGAACAAAAAAACCCAAAATTGGAGTAAACATCTTGTTCTGTGGCTTAATCAACTGATAATTAGTTGTTGACTTCCTCCTAACTAGACATACCACACATAATTTGTACTTCTTAGTCTTCAAATTAGAGTCAGGTGATTGTCTCCTCTGAAATATATCGTACTTAGATGTCTGTCAGAAACTCTCTTGCACGTCTCTACCAAAAATCAGAGAGAGAGATTTCCAGGAAAAGGTCCAACATGAAAATGAAACTTCAGGGACTTTATGTGCATTACATATCACAGCTTCAACTACCATCAATATACAAATAAGTTGCTTTTCAAAATAAGTCTCAGAACTTGTCCTCGGAGCAAACGCTTGCAACCAGAATACCAGGATATTGCAAAAAAGGCATCCCTCCAACACAGCCCCTTTTCACTGAATGAGGGGGTAATTACAGCGACTCAAACCCCTGGGACAAATCACCCAACAAGGCAAAGGAGCTACAGCACTGCTTCTCTCTCTCCCTTTTGGTAGACAGCATCTTCTGTGGTCAGAGATACTCACCCTGACACTTGATCCTCTATGTGCTTTGACAGAATTAAACGAATTAAGACTTGCCAGCTCAACTAGACAACACAAAGTTGAAAGGATTCAACTAGCAGAGACTTAAAAAGCTCTGCTTTTAAATGGTAGAGATGATCACATTTCATAATACAGAGGCATATTAGATTTCTCATCATCTCAAGTACCTTGCTCAGCTGGCTGCTGTGAAGCCTGAGTCTCCAAGGACACTGATGCCCACTGATAGGATCGACAGTGAGACTCTGAAGTGGATTCTCCTGAAGCTGGGCACTGAGATTGCAAGGGAGGACATGCCTAACACCAAATAACTCCTCTCCTGGGTTTTTTAGACAACAGAAGAAGTGACAAGCCCTTTTCCATTTTTCCCTCTGCTCTGTAAGAGAGGGAAACCCCTGCCTGCTGGGGTCTCTCAAATTTTTTCACCATTTCCCTGTTCTTCTTAATTCTCCCCCACAATCATAGGAGATTCAGAAAATAACAAAACTAAATGAAACCCACACAGGAACCATGGTTATTCACCCACCCACGCTGAGCCACCTGCTCTCTGAGGAGTAAAAAGGTAGACAAGCACTGAAATATCCACAGGGAATACCCATTCACTGCAGGGCCTGCAGCCAACTCTTTGTGCAGCTAAAGCAGCTGGCTGGAGGTATATTCACAGTTCCCTTCAGGAGTCAGCTTTCCAAAATCATTTGTGAGCAACAATCACCTCAGTTAAATACAGGGCTGTAATTCAAGGGAAAGTGACTGTTACTACTGAGGAACTCTGCAAAGGGGTTTCTGGAAAGCTCCTTACATCTCTAAAGCATCAGCATCACTGCCAGTTCCACATCAGCTCCAGGGAAAACCAAACAAGTTTTCCATCTATTTATCCAAGTGCTGAGATCCCAAGTAGGGTTTTGTGACGGTTGTTACCATGAGTGAGCCCGGTCCAGTTAAAAGTCTTCATTTCCAGAAAAGCAAAAGGCACAGGGCCGTTGCCATTACCTCTGGCAATAACACAGTTCCCGCCTGCAGAATTCATCCCTCCTGGAAGTAGTCATAACTGTTTCATGGAAAAAAATTACTTCACATACATAGGAAAAGACTACAATACTCATACTGAAGCTGTCTGGCTCAAGACAGTAGAATATGCATCCATGGGCAAAACTGAAAACCAGAGACCAAGATGTCCTGCACCAGTTGTCTTTCTTGGCAGTCCACAAACTGCAGGGCAGGTGTTCTCCCAAAACAGACTGAGTGCACAGTGCAGGTGACTGCATAGACTGTGCTGCTTTTAATGTGGTGAGTTTAATATGTTCTCTTGATCTTTTCACTTCCAAGTATTCTGACATCTTGTTTGTCTTTCCAAGCCCACTGTCTCGAGTCACAACCCATGATCCTGTGGTCTGATCAGCAAATAGAAGCTTATCACTCAAAATCGGTACTGCAATTGGTATTCATAAACACAAAAAAGAGTTAGAGCCTTAGTCTGGAAATCTCTGACTTTGCACCCCAGAAAATGCAACAAATATCATAAAGAATTGCAGGAGGAGTCAGTTGTTTCACTGTTTTTCCCTGTGGATAGCAATTAGAAGCTCACAGTTTTCTATTGCTGGCAGTCATTCATTTCTCCTAAAAGGAAGGGCATGCGTAGATGCTGGTAATGAAGCTGACCTCTTCATAATAACTGTTTCTTGTTTTTTTAACACAATGGAGATGAAAGTAGGCACCCAAATAGTCCTGATCAGCATTTTTAAAAGTTTTTTTTACAGTTCTGTATATTTAGCCAAACTGATTTCTGTATGCCTTAGCTGAACACATTGATTCCTCTTTTCTTTGCCTTTCTACATTAAGCCAAAGGCAAACAACTGCTCTAATGGCACATGGAAGCTGCTTGGAAATTTAAACCTTCTGGACACACCTCAAGAGCTTCCCTTCCTTTCAGTGCTGCAGTTACAAAAATGACATTATGAAGGGAAAAACTTGATACAACAAATTATTTGAAAGGATAGAGCATGGACAGTCACAGGTAGATTTGGATTATTAAAATTAGAAAAAAAAAGGAAAAAAATAGCTTTGGCTTCAGTTGTCAATTTGAGTTTTTTTCACACAGGCTTTACCGTCTTCCTTTGGTGTCACTGGTTGCAACAGCTCAGATGTAATTCTGACTAATATCCATGCCCTGGCAAGAATGGCGGTGTCCTTCACTTGAATAACACCACCCAGGTTGAGCTCCTTGTCCCAGCAGTTCTTGCTTTGCTCCACTGCATAGACACAGCTCTCTCAATCCTGGCCTGTAGCAGCAGCTCCTGCCTTACTTATAATTTCCCATGTGAGATGACTCCTTACAGAAAAAACTGTTCTCAGCTTGCAGAGGCATTGATAAGAATCGGTATTTAAAGCTGTTCTTGTCGATCTACAGTGATGGAATGGACAGCAGATATCAGTGCTTGCCCATTCCCCCTGCTTTCATACCTTGCATAAACAGGCCTTCCAGACAAGGAATGCTTCACACAAGCCCAATGTGATCTGTGCTGCCCTGCTCCTCACAGTGTGGCCGACACACGGGCTCCTGCTTTTAGCAGGTGTCCAGGTGTCCCGGGGGGATAACAGGTCAAATGCATAGGGCAGGGGCTGTCCCAGCTAGGGACCTGCTCAAAGACCCTGCTGGAGAGGGGGAACTGGCACTTCCCAACCTCAGGACACAGCACATCCTCAAGGCGGGGACATAGCACAGTCCTGTGCCACCCAACCCCCCAGCCCCTGCCCAACGGTTGAAAGGGAGCAGCCACTGAGGAAACCCTCAGCTACCAGTGCCAGACATGTAGCTCCTTTGTCCAAAAGGCAGAGGGATCAGAGGCATTCAAAAGAAAAAGTGGCAAAAGATCAAATGATGTGATTTGTGTCATATTTTGTGGGGCCTGAGTACTGACGGACGTGCATGGAAGCATTTTACCACCCTAGACAGGCAAACTCCTGGACCAGGGTCACTACAACACAGATTTCTCATGTAAATGGCTAGCTACCGGGATAAGAAAAACAAAATGGCACTGGAATTCTATATGCAGCGAAACACAATAGCATCCCAACTAATCTCTGTGATTCTTCATGTTTCCTCTTCTGTGCAATTGGTGAGCCACTCTTGGAACACCATGCACACATAGAGCTTCCTGTGCTGGCACCTTTTGTCTGAGAGGAATCTTCATTCTTAGTCCATTTGGGGACTCAGACTGAGCATTTCAGTGCAGGGGTTCTGAAACCAAACAAATGAAGTAGCAGTCAGGAAAAAAAACCCTTACCCTCCATGTCTCCTGTGCAATTTGGGAGCCACTCTTGACACTCCATGCACACACAGAGCTTCCTGTGCTGGTACCTTTTGTCTGGTAAGAATCTTCATTCTTATTCCATTTTGGGGCTCAGACTGAGAATTCAAGAGAAGGAGTTCTGACATCAAACAAATGCATTTCCACTCAGGAAAGAAAGCCCTTACCTTCCATCTCTCCTGTGCAATTGGGGAGCCACTCTTGGCACTCCATGCAAACATGGAGCTTCCTGTTCTGGCACCTTTTGCCTGGGAGGAATCTTTATTCTTGTTCCATTTTGGGACTCACACTGACCAATCCATTGCAGGGGTTCTGACACCAAACAACTGCAGTTCCACCCAGGAAAGAAAGCCCTCACCCTCCATGTCTCCTGTGCAATTGGTGAGCCACTCTTGGCACTCCATACACACATAGAGCTCCCTGTGCTGGCACCTTTTGTCTGGGAAGAATCTGTATTTTATTCCTTTTGGGGACTCAAGAGTGACAATTGCAGGGAAGGGGTTCTGACACCAAACAATTGCAGTTCCACCCAGGAAAAAAAGCCCTTACCCTCCATGTCTCCTGTGCAATTGGTGAGCCACTCTTGGCACTCCATGCCCACACAGAGCTTCCTGTGCTGGCACCTTTTGTCTGGGAGGAATCTTCATTCTTAGTCCATTTTAGAGTTCAGACTGAAAATTCCAGCACAGAGGTTCTCACACCAAACAAATGCATTTCAACCCAGGAAAGAAGGCCCAGTCCTCCATCTCTCCTGTGAGATATCTTTTAATAAAGGGCTGTTATCCTTCCTTTTTCCACACTTTTTTTCCCCCTCAATTGGAGCCTCTTAATGTCAAATTTACAGTTGCTTAGAGGGAGGGGTTTGGGTCTTCTTCCTCATAACTCATGCTCAGTAAACCACCTGTGTACCATTTAAACTGAGACAGTATTAGAACTGGTTTCAGTACCCTCTAGAATTTACACAGTACATTAGAAACCCACATCCATTAACAATCTTGGGTGCAATGCCTGTTGCAGAATGGGCCTGAATTATACAGGCAAATTATATCCCAATAGTGCAGAGATGAAAAAATTATTCTTCTAAGGAACAGTTATATTGCCCAACACAAAAAAAAAGTGGAAAAAGCCTCAAAGAAGAAGTGTAAGAGGATGACAAAGAGATCCCATTGTATACTCAAAGGGACGCAAGCCCCACAGGGCATGAAATCTTGTGGGATTCCTTGAGGGAAATCCTCCTCCCATCACTTCAGAAACTAACCCATGAATAAAACCTGAGCAGACCCTTCTCCCAGCACTGAGCCCTGCAACACCTCTGTGGCAAACACAGAGCAGGATGCTTCAGCCACCACTTTCATGCCTTGTCTCCTGGTTTTCTTGTTTTACTTGTTTGATTGTCTGAAACTAACTTATGGGATCTTCCTGCCAGGTAGTGCTCAGATCCAGGCTTTGCTGGTTGTCAGCAGCTGGTCCCAGCAAAGTCATCCCTGAATCAGTTTTGGGAGGAGAGGAGGCAGATGTTCTGAGTCGTGACTCTCCTGCTGCTCTGAACACCCATTCCTGGTCATTAAGCAAAGGGCAAGGGGCAATAAATGGGGCAGCACTGGAAACAGAGATTTATACCTAAACCACATTCAGAAAGGAAACACTAAGGCCATTCAGAGAGAAAACACAAACTACAATTTCTCTACAAGAAGCTGCGAACACAAGAAGTCTTGCAACACTTCATAACAAACATTAATTTATTGTTTATTTCCCCACATGAATGAATCAACCATCAACCATCTTGGAAACTCCATCACACACAGGGCAGAAAAAGGTTATATACAAGAGGGATATACATCCCCAAAATAAGATGTACAGATTTATCACGGAAACCAAGAGGGACGGGAGAGGACAAAACCAAAAACACGGACATTGCAGTCAGACTTTGACTTTCAAGAGATCTCTATCTCCATGTAAGTTGAGTTTTCAACTATTAAATAAATGGCATCTTAAAAATAGAACATTTGACAATATCAACACATGTATTATTATTTCTTTTAAATAAATATTGCATGGAAATGACGCTTCTTTGCCACTATAGCTGCCTCTTTTCCTTCTGCAACTCAACCATCATCTCTGGTTTTCCTAGGATTAATGGTTTGTTTCTTAATGGCAAATGGTATTTCCTCCACTCTTATGTTTTGGTTTGTGTTTTTATTTATTCTTGTTTGTTTTTTTGTAAAGGCCTGAATAGGCCCAGATGAAAATGATGATTATCCTTCCTAACCCTTTGCAGGCCTCTGACCCAGCTCAAGGTTGAAATATGATGGCTTTTTTAAAAAATTTCCTATTATTTAAACAGTCTTCTCTATGTCCTGAAACAAAACACAGCTCCCTGCTGTGGAGTTTGGTACTGATGCTTCCACAGATTGCTTTTGAAGTGAAAGCCCCCAAGTAGCTCCCCCACAACCTGCTCATGACCTCCTTTCCCTCAAAGCCCAGGGGAGTTTGCCCTAGGAAAGGGAGCAGCCCTTGCATGACCGCTTCTGCACAGCAGCAGAGACAGTCAGGGATTCATCTACCTTCTCTGGGCATCTTCTTACTGGTTTTGTTCGCCCAACACTCTTTATTGAGGTTTGCAAGGAGCAGGGCAACAGATAATCCCTATCTGGGCAGCTCAGGACAGGCGAGGACAGGACCTGGAGCACCACAGGCGGCAATGAGCTGGATGTAGGACAGGGGCAGCCACATGCCTGCCTAGTAGGTTTTGGCAAGTGGTTCTCCAGGGGGAAAGTTGTGAGCCAGTGGCTCTCCGATGGGAACCTGGCCTGACAGCAGGGAGGGACATGGGTGCCACACAAAATGAAAGTACCAGAAGACCCGTGCCTCTGCTACACCTTATGCTTACCCTTAACACGCTGCTACAGTTCTTGCAGGTTCCCACAGTGGTTTTCAGGTTCAGTAAAGCTTTCTTTCTTCTTTCCTCCTCCTCCTCCTCATCGGGTGATCCTAGAAATAGCTTTGTCTAAAGACAAAGTCAGAAGGCGGCATCGATCTACTAATCTGGGATTGAGTTCCAAAGTACACATTAGCCTTCAGGCTGGTTGCCCATCCCCATGTTTTCTGAGAACAAAATGGTTAATGCTGAGCCTCTCTCTGTCCCTGGCTCAATCCAAGCAGTTGCTGCTCCAGGGAGAAGGAGTGCAAATGAAATTTGATAGGTAAAATGGGGAGGGAGGAACACGGACCTTCCTTCCATTTGTTAGGACAGCTCACCCCTGAAATGTACTAAGGCTTTTAACAAAGAGAACATGAAAGGACCATGTCTTCAGGGTGTAGGAAGAGTCAACCATGATCCCAGCAGTCCTGCACTGCCAGGGGAGGTGGGAGGAGAGCTCCCTTGTGCTCAGGACCAGGGCAGAGCCTCAGCACACTCCAGTCACCCCTCACAGAGATGGAATGACTCCAGGTTTCCCTGTGGCAGGGGCCATTTCTACAGAAACTACTTTTGGAAATGCAGACCTTTTGCTGATATTTACTTACTGCCCACTTTCATGAGCCTGTTCAAAATCACGAGCGGGTATTTTACAAAGGGTGTACTGCTGCATTTGTGCAGAAATGTTCTTCCATTGTGAAATTATGTGGAAAAGGGAGAATTTTTTTTTGTAAATACAATTATTTTAGGATACTATCTCTTCACCACTCCAACAGGTCTGTCAGAGATACGGTGAGGGAGGTGAGAGGGCACCAGAGGGCTAAGGCACACTCTTATATGAGGATGGTAGGACACTGCTGTCACACAAGAAATCTTTGGATAGAGAAGGGTGTCACCTGACTAAACAAGCAAACGCCATGGATGCTGCCTTCACTGATATCGTGACAAGGAAAAATGCTTGCAAACACTAATTATTCCCTTTCATGTTCCCTTGACAGGTTTCTAAGTCACTGGGCCCATTGTACAGTGTGGCTGAGGAAGAGCATGTGAGTTCTGTCCCACACAAAGGAGACCCACTTTGGTATCAAATCCTGCTCTTAGATATTCATCAAGATCCCCAAGGGTTGCACCTAAATATCCACATGCAAAATTTGTCTTATGTTCCACATTCAGCCCCCTAGTCCCTCCTTAATGAGAAGCGATTCCTCCATGTGGAAGCTCTTAGACCCAGAACAATGTCCAAGCAAGATCCAGTGCAGTTTTGCATCCCCACCCACCAAAATGACAAAAAGCAATCCTCATTGTGACACCCCTCAGAAGAGAGGCAGAGCTGTTCCAACCACATCATGTCATTTTGCCATCCCAGCTGTTTGGCTTACAAGGCTGAAACCGAGCAAGACCTGTAGTAACATAATTTGAGTGCAATGGGCATGTATGTCCACGAGAGCACAGCAAAGAGGACCAAAGCAGTGATGATTTAAAAAGTAAACTGGCAGCACTGAAGGCAGTGGGTTCCCCAATTCCATCAACTGGCTGACGAAAGCAAGAGGGTGAGGATGGAAAGCAGGCAAAGCAGATCCTTTTGCTGTTTTTACTGTAACTTATTGCTGTCTGGTGCTGATGAGGTTGCTGCTCACTCTCTGGGGAACAAAGACACCAAAGATTGCATCCGTGCTTGCTAAAACGACTTCTCCGGCATGTTTTCTGGGCACACAACTGCTGCAGGCTGTGGGATGTTGCATAACCACCTCTGGAGGCAGATTTCCTTCTTGTCAGCATCATGTGCAACTCTTGTCCTGCTGGTTATTTGTAACAGAAATGTTTCAAGACCATCAATACATTGGGCCATTCAGACAATTCATTGCACTTCATCATTTTAAAGGAAGGTGCCATTCTCCATCTCTTCTTTTTCAAGGCAGCAAAGTGCTACCCTAAAATAACACAGTTCAAAGATTTTCCAGTGTAACCAGATAACTTCCAACTTTATTTAAAATATTTTCCTTTGCAGGTGCTTGTATTGAACAATAAAGAAGAAAAAATTAAACTGTTTCTGAGGCTTCAAAAGTGCAACAAACTTCAAGGTATTTAACCACCTGGAGAACCAGTTAAGGCATATTTGCTTCCAGTCTCAGCCACTGTAATCCCTGTCTGATGTAGTGTACCAGGTCAGTCAGGCTACTGGTCAGTGCCAGAGCACAGGTTGCTTTGCTGAGTTCAGAAAAAAACTCTGGAAAAAAAGGAAGAGAGAAAGAAAACATTTGGTTGGTTTCATACAACAGGCACATCTCCCAAGGTGAGAAGGGCAGTGAGGAGCAACAGCAGCAGCCCATGGTGAGTTGTTCAGTCCAGTTAAACAGTGTTAATGCCGACAGCTCAGCAGGGTTAGAGGGCTGTAAAGTATAACAAGGGCACACAAGAGGAAAACACTTGCACACACATACACACACTGACCTGCCTCCTCATGTGTTCTCTTAAAAGGATATTGAGGCTCCATGGTAGCTGGATAAAAGTTTGGGTGTTCACACCACAGTCCCTGCTTCGAGTTTTCCCCAGATTTTAAACAGGCCAAATTTGAGTGTCTTCCTGAGCAACACTCAGAAGCACACAGACCTGCCATCAGGCTGGGGTCCCTTTTCTGCTTTCATACTCAAACCTTGGAGACACCATGATTTCTCCACTGAACAGATTTAACAATTCCTGTGGGTTGTCGGGTTATACATCTGATTTGGACTGCTTATAGCTGAGCATACCAGGCAGATCCCACAGTCCTCCTATCCCATCACCGACTTCAGGCACCATGCTCCTCCTCTGGCATAGGCAGGAGGTGGTTCTTGCAGCACATCTGAGCCCACTGTGAGGTGCCGGCCCGCTGCAAGCCCTGCTCTGTGCTGGCAATCATCTGTGCAGGTGACCAAAAGTTATGGAAAATTCTCACACCTACTTTTTTACAGTCACCCTTCCAAGATATTCCTGTATGACCAGCCTTCCAGTCACATGGCTTGTCCCAGTCCCTCAGTCTCTCCAGCCTCAATCATGTTGCCAAGTACCTTTTCAGAAACCAGCCATTCTCAGGTCTCCCTTTTGACACACAAAGATTGAGGTTGCTTGGCTGTGCAAGGAACTCTTCAGAAGCAGAGTGCACAACACTTTCATTTTAATACTTGCCAATTCAGAAGCAGAGAATACATCTCCCCTGATTTTCCTGCTTTTGTTTACTAAATCCATGTCTAAAAAATTTTGTTTATAAATCCAAATCTTACAAAAGAGTTGTAAGCAGAGACAAGGAGTCCAAAGCCCCTGTCTGTATCATGTGAAAGGAGAGGGACTTCCCATCCATGCCTGCAGCTTCAGTTTGTGCTTGCTGGCAGAGATTAGAGGTTGGAAGACAACCTGTTACAGCCTCATGATTCGTGGCACTGCCCTGAATTACGGCGAGGAGTTGGGTGGGTCCTGCTTGTAGACCCACCAGAAAGCACTTCAGCTCTGCACAAGTGATTCGGACATCGGTTACAACTAACTGCTTTCCACTAACTTAGGACTTCCCTGTTTTAAGTATCTTGAAAGCAGAAGGTCAATGCTCTTTCTTCCTCCTCTTATGCCCTATGAATTGCATAAAAGAAGCAAGGATGTGGTCTTTTTTTCCGTTTTATGTTCTCACTCTCTGTACCTCTGTGCCTGTATACTACACTGAATATCAACAAGTTCCAGTTCTCAAATGTCTCCTGAACAGTGACAACAACCATCAAGCCTACAGGAATATTTACTGATCTCCTGCACAGATCCACTCCCTTGAGAATATTTACTACTCCAGTCATCATTTCCTTACATCAGAACTGGCCACACAAAGCGGGTTTTGAATTTAGTCTTGACAAATGCAACACTGTGCTCAGGCTGCCCTCCCACACATTTTCCTCTGTGACTCACTCCTCTACCTTACTAGCAGCAACCTCCGTTGCTTCTATGTGACAGTCTTTTATCAGCCTTTTGATGACAGAATCCAAAACACCACACGTGAACTGCTGCTGTGAGCACAGATTTGCTCAGAGGACAGCCAACAACCGGTTACTTTATTTAAAGGTGACTTGCAAAGCCTTTTGAATTTCAGCAATCACCTCATTAGTGTGAGGATTTTTACAGCCTTACAACAACTCAGCTAGGAACTGCTTATTTTTCTTTTGCAAGTCTCCCAGTGGGTCATGGCAATGCATCTCTTCGCCCACAGTGGCTCACAAAATGTTGCATTTTATGAAAAATGACACTGTAAAGGCCACAGGGGATGGCAGGTTACAGGCTGAATTGCACCCTGTGGCTTTCACATATTCACCACTGCTTGCACCACAGGACAGTACAACATTTTCAACAAAAAACCCTGTAAGATAAAAAAAGTAGCAGCAATTCTAGGAACTGCTACAGGCAAATACTGGGCATGTGCCCAGCAAGGACCCAAATTCAAGTGCTGCTCAGCTTCTCTGTTAGGCAGAGAAGCCAGCTTAACCATTTTCAAGACAAAACAACTTGGAAGATTGACAAAAACTAAAACACAATGCTATAGGGCAAAAAGATGTTTTTAAACAAAGTGAACCAACTCAAAAAAGCTCAGTGCCCAAAGGGCAACTTCTTGTTATGCTGCTTCTGTTACCATGAAGCGAGTTGGCTAGTTTCCTGCACTTGATACCCTCATCCCTCAGTTCTTGGACATTTGAAGATCCCAAACCAACCTTTTAATTGGAACACTCATCAATATAACACCACCAAGTATCTCTGCCAGTACGTTGTGGTTGTCTATTTCAACATATTTAATGCTTTGATCTTTAGGTGCTCGCTGCACTGAGTGATAGGATTTAAGCAAGTACACATAACCATAACATGTGAGACAGGAAAGACAGAGGGCAAAGAACTTACCCTTATTTTTTCTGGCCAGTGTATCAGCCTTTTCCCAAATTTCATAGGCATGGAGGATATAGGAAGTGATGTTGACATAGGAAGAAGTGACGCTTGAGATATGCGAGGAGACAGTGACTGTAGAGCCAACGTTGTTGTGGCCACTGCTGTTGCTATCATTTGATCCTGGCTGAGAGCTCACAGAACCAGCAGGAGAGGGTATTGGAGAAAGAGGAGAAGGCAAGCCTGTGCTTCTGTAGCAGAAAAGAGACAGCATCATGAATGTTCTGCTTCAGAGCTAAAAGTCTTTCCACAAGGTTGTCTTATGCCAGGAGCTATCCGGTGTCATACAGGCCTGCAGTATGGAGTGGACTGTTGAAAAGTGAGATGTGTTCAGCTACACCACAAGCAATTGTCCTTTGAGTGCAAGGCCAAGTTTTTGGAAGTGATTTGAGAGTCTAAAGACTCCTCTCAACAAAACAAAATGTGAGACCAGGCATCAGAAAGGGTCACCCATGCACCTTCCAAAATCTACACCTACTTTTGAAAGTCTTCAACAGATTATCCAAGTGTTTTTTCCTAATGTTTTCCATTTCAGGCATGCTGAAGCTCCCCTCCCATGGAGGTTGGAGTTTTTTGACACCTACTCAAAGCAGCCAGGCCAGCCTACACACACACTTATTTATAGACCTAGAGAAGCTAAACGTGGTCAGCCACCCGCCTTACAGACACAGACTGGCTTCATTACATCACTTCACCCCCACCACTTCAACCAACTTAATTTTAGTCACTGGTATGACAGGGTTTCCACCACTGCTCTCAAAAGGCCATTTACTTCCCAATGAACTGTACTATGCAAGGTGGTCAAAAAAATGTAACTAGAATCAGCACCACTGTTTAAGTCCAAACATCCCTCTCTCAGCCACAGAGCTTAGACGGGACAGATGTGGAGTTTGGTATCTTTCTGCCAAATGCAACTATCACAGCACACAGAAAAGCTCTTTCTTACTCATTATCATTAAAACACACATAAGACAACACACAAATTTTTAAATCTTACCTTGCAACACCTGGAGAAGGCGCTTGTATTACTCTGAAATTACTCTGCAGCAAAGAATAAAAAACTTGTTAGTTTTGGGCTGTTCAGCTGACATCGGTAACTACTGCAGCAATCCAGCTGGCAGCTTAGTAATACCTGTTCCCTACCTTGAAGTGGTCATTCAGGAGTCTGGAATACCTCATTGCAGTGTCTTTTTTGTAACCAAACATTGACATGTGTAGAATGGACTGGCAGCGCATGCTGTGAACGAAACACACCCAAGCGTCAGTGTTTGTGCTCAGCAGTCATCAGCCTTGTGGGACAGAGGTTGGCACACCTCAGCTGTACTGAAAAGCCAAGAAAGCTTAATATATCTCCTCCTTCTTTTCATCTTAAAAAAAAAAACCCACTTGTGAAAAAAAAATCACAAGGGAAAGAAAGAAACGAGGAAGGGCCCTGTCTGTTCTTTTATATAGACAGGTGCCCAGCCTTTTAGAGGTGCCAAAGGCTGAGTAAGCCCCCACCCAGAAGTGCCTCAGCCATGTTTAGCTACAGCTTCAGTTACATGGTTCAAACATGGGCAGCCAAACTGCATTCTTTCACCTTAGGTGAAAGCCCTTATGTGCTCTCAAGTTACAAGTAGATCAAATTTTAAAGCCTCTGTCTTCTACATGTGGTCCCTTGTGATCTTCCAGCTTACTTTGGAGATGTTTCAGTTAATTCTAGTTTTTATATTGTGGCTTTAAACCTTGCATAATTCTAACTCCCATTCCTTCATCACTGATCATAATGGGTCTTTTACTCTATCAAGTCTCAGAACATGAAGGAATAGAAAAAAAACCAGCTACGCACCGTAATACAGCAAAGATTTTTCCATGTGGAGAGACTGAGGAGTCTGCAAACGGTTTCAATGTCATAATGAATCTAAGGAAACAAAATAAAGAGAACCTTGTCAGCCATCAGTGTGCTCTGAAGTCCCACCGTTTATGAAAAAACAGTGCATGCCACTACCCCAAAAACAGGTCCAAAAACCTGGAAGCCTGCTCTAAGTCCTTAATCCTGACAGCAAGAACTTTTGCATGATCTTGAGCAGAGGACTGTGTCTCAAAATGCCTTTTTTCCACACAGCAGGAACAGATGTGGCCCCTTATGTGACTTACTCTCCTCTTACATGAATTAAGGGGTCAACAAGTAGATGCCCCATGTGAGCCACCTACAGGTCTGGGGCCCAGAGAAACCAGGAAAAGTTGCCTTCAATCAAGCTGCAAGACCTTTGGGGCACAAACCGTTCTTCTGCATGCCAAACTGTTGGTTTGTTTTTTTAAACTGAAATACTACTGAGCTCACACGCACATGCAAATGCAGATCTGGGTAAAGTAAAAACTCCTTCACCTCCTCAATTGTCATGACCAGTGTCCTCTGGTGTACCTCAGCTGCCAGGCTTAAATGCTGAGGGGGATGTGGTGCTAGCTTCTGAAAAGTAATGCTGAAACATTTCAATGGATTTGCCCCTGGGGTCTCTGGATGGTCTGTGTCTCAGGTTTGTACAAGCAACCCCAACTCTGCTCCATGGTGGGAATCCAGAGGTGTCACAGTTGCAAACAAGCAATGTGACTAATCCTTCCCCTCCAAACATGCTGCCAAACCATCATGCTTTGAAAGGCACTTACTTGACAAGAACTATGGTGTCGCTGAGTATGCTGTAGGCTGATTTTGGCTCTAGTGCATCTGATTCCAAGGCAATCCCATATTCGATGAACAACAGGGCAGCCTCTAGGTACTGAAAGGCCTTTCCAGTCTTGTCAGTCTGTTTGGAAGACAATTCTCATTTTCAGTCCAAGAACAAACCCACTTCTCTCAAGTGTACTTGAATTCTTTTTTTCCTCCCTAGTCAGGCAGCTTTTGAAGAAAGAAAAAGATCTCAGTCTGGTGTCTGGGTGACAATTAGAGGGTTCTCAATAGAACCCCTATGTGGCCCCAGTCATCAACTTTGCATGCTCTGGCTGTTTATATCTCTCAGTGGTTTCCTCAAGTAATTTATTATCTTCACTTTATTCAGATATTATTGTCTGGTCTTGGAGGTTTGCCTTCTGAGAGGTAGAGGGGGCCTTCCCCCTGCAGTATTCCCTCACTTCATTTTCCCAGGTAAATGGCAAGTAGCAAATGGACATTATCTCATGGAGCCATAATTAGCAAAACAGTATGTTCACCCGTGCCCACCGTTACACTGCAGAGAACAGAGAAAACCAGTTAGATTTGCCAAGGCAGTTTCGAAGTCTTGGGCACCAGGAACACAATAACTCTCAGGATCCTGACTTTTCCCAACTTCTTAAACTCTTTGAGAACTAACTGTCTTCCAGGGACTCTTTTATCGCTCTGCAAAGCAAACAGGCCTGCTAACCTCAGACAGTGTCAGTTCTGAATCCTGTTCTTTAGAGGAGTTTACACCAAGGAGAAACATCTGAACACATGGCAAATAAAGACAGCCTCCCAACACATGACTTGAACATACTCCAATATGGAGTATGGAAGTCATGTTAGCCAGCGAATGTTATTCCCATGCACACAGGTCTGGATGCAAGAGCTGGTTAACATTTCTAGCACAGGGCCGAGACTTACCATTGCATCAGCTTGGTGCTTCAGCTTCTGGGCCTGTTCGAAGTAGTATTCCTTTGAATGCTGTCTGAATTGGGGACAGAGGGGAATAGTTACTAAATGAATGTTGTCTTCACACAGAAAATTAATTGATTTCTTAAAAAATATATGTTGGAATAAAAATTATAATCTATATTTAGAATTGAAAAACCACCAGAAGATAGGCTATGGGAACAAATTTATTTTCTCATTCCCATGGAAAGATAGTAGTTATGTCATCTATCATTCCTCTAGTACAGTCCCATAAATACATTTTGATTGAAACATAAACTTGTCAGCACCACACACACTCATCTGAGACCAAAAGACCTTGCATTCAAGTTATCTGCTTACAAGAGAGATGGTACCTAATTTCCAGAGTAGCTTCCCTCAAACCAAGTACTGTTGTAAACCTTTGCTTTGCTGTAAACCTTCACTTTGTGGTGGGTGGGGTAAATCCCAGTCACCAGAAGCCAGCACAGGGTAGGTCTCCCACATCTCTCTCTCTCTCTTTACTCCCAAAAGAAGAGCTCATGAAAAAGTAGAATGGTGGCTGCAGGGCCTGCCTTGCCTCACGCCTCCAGAAATACCGATGAGGGGTGTAAAATAAAAGCTTACTTTTCAAACTTGACTTGAGGTCTTCTCGGCTTGGAGGTACCATTTGGCAAAAAAGGCACTGGGAAAGGTTTTGTGTCGTCCCTTGCAGATCCCTGAAAAAGCACAGAGATAATGCTGGTGAGAAAGTTACGCATAAACCAATTCCTAAGCCTGGTTTTCCTAAATTTCAAGAGAAAATGTTTATTTGTCACAGGCATAGTCTATTCTCCAGGCTCACCTTCTTCACCTTCTTCCCCAGCAATCCTTCAAATAATGGAAATGGAAGCTTGGCTTCTCACCTGACTGCTCATGATACTTAACAGCATTCAAACTTTTCCCAAGCATGGAAAAATTCAGTAGCAGTTTTCCTTGCACAGGGGCTAAGAGAGCAAGAAGACTGCTTTTTTCAGGGCTGCTAGCCAAGGCAGGAATGGGTAAGATCTGTTCACACTTATTTCCAACTTAACCACACAACAATTGTTGATTCTCCATTAATGACTAGATTGCCAGGAAAAAACAAGCAGTTAGAAGCCTGCTAGTACAGCATTCACAGTCTAGCTTAAAACAGACACAGAACATCATCTTAGACCACACACCCCAAGCCGCTAGTTAATAGCCATGTAATTGAATTTTATAACCCAGAAATGCAAAGATCCAGCTGCAAGGATCATGAACAATGGATACCTACTTTGATGCCCTTCAACAGTTTCATATGATTTCCCTCAACTTTCCTGTGCTTGGCAGACAGAGGATCCTTGTCGTTGCTCTTGTTCCTAGCAGGGTTATCCACGGCAGGCAGATCATCAGTCTCAGTTCTGGGTCTCTTTTGTGCCATCTTGGTTGACTTTGGTGCAGGATGTGCAGTAGATGTGGGTGGCAGTGGTGGGGGCAACACATCTTTCTTCTGGGTTTCAAATGAAGTTTTTGGTGCTCTGAAGATGGGAAGCAAATTCATATGGTGCACATATATGTAGAGATTTTTTAAAAATTTATTTAAATCATGTACTAATACTTTTTAAATTCCTCTGGACGCGTGAGGTGACTTGTTAATAAAAAGAATCCAACAAACGTAAAATGAAATTTCAGGGACTTTATGTGCATTACATATCACAGCTTCAACTACCATCAATATACAAATAAGTTGCTTTTCAAAATAAGTCTCAGAACTTGTCCTCGGAGCAAACGCTTGCAACCAGAATACCAGGATATTGCAAAAAAGGCATCCCTCCAACACAGCCCCTTTTCACTGAATGAGGGGGTAATTACAGCGACTCAAACCCCTGGGACAAATCACCCAACAAGGCAAAGGAGCTACAGCACTGCTTCTCTCTCTCCCTTTTGGTAGACAGCATCTTCTGTGGTCAGAGATACTCACCCTGACACTTGATCCTCTATGTGCTTTGACAGAATTAAACTGAATTCTTCCTCTAAGACTTGTCAGCTCAACTAGACAACACAAAGTTGAAAGGATTCAACTAGCAGAGACTTAAAAAGCTCTGCTTTTAAATGGTAGAGATGATCACATTTCATAATACAGAGGCATATTAGATTTCTCATCATCTGAAGTTAGGATAACCAGGGAACTCTGGCAGCTCTAAGCAGCACCAAATAGCTCTGAACCTTGCTTCACCACTGCTCCTTTACATCATTGTTACTGAGCTTCTCAAAGTTTTCTAGAAAACACTGAGCAGTGAATCCCGGTTCATTGACTGCAGCATCAGAAGAGGAAGAAATTAAGTTAAACCCAGTGAGAGGGCTCTGGTGTGATGTTGCACATCTTGCCTAATTCTGCTGTGTATGGGACAGTCCTCTCCCCTCTTTCACTACTCATTTTTTCTCACAGGATAGTGCCTACTCACCGCACACATGCTCCCCAGCTTCTCTACCTTGGCACACCTGATTCTCCACAGAGCACAGAACCATCCCCTGACCTGATCCAGTGCACTCTCTCCCCAAAAATGCATCCTATTCTTCCCACTCCAAAAGCCAGAACACAACCATAACAGGTGCTCATTTTCACTGAAAAAAAGGGAGCAATAAATCCCAGAGTTAAAGCTCTTCCATTATTACCACAGTTCAAATATCCCTTCACCCAACTAAATGTTAATCCCAATGCTTCAGTGCTTTCAGAGTATGCTTTGTCTGCAGAAAAGCAGTTTACTCCTGTTGTCAGGAAACAAACCTCAGCACTACATACCAATCCAAGCCAACACCTCAAATTCAAGCCACAGCCAAGCAGGAATAGAATGTAGTAGCCCATGACTGATGCATGAGTCTCCCCTCTCGGGAACACTGCCCAGATGGAGACAGGTTCTCGGAAGCATTCACTCTAGCTAAGACCTGGCCAAAATACTGGCAGTGCCCTGGTATGCAAATTACAGGGCAAGCTTTGGCAGGTCTACCAGAACACTGCAAATGCTGTGCTGGGATAAATGAGAAATTCCTGGCCACAAAGGCCACCTGAAATTTGGGACAGTCAGGACTCAAAAGGCACCCTGGTTATGTTTCTGTCGGGTCACACAGAATAAAAAAACAAAGACAACAAGATGATTTTAGCGGAGAAGTGAAATGCTCCCTGTTCTCTTTAGTGGTTGCTTCCGGGATGTAAAGGCAAATCTACAGCAGATTAAGTTTCAGAAGGCACATTATGTTAGGAGCAAGGTCACGAGCATAAGGACAGGAGACACCGTTCCTTGCTTTAACCTTGTAAAGAAAGACTTAGATTTATGCATCTTTCTGCCATCCCACCACAGTATACTCACTTCACTTTACTGGAGTCTTTGTTAGCTGAAGACTGCAATGATTTTGTTTCTTTTTCTGATTTCGTTTTCTTCCTATCAGTCACCTCCTTTTCTTCCCTCTAACAAGAAGGGGGAAAAAAAAGGAAAAAAAAGATCACTCAGGTTTTCAAAGTTCACATAAAGTACAGACCAAGACAGCCAAGTTTGATTGATTCTGGTAAAAAAACCCCCCACAAACAAACAAACAACAACAACAAAACCACAAACAAAACCAAAGAAAAAACCACGCACTCAAACAAGATATTCAGACCACCAAAGTAGGAATGGATGGATGTGGGATGGCAGGAATGGAACTTGTAAACCTGTTGCTGTTAATCATAAAAGTCAAAGGTAATCAAAGGTAAGGTACTTGCATGTGAGTTAGATCCCCCAAATATGCAGGGGAGGTTGTTTTTTATTAATAAGAATCTCACATAGGTGAAATTTTAACAGTCAGTTAAAATCTGGAGACCCCAGAACTGGATGCAGTACTCAAGGAGGGGGAAGTCTCACCAGAGCAGAGTAGAGGAGCAGAATCACCTCCCTCAACCTTGCTGACCACACATCTTTCAATGTAGCCAAGGACGGGGCTGGCTTTTTGGGCTGCAAGCACACACTGCTGGGTCACGTCCAGTTTCTCACCCACCGGAACCCCCGAAGTCCTTCTTTGCTGGACTACTCTCAGTGAGTTCTCCCTGCCCTGTACTCAAGTCTGGACACATCCAGGCTCCTATCACTCAGTGGGTTGTGCTGTGACACGGAGCCTACCTCTGGCAGTGTGCTCAGGACAAGGCTCCAGCACCGAGATCATCTCCACACAGGCATGAAAGACAGATGTACCTGGCTCAGCTGGCTGCTGTGAAGCCTGAGTCTCCAAGGACACTGATGCCCACTGATAGGATCGACAGTGAGACTCTGAAGTGGATTCTCCTGAAGCTGGGCACTGAGATTGCAAGGGAAGACATGCCTAACACCAAATAACTCCTCTCCTGGGTTTTTTAGACAACAGAAGAAGTGACAAGCCCATTTCCCTTTCTCCCTCTGCTCTGTAAGAGAGGGAGCTGCTGGGGTCTCTCAAATTTCTTCACCATTTCCCTGTTCTTCTTAATTCTCCCCCACAATCATAGGAGATTCAGAAAATAACAAAACTAAATGAAACCCACACAGGAACCATGGTTATTCACCCACCCACGCTGAGCCACCTGCTCTCTGAGGAGTAAAAAGGTAGACAAGCACTGAAATATCCACAGGGAATACCCATTCACCGCAGGGCCTGCAGCCAACTCTTTGTGCAGCTAAAGCAGCTGGCTGGAGGTATATTCACAGTTCCCTTCAGGAGTCAGCTTTCCAAAACCATTTGTGAGCAACAATCACCTCAGTTAAATACAGGGCTGTAATTCAAGGGAAAGTGACTGTTACTACTGAGGAACTCTGCAAAGGGGTTTCTGGAAAGCTCCTTACATCTCTAAAGCATCAGCATCACTGCCAGCTCCACATCAGCTCCAGGGAAAACCAAACAAGTTTTCCATCTATTTATCCAAGTGCCGAGATCCCAAGTAGGGTTTTGTGACGGTTGTTACCATGAGTGAGCCCGGTCCAGTTAAAAGTCTTCATTTCCAGAAAAGCAAAAGGCACAGGGCCGTTGCCATTACCTCTGGCAATAACACAGTTCCCGCCTGCAGAATTCATCCCTCCTGGAAGCAGTCATAACTGTTTCATGGAAAAAAATTACTTCACGTAGGAAATACTCAGACTGAGTATTGTAGTCTTTTCCTATGTGAGAAGTAATACTCAGACTGAGTATTGTACTGCTGACTCAAGACAGCAGAAGGTACATCCATGGGCAAAACTGAATACCACAGACTGGGGTGTCCTGCGTCAGTTCTCTCTCTTGGCAATCCGCGAACTGCAGGGTAGGTGCTCTCCCAAAACAGACTGAATGCACAGTGCAGGTGACTGCACAGAGATGTGCTTCAGGAACTGTGCTGCTTTTAATGGGGTGGCACGGGGAGGGGGTGCCGCTGCCCTGGGTTGAAAGCCAGAGAAACAACTGCCAGGGGGCTGGTCAGCCACATTCTGATATAACCTGCTGCTGAAAGTTTCTCCAGCAAAGGAGGGCTGAAGTTTTGTTGCCTGAGAAAACTAGAATTTAAAAAAAAACACTGCAAAAAAATACTTTAAAACACATATGTTAGACAATTGATAGGGTTTTCAGTTGCCCAGGAGGGGATTTGAGACCAATGAGAAACATCTGCAGATAGTTTTGATCCACATTCTCCTTAGAAGTGTCTAAACAGCTTTATAGGAGGAGCATAATCATTCATTATAGCCATCATCATAGGTATGAAGTGGAAACTTCACAGGGGTTTTTGAAACATACCTTGGTCCTGGTACAAACCCACCCCCACCTCCACCTCTCACCTTCCTCTTTTGAAGGGACTCCTCAGGAACATCTGTGGTTTTCCTCTTCATGTCCTGCTTCCTTGAACCAAGGAGGTCCTTGGTCTCTGTTCTCTTTTGGTGTCGGTCTTTGCTGGGGGGCTGAGGGATTTTCACCAGGTGACAGAGATCTATTTTCACCACAAGGCCGTCACGGGTTGGAAGGTCCCTCACTGGCGAGAGCAACTTCTCCCCAAGAGGCAAAGGTAGTTTCTCCTTGTGCAAATCCTGAGGCCTGTGGCTGCTGGTCCTGATGGGGGCTGTGCCATGGCCTTGAGGAAGGGGAATGAGAGCATCGCATGTCTGGGCATCTTCCATGAGCTTGGGGTCCAAGAAAGATTTGGCACTGGCCTGGTGGGAGCCCTTGTGCTTTCTCTTCTCAAAGGGCTCATGAGGTGCTGCCTTCAGGTATTTTCTGTCAGTGGATTTTGGCTTGACTATTTTTTTGACTTTTGGCTTGTCCTTGGAACACTGGTCTCTGACCTCCAAAGGACCAGGGTCACTCTCCACCTTCAGGCCTCTCTTGGACCCCTCATGCACCACAGGCTTGCTGGGCCTTTTGATACCTACAGTCTGTCTGGGCAAGGGCTCCTCAGCATGCACAGGAGGTTTCTGGCAGTTGTGTTTTGTAAGAAGATGAGTGTCCCGAGGAGCCCTGGCCACTTGGCTCTGGTGATGAGGCTCCCTTGGCTCAGCATGCCTATGGGAGGAATTGCTGCTGAAGCCCTGCTCCTGCTTCTTGCCCTCCACATGTCCATCCTCACAGGCAATTTCACTGAGACTCTCTGTTGGCACTGCTGGTGGGTTCACCTTGGTCAGCCAGTTGTCGAGTTGCCACTTATTAGAAGTTAGTGGCTCAGGCTGCAGATAAAAAGAAAAAGGAAGGATTCAAGACTGATGCTGTTAGGAGATTCTTCCATCCTAGCACAGTTTACCAGAGCCCAGAGACTACTGCCTGTAGGCATTAAGGTGTGTACTTTCACATGGAAGTACATGTTTCACATGAAACTGACTATAAACAAACTGGCCACATACACTAAGTTGATCTAGAGCATCATGGATGGACAGCTTGCTGAATAAAAGAAAAGGATAAAACGGTCAGTGGTAAATAGCTAGGACTTCACTAGAGGGAGAAAGGTCTTACAACTTTGTATTTTTAGGAAAATCAGGCAGAATTTGGTAAAAGAGGAGAAGTATAATATCTGTTTCCTTCCAAAGACACTTATATTGCAGTGGGCAAAGTCTGTAACTGAATTGGAGGGTAAGGAGTATTGGGGCGAGATGGGAAGATTGGCCTTCTCAAAGTTTGTTTTCAGCACAGAAAATTCTCCTTGTTCATGCACTTCTAAGGTAAAAGATAAGAAAGCCAGAGCTGGGGCAGGGAAGGAGAAATAAATTACAAGTTTTCTGGGCCTTGTTAACAGTACTTTAGAATTGCCAATATACTGGTTTATATCAACTGTGGTCTGCATATATAACCATGCACTTCCCAGTGGTCTAAGAATGTTTTGCAAGCTGGAGGAACTATCTGAAAGCATGGGACATAAGCACTTCTGCAGCACATTTCTAAAAAAATGCATGGTCTCAATTATGAAACTTTAAGATACCAATTTCTGTTTGCCTGCTTTCCCCAATAAAAGCCTCAAAAACACCAGTGCAGCACTATCCAAGCCAAATTCAACAGAAGCAAGACTAAGTACATTCCAGCCCTTTCTGCAGGTCTGATCCCTTCGGATGCAACCTGGGAGAAGATGAATCTGTCACTCAGGCACAGGAGCTGCAGCAACAACCCAATACCTTGGCACCTAGAAATGCTGCAGACGCCCTAGGCCAGCTGTGCTTCTCATCTGCAACTTGCTTTTGTCTCGCCAGTAAGTGCTAGACAATGACACCAAAGGACAAGGGGGAATACTTCAAGTTTAGGCATCTGAAAGTCTAATTACATTGTTACTAAGGGTTATTTAATAGAAAAACCCTAGAAGGAAAGTAAAGGGCAAGAAAAGTATGGTGATGCAGCAAAAATGTCAAGGGGGCACCTGAACAAGGACAGTGTTTCTGTCCTGACTGCACTGAGACAGCAGAGAGGCAGATGCAGGAGGCTGTGTTAAGCAGCCTCTAGGTTCTATTGGCATTCACCTCAGATGCTGGTGCTCTTGGAGGCTTGTTCACTTCACTGTCACTGGAGTGGCTCTCCGTCTCCGAGTCTGAGGAGCTCTCTGAGTCACTTGTGCTCCCTGACTCCGAGCTGCTGGAATGTGCTGATGCCACACTCTTGGGCTGAGACTGTAAGGAACTGCAAGGTCACCATGAGATAAAATTAGAAAGCAGCATGGGTGAAGGTTACTTACTTAGTATACTGCCATGTCAGTATTCAAAAAACAAAACTAAAACCCTGTGTTTTGGCACTGAGACAAGTGGGGAGAAGGTCAGAGGAATGTACTGCCATATTCAAAAAATAAAGAGCTGGAATAAAAAAAAATCACTGGAAATAATAAAACCTTCAACTCCAGCCCAGTCAAATATGTAAGCAGGATGCCACTGCTACAATGTAAAGTTTCATTTAGCCAAGCAAATTTTAAAAACCCACCAAAAGTGACCAGTGCTTTTTCTGACAGTTCCAACCCTCAAAATTAAAAATTTCCAAGGAAGGTGAACAAGACAAAAACATATATTTCAGGATCATTTCTGTTTTTTCTATTCTCCCTTCGAAGTTTTCACTTCTACATCTGTTTTACTTGGTCAAGCTGCTGTATCCACTTCATTAACAGTCACACCAAGCACAGCATTTCTTGCAACACCCTTTCTTAATCAAGTGTTTTCCTCCACATTGACAATGGGAGTGGATGGAATTGAAGGAAAGCTGTCACTTTTATGCATTAGTTTGTGTTTGGGTTTTGTTGCTTGTTTGTTTGTTTTTTGCAATTGGTTTACAAAATTAAAATGTTGATTTTTTAAGGTGTTGTTTTTTTGTTGTTGTGTTGTTTTTTTTTTTTTTACTTTGTAAACGGTTTTCCACATCATCATCAACACACTTGTATGATTTGGAGGCAAGCTTCTTGCTGATCCAAGACTGGTATCGTGAGAACACTCATCTTTTAAGAGCTTGCAGACACACAGATTGTGACAAAAATCAGTGTGCTCTTCTGCAAGTCTGACTTTGTAGGTGATTATCCTGTGCTTGAAGAATACAGATATCAAGCCAAAAATCTATGTCAGAGCTCTCCTACAGGAAAAATTCTGGGCTTCTCCACCTTTCTTCCTATAATGCTGGCATGCAGTTTTCAGTCTACCTTGATTATTGCTTCTGACCAACAATATATGGCAGGAACTGCTTACAATCAGCTGCCTTATCAGGAGGAGTTGAAACACTCTCAGTGAGTTTTACTAACCCTTTCCTGTTCTTTACCCACTTGGCTGTTTTGAGCTTCTTTGTGAACTAAAACTGGACTTGCACCTCCCCCATTGCTACTACTACTACTGAAAATCCTGTTAACTCCAGCATGACCTACATACACACTGGTGGAGGGGAAGAGGAAAAAAGAAGGGAGCAGTTGAGGAAATACAGTTCTGGTTCATAGGCAAATTCCAGCATGAAACAAAATTATTCACTTCTAATTGGAGCTTTCCAGAAAACCCCACACACTTAAGTCGACTTTCAATAGCAGTCAGAAACCAAAGCCTGTAGCTACAAGAGAAACCAGGAACCCTTACCCATCTACCCCATACATAGAAAGCATTTTTGTTTTTCTTCTTATGTGGTCTAGCTAGTAGTTTGGGAACAAACCTGTACCTTGGAGGAGCAAGTGAAGATGGTGACTTTTCAACAACCTGTTTTGTTCACAAAGACAAAGAGGAGAGGGGGAGGAAAGGTTAGCTTACAGAACTCAGAACAATACAACAAGTGGTGATGATTTAAAGGGAAGTCTGTGTGCCTAGTGTATAAAACATCTAAAACTGACTTGGTCGTCACCACTCTCTTCACTATCACTGAGTTGCAGGTCGTCCTGGAGCATTCTGAAAGACAACCAGAAGATAAATATCAGCCAAGGCAGACACATATCCAAGCAGAAGATACTGAAAAAGGTTTGTGTTTGCCAAAACAAATCAACCTCCCACATAATTTCTGAACATTTGGCATGCCTGAACTACTAAAACCTGTCATTGAATGCTTAAAATTACCTTTTTTTTCCTTTTTTACTCTATTTTTCAACTGACGTTAGGATATTTTGCAATGGAGGCCCATAGCAATGGCTGCCATCTACAGACAACAAAGACCAAGTTCTGTAAGGGGAATGCTCCTCAGAAAAGGCTACCTAGTTGACTAGCACAGGGTGGAAGAAGTCTGATCCTTGTACAGGAAGAGACCCAGATGCTCTCAGCCTGCACTGGCTCCCCAAGGGACAGAAAGCATCGTCTTCGCACCAGAAGTTGTGCATGTTCACGCTCTCCGCACCCCTGTTGCAGGGGTTCTTGTTTTGCTGCTCAAGTCTCCTATCACACATACATGAGTAAATGCCAAGGTCAAGCCTACCTCCTATTTCTTCTCTGCACAATGAACTTTATGCTCCTGCATATCCTAGCAGGAACTGTACTGTTGAGCAGTTTGGATTCCCAAAGTAGTTTACAAGTGAAGAGGTATGAGTTCTGTTTTACTACTGCTGGAAAAGAGAGCAGGTTGCCTGCAAATGCTTCCAAAAATATCACTTAGTTCTCTGCCTGCAGGTGGTAACTACTGTTGCAATTTCAATATATTACCAAGGTCCTTATTAGGTTGGAGGGGAAGGATTTTCAGGAAGGGACCCTACTTCTCCCGTATTGTTATTCCCCTCTTTGGCAATCATGCAGGCATCCCAAAGGGATGTTGGAAAATACTTGGGCAAAACTCTTGCTATTCAAAAGTATGGCTATTAAAGTCTTGAAACTAGTTAGCCTCCAACTTCTCAACCCAGAGAATTACTCAAGTGTCCTTCCAAAAACTGGACAAAAAGCTAAAAAACTGAGGCAGGGATTTGAATCAATCAGGTCAAAACTCCGTTTATTTCAACCTCATTTCAAGCTAAGAAATTTCTCACAGAGAGCCCTTATGGCTAAATAACAAAAATAAGCCTCCAACTCCTCATGACAACACATTTTACAGCAAGAAAACAAATTAAAATGACGCCCAGTGAACCATGTCACCCTGGAAAAAGGTGAAAAAAGTTGATGCTTGCTTTGTTCAGGCATTTTGACTGTCATTCCCCTGTGACTATGCTCTATTGCTTCATTTCCTCACACACCTTCTCAGTGGAAATCACCTCTTGTCTCTTCTTTTAGAGTAAACACTGAAGGGAAGCACTGTGAGGCACCACCTTGGAAAACAAGATCCCTGAGTTTCCTACAGAAGGCAAAGAGCTTGCAGCCTACAGAAATCCTGCACTAGAGTGGGCTACAGGTGAAGCTCACTGTCAGATGAAGCATAAAAAGGAAAAAAAGAAGAATAGCAACAATACAGACACTCTTCACACTTCTGGGCAGTTTGGCCAAATGTCTACTGGCATCTCAATGAATTCTTTGTATTTTCTTTTACAACTTCTTAAGCGTCGCTAAAATGTTTTGAAAGGGGTTTTGGTTGCATTTGTTTTGTTCTGCTTTAAGAATCATGGACTTGAGGTAAGAGGATAACCATAAAGTCACAGAATGGTTTGGGTTGGAAGGGACCTTAAAGATCAGCTAGTTCCAACCCCCTGCCATGAACAGGGATGTGCAAAAAAAGCCACCAAGGTCTTCTTTTAAATCTGATTTAACTGTTTATAATAAAAAACCCTTTCCACCGGAGCTGCTGGTAAATAACATGCATCAGCATAAAAAAACATTGCAACTACTTCAGCTTAATTTAGGATCAAGGAAGAACAATAAAACTTCAGAAGAGTCATACTTTTTCAAGGATGGACAAAGCTGCTTTCCCCAAAGCAAGGTTTCAACAAATTGTTAATAGTCTAGTTAAAAAAAAAAATAAAATCTGCCTTAATAATGCTTTAATTAGCTCACAAATCAATAGATGCCAAGTTTTCATTTGCAGGACCCATTCATTTGCAGCTTATATACATATCATTAATCTCCCTGTAAAGCTATTTAAAAAGAGCTCTTTTAGAGAGAGAAGCAGCACTAAAATTATTATCACTTGCCAAACAACCCCACTAAAAGCACAGGCTGATCCCCCCTCTGCTAGCTGGGTTAAACATGCATCACCAAGAATGAGTTGGCATCTCCCCTTTTAAAAGAAGGGTTGTTTTCATTCCAGTGCAGCCAGGTGCAAACTTCGGGGCTGCATTCAAGAACGAAAGCCATCTGGGAAACCCTTGCACACTCTGAAAAGCTGAATGCTTAATTTGGGCGGACAGATGCCTTGGGATTTCAACTTTTAATTAACCAGTATAAATGCTGTTTGTTTTCAGCCATCTACACTTTGCAACACAAGCTACTCCAGGCAGCTGAATTTCCAGACAGTCACATGCACTTCGAACAGCAAAGAAAGCCCAGCCCTGGCGTGCCAAAGAAAACAAACACAAAAAAAAAGGGATGCATCAGTTCAAGGGAAAGATGCAGAAGTCCTTGGGCAAATCTCACTTGACTTCATTTTAGACATAAACCCAAGCCACCCTGTTCCTCTTGCTTCCACTGCCTTTGTCAGCTGTGGGTATGTGTGTCCCTGGCAGATGAGCGCTGGCTCTGAAGTGCCTGGCAAGGACCCTGAGCAGAGAGGAGATCTTGGCTAAGGAGAGAGCCACATACCATGCCAAATTTACAACTCTGGCCCCTTGGGCTAAAAAAGGAGTCTTTTCCAATTCTTGTCTATAGGAAAAGTTTATTCTCTCTCTCCTGCCTGGAAAACTGACTAAAACACTAAAGAGATTTTTACAAGCAGCTGAGGACAAGGACAGAGCCTGGAGCACTTGAAACCAGTAGTTTCAGTTGTGCAAAGAAAATTTCCAGAAGTCATTCAGGAGGAGAAAGTTAGACTGAAAGAAAGAGAAGTAAAATAAAGAATGGATTAAGGTAGTAGTTGACTGCTTAACAAGACACTATTTCATACTTCCAGTGATCAGGGGCTCCTCTGCATCATGCTGGAACAGTAGGAAAAAGGATATTTAACAAATCTTATGGAGCTTGAATGCAAAATTCTACAATCTCAACCAAGACAGAGACATGCTCGTCCCTCTTACTTGTGACTAGTCCAGATTTGTTTTGGTTTTAATTAAATGATTCACAATAAGGAAAAGGAAAACAAGTGGAATAAGCTTTGTAGTCTGTAGTTTGCAGCCTTCTATGGAACAATGTACTATGTAGTAACATGAGATCTTTATGTCTCACATAAAGACGATATGCTTGAATTGACAGGCATTTAATGGTTCAGCAATAGACCCCTGAGCCTTCCAGACATGGAAAGATTTCCGTTTGTCACTCAGTGTTCAGAACACATCAATGCTGCCATCTGGTCAGGTTAATCCTGAAAGACTAATGTCAGTTCACACAAAACTGCTTTCAAGCAACTTCTGTAATTAACCTAACTAATGGATAACCACTTTCACCTGCAAGGACAGTACCAAGTTATTTTATCCAACAACTTAAAATTTTCTATTGGAGCAATAATTTATTAGTTGGCGCCCTGCTGCCTTATAAAACTTTCATAGTGATTATGATTAATTTTATATATATATATATACACACACACATACATGCACACACACACACATAATTAAAATACACTATAGAAATTTCATCTTCACCCCACTGCAGCTATGTTATTAGATTATAAATGGAGGGGCTTAGATAATCCATGTGAAATTTTTTGTGTGGTTTTTAAAATAAAAATAAAATTAAGACAACACTTTTTAGAAAACTTTTCCTTGGGCAACTGCAGGAAATTACATCACACAATTACTTTAAAATTTCACCCTAGTTTTTACATTTTTTGTAGTTGTAGTTTTACTAGCCCTCCCAGGCTTCAAAACAATAACCAAAATCGGTCAGATTCAGTTTGTATCCCTTATAATTTATAGTTGGATGCATTATTAGTAGGCTGAAGAGCACAAAAAGTGTGATGTTAATCAGCCACAGATTAAAATAACTAGAAAACTTTAACCTGGTACATTAGTAATTTTTTTGTGGTTTTTTTTTTGTTTGGTTGGTTGGTTTTTTTGTTTGTTTGGTTGGGTTTTTTTTTGGTGGTGGTGGTTTTTTTGTTTGGGTTTTTTTTTTTTTTTCATTTCTGTTTTGGTCATCATAATCAGGACATTGTTTAGTAGACTTGGCATTGTTAGGTTAAGGGTTGGACTTGATGATCTTAAAGGTGTCTTTCCCAATCTAAACCACTCAATGATTCCATCACAAAACAAGAATGCTTCTGTTGCTGAAAATTCCTGGTATTGAAGTTTTCTAAGAAAAATGACTGATTAAACCCTTAATCTTCAGAATCATCAAGTAACCCAAATTTTAGGTCATTCCATGTTCTTTTAACTAACTGCACAGTAGAGATAGGAACAGAATTTGATTACTTACGACATTCTTGGCTGAGAACTCGGCAATGTTCCTGAAGCTGTGCCATACTGCTCTGTAAATAAAAAGTGAACAGGTTGGTTTTATTTGCCACCCTTGTAGCCTATTTTACCCTATGGTCTCTGAGCACCAGATTAGACTAGTCACTTTCTTCTAGGACATAATTATTTGCCATTGAGACTATTCCCCACTCCAAATAGGGTTTGTCCTCTGCTGAACTGTAGCCTTAGTTTTTAGGTAATAAATGCATACTATCTCTTAAGTCATTTCTAAATTCACCACTGTTCAACAAAGCAGACTAAATCACGCCTGTTAATCAGTGTAAACATTTGATGTTCTCTGCAACATATGACACAACACACAAAACTATCTGTCAATACACATATAACTGTGTGTTTTCTTTGGATTTCTACTTACTCTGATCCTGTGCTACAAATCCCTCGGGTTGCAATTCCTAGAAAGAAAGGATGAAGTGCAAATTGAGAATAAAATAAATCAGCTGTCTTTTAATAGCAGTGTACCGATGATCTGTTTTCCATGTGTTACTTACTGTAATAAATACTTTGACTAGCTTGTCAAAGCTTGACTTTGAAGTGTCCAATAGTCCAAGCTGGTCTGCTGTAGCTTAGCATGGACAGAAATGAAACATGCCACTGCCACCAAAAATTTGTTGCTAGCACATTACAGGCATGTGCATTTTTTAAGAAATATTTAAAAAATTTTATAAGAGCTGCCAAACACTTTTGTTTAACACAGTCAGCAAATATTTCTGTTGACAGTATAGATAAAATGTATCTTGGGCTTCAGCAGAGATACTTGAAATGTTTCTGAAAAGTAGTTACATTTGAAGACCACAATTGCAACAAACGTGTAAGTTGCTGAAGCATTTTTTATTCATCTTTATTGTCCTTTTAATTTATCTGACTTCTGAAGGCAATACCTCCTAACAGCCTTTATCCATGAAAGGGGGCCAAAATAAGATGAAAACACATGCAAGAGCCAGAAAGCTCTCTTCTACTTTATCAAAAGTCCTGGCAAAAAGAGGATGTTTTACCTTTGCTGGGAATGGAAATTTGGAAGGCTCTGCTTTAGTAGGTGTATTAAGAGCTGTCAGGGGAGGTGGCCATGAGCGGGTCATTTCCTGGAAAGAGATTGAGAAGAGCAGCTATCAGGACTTTTGCAGGTAGACACAGAGGAAGCTTCACACTTCAGAATTCATATGGATCTACCTCTTGATGTATTTATACATGCTTCTCCATGGTTGCTACAAAACTAGTGATATGCATTCCTAACAGGCAAGAACACAAGGCTGTCTGGTGAAACACAAAAGGATGCTGGACTTCCAGCTGGAGTCCTCATGCTGCAATTCCAACCAGCACACAGCAGACAGCAAGCATTTGTGCATAGCTCCCCTTCAGCTAAAACACTGCCCCAACAACAGCTTCTTGAGAGCAATCAAGGCATCAAAATTTTGCAACCTGAAGCAACAGCAAGGGAAGTGAATCGCAGACACCAAACACCTCCACTAGGACTTCAGGGTCTCAGAATAGCATCTGACATCAAGCAACTGTCTCCTCAGGATCAGCACCACTGACTTGGGAATCATTTTCACACCATGCACAGGGAAGGGGTGCCACGGACTCAGAGCCAGGCACTGGGAGCCTGTGTGCTGCTCACAGAGCCAGCTCTGACACCAGGTTACAGTTTTGCATCAGACCTGTCTTGGCTTTGCACGAGTGGACTGGAATTCCAGGGAAGGAGCAGCATCCCAGTAGCAGTGCCATGCACAGACAGGTGAAAGGATTTGAATGTGTGGTCCCGCTCAGGACCACACTGCTGGTGCTGGCAGCAGGGACACGAAGTAGCGTGTCCAGTGCCTTGGGAGGAAGGGTGTTCAGGAAAGGCAAGCCCTGACTTGAGGAACGAGCAGCTCTGTCAGTCTCACGTGCCTTGTTAGTGTGGCTCTGGAACTGCACTAGCCTGTGTTAACACTCACACACTAAGAGAAAGGTTGATCTTACAACTCCAGCTGTATCTGAGGTTGACTTTTACGTTTACTTCTCCTTAGCACACCAAAACACGCTTTTAGTGATGGCAACATGCATCAAGTGAATACAAGCAGGGTGGTATGGTATTTTTTTTCCTCACCTGTTACCTTAATGCATACAAAACATCAGTAGAGACCAATTATTTAAGAGCACCTACCCTCAAAATTTCTTCAATGGACTGCACATCAATGGAGTTGCTTTGCTGAAATAAGAAAGAGGGAAGCAGCATGAGTTTGTGTTTTTTACCAACTGACATGTGACAAGCATGTACTTGGCAAACAATTGCTTAACAGCAGTCTATAAATTTCATGGAAGTCCATTAATAATAAAATGCCAGTAAAGATTAAAAGCCCCATCAGAAGGGCAGTTAATAATGCACTTCTAAGAAGACTCTCATTTTCTAGTCTTGAATAGAAAATATGGTCTAATAAAGATGAAAAAGAAGTGAAACAGAGCTCATTAAGCAATAGCGCTCATTCAGCTGACAGGATTCCCCTTGTTTCATGATGTGCATTATTCTATGCATCCATGTGTACTCAACAGAAAAAGAAGCCAGTATAAAGTCCTAAGCTTGAAGAAGTAAAAGTAGAGGTGGTTTTAAGTGGAGGAATCACGCACCAGGCCCTTGAATTCCAACTCTTTGACTCATGGGAACATAAACTGCCATTAAAAAAATAGAAAAACAATACCATTTCAACTTGTGTAGTTTAGAACAAAACCTTCAACACACCGCTGGGTAGAGGCAACATGGCAACTTCCGGAGAAGCCTGCAGATGGCACAGATCTGGATCAAAGACTGCCCCTGTACCTCCCCCAACCATTTCCCTGGAGCCCAGGCAGCAACCACACACACCTGCCTGGCAGAGGCCCCTGTTCCCCATCACAAGCGTGGTGATACGCTCTGAAGGGAGGCCTGCTCCCTGTGGTGCCCTGGCACTCCACCAACGCCACCAGAATAGGACCAGGAAACAGCAGCGTTGGCAGTTGCCTTCAATCAGGCTCACCAGCGAAGCTCTGAGGCAGAGTACAAAGCAACAGCAATGTCAGTTATTAAACAAACAGAAGACACTGCAGCTTGTGCAAACACAAATCTGCTTTTAACATATCAGCAAACCCACTTACTGGCTCCTGGCAGGACACCCACCCGGCACACACGCGACACCTCTCATCAGCAGCAGCGTTGCTACTGCTGGGCAAGTCAGGGGCTGGGATAGGCACAACAAACACCTCCTGCTCCCCAGGCACGTGGGCAGGAGGGCAATGGCATTTGCAAAGCTACCAGTGGTAAAATAAGAAGGGGGTGTCAAGTTGCTTTTGGTGTTGAATAATGCTGAAACCAGTCTGACTCATCAATCTCAAAGTTAAACATTCTGATAATGAGATGTAGATCTGATAAAGTATCTGATAAAGGAACAAACAAGTGATACTACTAATAACTTATCTAAAGCTGCTGAGCTGGCCTGAAGACATCTGACTGACAGTGAAACACATTATACTAAAAAAGTTCAATCCCAAAAGTTAATAGCAGGGTCTTCTAACATATCCCTTCTTAGAGCATATGTGTGGAGATTCCTCCCTTGAGTGGGGATCCCCCTCAAGGTTACTCCCTGAGGCTGAGTGAGAGATTTGCCCATGTCCATCAGTATAGGTGAGTAACATCAATCTCTACATAATAATTGGTTTTGCTAGTTTTAATATAATCACTTTAATATAATTGCTTTAATATTGCTTGATGGTGCACTGTACTATACTAGTTGTTACAGCTTCTATACTGTGTAGCAAATAATTCTGGTTAAGCTCTTTTTGTCTAACCATTATCATAATAAATTATTTACATTTATATAAATATATCTGGTTTACCACCCTTAATCCTGCAGGACAAAGTTGTATAAAGGTTCAACTACACCTATATAATCCTTCAGGCATAAACCACTGACAAAGGCTGGGGCTAGGATTGGATTCCAGCTGCATCCAGGCTCCTCTTTGGGAAGGAGCTTGCTAAAAGGCAAAGGCCGGCAAGATTTTATTCAGCTTAAAGAAGGAGGGCAGTGAGCTACCGGGCCCAATGAGAAGGATCTTCCCTAGAACAAGGTAAAGAGCAAAACAAACACTTCAATATAGACAAAAGGTGTCATTCTTGGCCTTCTCACAGAAAGGCCTCTCATCTGTTTCCCACATGCTGCACTATTTACATTGGAGGGAGGAGATAAGGAATGTCTTTTCCCTGCAATCTCATTTGTCTGAGTCTACATAAATCTCTCATCAAGGCAGTGCTCATTTGACAAAGATTTGACTTTTCTTCAGAAAATCATGCACGGAGAGCTGCTTCTGACCTTACTCACCCAAACAAGCAGAAGCTGACGCACAGACAGATGAGTCACACAAATGAAAGCAAGGCTTGCAGATGTGTCCCTGAGCAGGCAGGAGGAGGGGAGGGGGAGAGCAAACAACAGGAAACTATCACATGGCAAGAGATCAAGACACTTTATATCTCATGGTACCAAAAAGGCACCTGTTTTTCTTTTTTTTCTTTTTTCTTTTTAGCAAGTTTGGGTGGCTAAACCTAATTTACTTCTTAATTCAGGAAGTGGCGAACAGCAGACACAGAAACTTGCCTCTTCCTGCATAGAAAAGCAGCACTCAACTAGCAGTTTGCTTCAGAGCTCCTGAGATATCCCATGAGAGCAACACAGTAAAAACCCTTCCCACAAAACAGATAAGAAGTCGAGATCTTACCCAGACAAGGTATTTGAAAACTCTCTCTATTAGAATGGATTGATTGCAAAAAGTAAAAATCAGTTGACTTCACATATTTCAGAAACTTAAGTTTTATGAGGTGATAAGTGATGACAAAAATGGAATTCAATTAACCCAAGAATCAGAGAATGTCTGCACCAGCCAATTTGGACCTCTCTTATCCTTGCCAAACAACACAGACCCCCTTCCCGAAGTTCTTTCTGATGAGCCTGAAGAGGCTTTGATGTTGATACAGGTTTAAATACAGTGAGTATTTATAGTTCAATTGTCAGGAGGATTTATCGCAACACCCCGAAGGGCACTGTTCAGTGGCTGCAGTTCTTCACAGGTCCAGGATCTTAGAAGAAACTGCTTTTCTGTGGCATGAACTGTAAAGGAAAGTAAACACATGATATTGAACAAGTACCACACAAGTCTGCATTGGCATAATGGCCTCTATTTTTGTTGGGGTTTTTTAAGGCACCATTATCAAATACGTCGTGAAACTATTGCTCTACAGTCACAGACCATCTGGAACATGCACAGTGCCAAAACCACACCAGAGCTGGTAAGAGTCTTCTGACTGCATGGAGGAACACTCCACCGGGGAACACCACCTCAAGCCTGCAGTTCGAAGCTGTCCCAATGCCCCAAACCTGTGGGGCACTCCAGCTGCAGCGAATGAGGACTCCCTGTCATCCAGTGGACTGAAGGAGCTGGGCATTTCTGCATGATGAGTAATTTTTTGCCCTTTTTTTTTTGTTTTGTTTGGTGGTTTTTTTCCCCTTCAAGTCATATCTCAGCTCTGTTTCTGCTTGTTAAACCACTAAACCACTATTAAGCCACAATTACCACCCAGTAGCAAAGGACGTCCTCGTCAGTTTTAAGTGAAGAGTTTAGGGAAAACAAGAAATACATTGCTGCTCCAAGAAGAGTTAAAAAGCCAAAAAGCCAAAGAAATCACTGAAATGAGATCAGCTCCACTGAGGACTGTGGGTGTAAGAGACCAAATATTACACAGGGCTACGAGTGTGTGTGTGTGTATATATATATATATATATTTACACACACTACATATAACCCCACTACCAGTTTTACAACCTTTACTGGGAACACTGTAATATGCTCCCCACAGATAACTCCATTTAAGCCTGGTGCATTATTTGCTGTCTGACACTGACATCTGTACAATCTCTAGCTAGGATTTCCTCATGCCACATTCAGACTCATTTTCAGTTTGGGAATGACACAGGTACCTCTAAATGTCACTCACAAAAGGTTGTGATGGTTGAGGTCAAACGAACACAATCACAGGACATCCAAAACTGTTGGGTGGCTGAATTTTAAAGTCCAGTTTTTTAAAGCGAGTATTCCCATCAAAACTAATGCTGTGCTCCCATAATGGCTACTCCCCTTGCAGCAATAGTACTAGTTTAATTACTAATAATATTAATAATAATCCTTATTTAAAAGTAAAAAAGGAAAACAGCCACTCACTTTGATCATGAACTGAAAAGGACTTCAGGACTGTGGCCAATACAATTTCAAGCATTTACACAAATGTAAGAAGCCCTAGAAGTTCCAGGAGGAATTAGTCTGTTTAGTACAACAGGCTTGCAAAAATGCACAGGTGCACAAACCCAGAAAAGAAGAGAGGGAGCTCTTAATTTAGAAAACAATGTAAAATCTGAGCAGGCACTCAATTCCAGCTTCATAGCAGCTACGTGACAAAGCTCCCAGAAATACTTCTAAGTCCTCTCTTCACCAGCAATTCAAAAAAAATGACACACTTTCATAAGTACATAGCTCTCTGCCCATGCCCCAAGACTTGCTCGGTTCTGTTACAGAGAAGAACTTAGGATATTACAGAGGAAATTAGGATATTAAGAATCACCCAAAACCAGACTAAACTGCTTAAGGAACCACCAGGCACACAAATGAGATGCCCCGGCTGTGAATGGGCCTTAGATACTACAATGAATAAGCAGTGCCTTATTTTTTTTCTTTTTGTAATGAAGATGGGTTTGAAGAACTTCTAAGGTTGCTTCTTTTTAAAAAGACATTCCATTAAAAGTTACACATCCTTATCCCACTCTGCCAATACGTGCCAAGTGGAGCTGAAGTACCGTACGGCTCTCATGCGTGGGGGGCTGAAGCTTTCTCTCTAGTCTTTAAATAGCTTGCCTCATCAGGAGGCTGTGGCAGAGTAGTTTCAAGAAGGATGTCAAAGAAATCGCCTCCCAGAGAGAGTTGGCCGTGCATTATTCCAGAAGTCACCGCATGACATTGCTGAGACATATGGGCTCAAACAAGGCCAGTGGCAGTAACAGCATGTAGAGTGTATAAAGATAAGGATAGGAGGTCTGGAAGGAGATACCAACTGGAATAGATACGGACTGCCTCCCAGGCAAGCATTAAGGTGTTGCAGACCTTTCTGTTCCTTCTTATCTCAGTAATTTCCACCCAACTGCTTATTTCTGTTATCTGCATGCCTCTGCTGTCACAGCCCGTTTGGAGCTGCCCCTCTGACATCCTGTGCACAGACAAGCCCCTTGCTTCTCCGTCTCCATCTTGGGTAAAGCTGGTGCCTGCAGATAAGCAGGAGGTGTAGGAGGGCAACAGCTACAGTATGCATGCGTTTCCTATGCCTCCTGGGATCTCCTAATCAAAACATGAAATGTGTGTGTGTAGCTCAAGTATGCCAGTTACTGCTCTTTGCCTCATCTCAGACTGAGTTTTTAGCACCAAGAGAACCCAAGCAGGCAGTGCAGCAAGGATGAGAAAAGCCAGTTATGAGTTTCATGCCCTTTATTCTGTTGTCAGTTTTGTTTCCTAATGAGAGCTTTGCCACTGCAATAATCAGTAGAGAAGGTCACTTGCTCTCATGTTAATAAATAAATAAATAAATTACATTTACAGCTGCTTTCCATTTAATACTACAGTTTAATACATCTGAATAGAAATATCAGTTTTAAATTTATTTTTTCATGTCAACCTCACAGTCATTGTTACTTGAATGCAACGAAGATCACAAAACGGCATATGTACAAAGGGACAGTTTAGAAACAACAGGCAGTACAAAAATCAGACTGAAAGCTACCATCCCTGTCCTCACTTCACCCATGTGTGCTTAACCAGTTCAGAAGAGGAGATCTTGCATATTAGATGCATTCTTGTCCTTGCACACAAGTCATGCTAGTGATAGCATGCCAACTTATTCTGCAACCTTGCACCTGCATTTCTGTGTAGTTAAAAATTCATCTTCTCCATATTATAGAGAGATGTGAGATGCACACACACAGAGAGCACATTTCCAAAATGAACCAGCCAATAAAAGAGACAAGACCTATTTTAAACAAGCCTCTAAACTAATCTTGATGATGGATGCAATAATGTTCTGCCACGTATTGAAAAAAGCTTCCAAAATTTCAAGTTCAAACCATCTTGTCAATCAACAAACACATAAATTCATAAAGGTCTTCACACGCTTTCTTGAAGAACACCAGACACCAAGCAGATTCTCTGCTAAGGGGGTTTTAATGTTCCACATCACAAAACAGAAATGTTACAATTCTTTGCATTTTATAAATCTGAAATGCCTCTTATAGTGTATCCTATACTTCAAAAGAATAATTTTAAAACTTTATGAAATTGGCACTTTAGATTATGAAAACAACACAAAGAAAACCTCCCATGCAATCCACGTATGCTTTGCTACCAGCAAATTATCTTTTCCCTAAAAAGCACATGGAAGTGTGATTGTGTCATGATGCTGTATTGTCCCACATGCACTAACCTAGTGCAAGGTGTTGGGTTCCCTAAACTATGGATCAGGGGTATTTTAATTGCTTATAGCTAAACAGATTGGAAATAACTGAAAGCAATGACTTGGTTTTGAAGCGCATGCTGGTGAAACTCAGTAATCTCAACAGCTCTCTGGGGCATAAAACCACATTTTCATTTTCAACCCACAGGTTCTATCAGCATCCACCCCCTTTAACACAACACAACTTTTCTTAGCTCTGGCACCAACCACCACTTAGGTGAACCTGGTTTCACCTCCTGAGGAAAAAGCCAAACGGCAGCTGCCTGCCACCATGACAACTCTCCCTGTCTGAAGGTGGGTTCCCCGGTTTGTGGGAGCAACACGAACTCAAAAGCAAATACCACACCAACATCACTGGTGGAGGATCGAGATGAGGCAGAGCCCACACACAAGGAGCAGAGATTTTTAAGCCAGCTGGCTCCTCTGTGCAGCGCTGCAGGGCTACACAGCTCACGGTGCTGGGAACGGAACAGAACAAGCACCAGATGCTCCGCAGGGTGCTCCGCCCACCGCGGCTCCGAGCGGCAGCACACCGGCTGTACAGCAAGCAGGCTGTGGGGAAGGAACAGCCAGAGCTTGGGACAGCACAAGGAGTCTGTCTACCTCGTTCCTGCACCATCTGCAATGCTGTGAGGATCCCTGAGAGGACCCGGAGAATCCGGTTCAAAGGGCACGTGGTTAACCCAAAACACACATACTTGAAAGTCAAAATTATTCAGATATGTCACCTGCATTTGTAAACAAGTGTGGTTTTGTGTTTATGCTGCTTGCTTGAAGTCACAAGACTTCACTGTAGACTACAAATCCAATCCACCAGTCTCAAAGTCCATGAGAGCCCTCTAAAATTATTTCTCTGGGCGCTATTTCAGGTCCTCTGTGGGCACCAGGGTTTAACCAGTAGCTTGCATGTAGCCAAGTTCCCTGTGGACAGTTTCACAAGCACACTTAACCCATTTGAGTCCGCTCCTCTCTTTTCCAAGGCAATGCCAAAGTTATTCCACCAAAAAAATGCCACACCACCAGGCACTCTCCTGCTTCTTCCCCAACATCAACCCAGTACCCCAGCTCATGAGAGAAGACAACGGCTCCAGCCTGTCACCACCCTTGTCACAGGTTTAAAAACAAATCAAACCATTCCCAAGAATTTTTTTCAGCTGACACTGAATGATCCTGGCAATTTAAGCATTTTACATCAAAATACTCAGCAAACAACGGTTGTACTGTCCTGTTCCTGCGTGGATGCCTGGAGGAAATAAAACATTCTTTAAAGATTTTACATGCTTTTCTGACCCTGAGATGGATTATTTTGCTCAATCTAAAAATAAATGCAGGGCCCTCGTTGTGTTCAAACAGCCTAAGAAAAAACAAATCACTCTTTTGTCTTTCTTTGACTGAAGTAGCAAAGGGGTTTGTGCCCTGGGGGAATAGATTGTTGATATGTTTTAATGAAGGATTCTTTACAATCTTGAACTTCTGAAAAAAAGTTGTGCATCTCTTGTTGGCCTTCATCTAATAATAATATAATTGAAATCAAAACAAACTAAACATGAAAATTAAGTGCAGCATCACCTGCATACAGCCATGCAGACTAGGACTCCAGCCAAGGCTGATTATTTCATTAGCAAATTGTTCTACATGAAGAACCTCCACACAAAAGCACCTCCTCATTGCAATTACCATCTGTATAGTGGCTCTCAAAAATCTAATTTAGACCTCTTGATTCCACAAAACTTTCTTACCTCCTCTCCTCTCCCCCTAAAGTGTCTCCAGTAAATAATTTTTAATACTGCTTACTGTGAATCTCTAAATATTGTGCCAATAAAAGGCTGAGGATTGTCCTCAAATACAAGGTGTCTTTCAATTTAACGGCTGAATTTAAGTATGAAAAGCATTTGAGTAAGAGCAGCAAGCCATGATTTCAGGTATTTTCTCATTTCCAATACCACTTCATTGCAACTTGAGTAGCCTGCCTCCTAGCCTACTCCAGAAAAAAGCTGGTCCCTGCAGCTGATAAAATGAAAAGATAAGAAAACAATAACTACATTTGTCAAGACCATCAAGGAAGTTGGGGGTTTTGGTGATGAGAGGAATCCTGTGGTTCTGGGGATCACCTCAGATAATAATCAAGTGCTGCCATCTCTCAGGTATGTTTTCCCTTCCCAAACACCACTTTCCTCTTGGAAAACAAGTCAGGTTAGATTTATGATGGTGGTGGCAATTGGTGCACCTCCTCTTAATAACTCAGTAAAGAAGACTTGGAGATGCAGGCTCTCACACTGCTTTAATACTTAACAGGACTGCTTTTCTGAACCAAGACCTTTTATTTGTCAATCTGTTGTTCAGCCAGCTGGATCCTCTGTGCAGTGCCTCATAGCACTTCCCTGTATTACCACCACTGCAAATAAAATTTGGGAAATAAAGGAATTGAAGAGGCAGGCTGGAGCCTGGAGCAGTATCACCAGTACCAGGCCAGCACCCGGCACAACTCTGTGCTGCTGCCTGGGACAGACCATACAAGTTGCAGGGGAGCCAGAAGGCATCAGCCACTAGGAGCAGTGCATCAAAGCAGAAGGAAAGTGGGAAGATTGTGAATAAAGGAATGCTTTTTAGTGGATCTAAGGATAGTATTCTCAAAGGAAAAAAGAAGAAAACACCAAAAAACCCCACAAAACCAAAACAAAACAACACAAAAACCAAACCAACAAACAAAAAAACCCAAAAAGTTCTTAACTCAGAAAGAGCCTAGGTTTAAATTTTAAACAGTAATGTTTAATGCAAATTGAAAAAAATATTTTTAAATGTTTCAAAACCAAGGAACTTAACCTGTGGGGAAAAAAATAGCAGGATATCCTTTTGCTTGCAAAGGCAACTTTTGCCATTGTTTTATAACTGACCTAAAAGCAAAAAGACTATTTCTGGTTTTTATGTTTCGTGCTTGGGACAGCAAAGTGCCTTATTATTATCATCATGTATATACAGATGAAAGTTATCCTTCTGGAGGCAAAATATTGGACAAGTCTCTTGGAAATCTCCCCTATCTTGCCAAAGACAATGGGAAGACAAAGGAAGTCCTATCCACCAGTTAGTTACCTGGTCACTCTTTTCAATACACAAAACTAACTGTTGAAACTTAACTTAAAACTTCTTTTTCAGCTTAAACTTCTGGCTGTAAAAGCAGTGTCCAAGATTGACAAGGAGATGTTTGTTACTACTCATCTGAACACACAGACCCTTTCATCCTCTCCTCACAGCTTTGCACACTCAGCAAAAAACCCACAGCACCCACAGCTTGTTTGTCACGTGGATACAGAGGCCAGGGCTGGACATAGCCTTCTAGGACCTGCTTTGCTCATGTTCTGTCTAGATCAACCTGTCTACAATTAGTATTTAAAACCTATATAGAGACATCTGCCTCTGTTATGATTCAAAATGTAACCTTCCTTAAAAGCATTTTATCATCCACAAAACTCTGCATTAAAGACTGCAGCGTTTCCCAAGTCCCAGAAATTCTTTATGGTCAGGCTTAGGCACTCCAGAGGTGTCACATTCAATTTTCATCTGCAGCTAAGTGAAGCAGGAGGTGCTGAGCTAACATACCTGGCTGGCATTAGAGAATTGATTCTTTTCAGCCAGGTGTAATATGAAGGCTATGGGCCATGAGCCTCCCAGGCTCAAAAGGTTGTCAGAAAACAAAGCAATGCTGAGAGGATGAGAGAGGGTCAGTTCACTGTTTCTTTCCTCTTCTGTACAATCTGGAGGGAAGAAGCAACTTTTTTGCTTATTTAACATACTGTCTGAATGGCTTATAATTAAAATCCAAACAAGGGGAGATGGCTACAAGAAGCACCAAGACACCAACCAGCATCTACCTAAGGAAAAGCTTTCTGCATCTTTTCCTGAAGAAGCTTTTGGGCAGCAAACTGGAGAAGACTATGCTCACTTCCAGATTTTCTGTATTACTGTTTCACTGCCTATACTTTTCTTCATACATAATTGCCCAAATGATGCCGATATTCGTGCAAAAAGTTCTCACCAACCAATGGCAAAATACTCAAACCATTTAAAATACTCAGGAAAGTGAGCAGGCAGCTTTATAATTTGTAGCCACATGACGGATTGGGCTCAACACATTCGCACACTGAAATTTATGATCTCAGGCAGAGTCTCTACATCACAATAGTTTCGCATGCAATCCCCAAACTCCTGAAAGCTGGACAAGCATTTCCCTACATGTGCACCACAGAAGGCTCCAAGGAAATGTCTAAGGAAATGTCTAAGGAAAGGGTAGGACATACCCGAGGGGTTACTGCTACCATAGCAAACAGAAACATAAATACCACACTGCTTCTCCTCTTGCCTTCACTATGGAAACAGGCACAGTCTTACTGTGGTAACACAAACGCTTTTATTAGTACAGAGGCACAGGAACAGAGCTGACTGCTCTGCAGTGCAAGCACACCAAGGAGGCAAGGGAGGTCAGCCTGTCCCCTGCGCTGGCGAAGCACAGATGGTATTCCTTCAGCACATCCAGCCAAGGATTAACAAAGCAAAACTGCAAATAGACAAGCAGTGTGATGGCCAAGAGCACCTTCAGTAAAACTCTTCCTTCAAGTGAAAACATCGAGGTTGAATATACCACACCTTTCAGCTTTAGTGAACAGATGTTCAACCAGGTCTGAATTACAACTTAGTCTGCACGACAATGAGCTGACAGGCTGATGAAAGAAACAAAAGTATTCTTTGTATAAGAAGAAGAAGTAGGTTGACAGGATCTGAATCTGACATGACTTTGTCTGCTGTTACATCTATTTTCCCTACATCTTCCCAAACCATTCTTCATAAGCCACTGCTATTCAAAATGCAATATGCACAAGGCATATTTTTAAAAAGTTTTTTTCTACCATGTTAAAATACAACCTTTAGAAGAAACATATACCACATGGAATCATTCCACACATTGTTTATTTTACAGAAGACTTGTAAAACATTTTCTGTCACTGTGCCAGTGGGCTCACTCTAGAGACACAGAAAAATACTTGTAAACACATACAGCAGCAGTTAGCCTGAAAAATCATGGGGAAGTGCTCACTGACTTTTCACTTTGGGGGGGGTTGTTTATTCAATTCAACAGTGCATTAAATCAAACATTTGAATTTAGGCTCTGATTCAAGAGGCGTAACTTCTCTCAAAATTATGCTAATACAGAAACTTAAATTTTTTGTCATTTCCCAAAAAAGGAAAAAGTAAGTATTGCTATTTTGTCACTATTCTTTCTAAATTTAAGCAGCAAAATCGAGATCTGAAAACTTCAAGTTGGTTTGTTGGGTGTTTTTTGTTTGTTTATTTTTTTAATGGACACATTTTCCTTTTGACTTAGTGGAGCTTAACAAGCCAGGCAAGATAATATTTTTGACTTTGGCATAATCTAAGCTATATGGTAATATATTGAATGGCAATAGTTACTATTTATCTTCAATGGAAAGTGCACATTTGTACAAGTCACCCAAACTGGAGTTTCTGTAAGTAATGAGAGTGTAGGTCAAGTTTCATAACTGATTAAAAATTAGTCCACAAGCTAAGTACTATTGAGCTCTATTTCCTCAGTAGCCAAAGCAAACGTCACACTTGTTCCTTCCTCCTTTGATTCCAGAAAAGCTCCATCTGAAGAATGGGCAGAAAGTCCAAAGTGATTGAATTCAATATCCTGGAGAAGCAGGCATCACAGAAGGCAGTAATGCCTTTTATTAGATGAAGGTAGCTGTGGGGAAGGGAGGGGGCAGAGGACACTTTCCAGCATAAAGGCCTTGTTGTGTCTGAAATAAACACAAAGTCATGTCGGCTGCAGTTTGTTTCCCATGAGGTTGGGTATATGCAAAGGTAGCTGAGCAAACGGCAGAGCCTCTCTGGGAAATGCACTCAAACCTTTTGCTCGGAGCACGAAGGACTGCCAAGATCATGTCTCGCACTATTTGCTACACCTGACTGCATGTGAAAAGAGGGCCTCAATATCAAATGACATTTATGAACCATTTGACCAATGGAACAAATTGGCAAGAAAGCGCAGCACTGCTAATGCTGTTTAGAAAACAGTGTGTTGAAAAGCAGGTGATCAAAAAGTTAGGAGTATCACCTTTTCAAACTGGGAATTAAAACATTCTGCTGCTTAAACCAATAAAGCACTATTTTATTGCTTAATTAATATATGTTCATCATTATGAAGATGAAAACTGGCATCTAAATCTTGTGAGGGAAAAGGATGTTAAAGATAACTCAGTCAGCAACTTTGTAAGCCGTCAAAGAAAATAAAAATGAGACCTGAAATTGCAAAGTAAAGAATAACCATACAAGGAAACAAGAAAGAGAAGCATAACAGAGAAAACAGACTATGCTATGCCAGGGCAAGAATACCACTACTTGCTGAATTAATTTCAAAAACTAACATACTGGTATGTCAAGCTTTGGCGAACTCTGGCAATCTTACGCCCTACCAGGGAAGATCAGGAAGCCCTTCTGTGATACAGGACTGTACCAGCTCATACAAACAGCAGTGAAACTTTTCTCCCCTAAAGGCCCATTGAAAACCAGAGAGATGACCAATACTTGAGTGTAGCATCTTCTTGCTGCAGAACAGTATGGGGCACGAGCGCTGCGATCAGTGCCCAAGAAACAGGAGCAGTACCACCAGACTTGTCATCACTGACATCACCATGCTGATGCAGACTATTCCTATGGAGCATCCCTAAGCTGCAAAATGCCCCTTCTACCGAGGTTCACTGGTAGCCAGTAAAAACTCCCATGAAGTAAGAAATACAACACAAAGCATGTGCTAACCATTTCCCTTCACTCAAACATTGCAAAGAATCAGATCGAAGACCAGAGGCGCTTGAAATAGCATTAGGAGATTATTAACGCAAAGACCAACATAAGAAGACAAATCTGTATTTCAATCCTGAAAGTACATCTCTTGACAAGACACCATGGGTCTACTACCAGAATAATTCAAAGACTCGAAATGGGCAGATTTACTCTCTGAGGAAACGTCTCCAGTGGCATTCAGGATGACCAAAGGAAAGACCTCTGGGCTGCCACTTAGCTATGAAGTGCTGTTGGGCCAAAGAGGAGCACAACCATAGACAGGTGTTTTGAGACACCTTGTTTGCAAGCGCTTTCATCTTTCAGTAACTAGAGAAGTTAACTCCATTTACATGAGGCAGTCTGCAATTACAAGACTCACTGGAAACAGCCCCCTCTCCCTACCCGCCCATCCTTCAGCGACCCACTTCCAGTTAGACGTGAAAGCCAGACCCTGGCAAGGCCCTCACGGGGCTTGGTGCCTGCCTTGGTTTCACCTCCTCCTGCTGAAGCCAACTCCTGACATCGCCCTGGCACAGGCGGCTCAGTGCCACTTCTGCCTGGTGCACTTACCTCCGTGAACATGTCTTACTGCCCTCCTACATGGCAGGGGAGATTTCCTGTTTTCATACATTCCCTTGTCAGCCCTAATCAGTGTCAATTGGTTATGGTGTCTTTTGTGCTGGCGGCATCAGCCCTGACAGGAAAGAACTTTTAATCTCTTCCCTTGCACCGAGCCATGAGAAGCTGCAAGTGCTCCCAGGCATAACTCCCTTGGCTCCTCTCCGAAAAATGCTCTCAAGCACTCCGTTGCTTAGCAATATTTGCCTTCCCCCTGTACAGTTCAAATTGGCAACATCTGTCCCTTTGGCACTTTCCACTTATGCAAGAAGCGGTGCGGAGAGTTTCAATAACCTACAAACAGGTTGGTGGAGGATGTTTCATGTGAGCTTTTAGAGCTGCTTTGGTATTTTATTGCTGGTTTATTTCCAGCCTGGATAAAATGCGTGGGTTCTTCCAAAGGAGAGACACGCAAGGGAAAAACCTCTTTTGCATCCAGTGGGATTCCCCCATTAAATCAAATACAAGAAGTAGTTTTTTCTATTTACATAACTACACCTGCATGCTCTGGCTTGCTTTAGAAAAAAACCAAAAAACCAAAAAGAACCCACACACAACAAACCAAAAAAACACGAACAAAACACAGCACTGCCACACAATTCTTTCTCTCCTGTCAGCTAGGATTGACTGTGATTTCTCCTAAGATACTGCATGCACATAAAGAAAACGTATCTAACAATGCAAAAGCTATGTGCAATCCTGACCTCATAACCTCTGTCAACCCCCAAACTTTCTGTAGTCTATGCAACCACGCCAAGGAGCAGTGACCAGGGTCATTGCCTCTGGATGTACCTGCAACCCAGCTGCTACAGAGACTGAGGGGAAAACCTGCTTTCAACTTCTGAGAGCCAAAAATGACCATGGAGAAGACTCAAGTAAAAGGATGTGTCTTTGGGTACTTGGTATTACAACAAGCAGCAGAGAATCCCACAGTCAACCTTTCTCTGGTTGCAGTTTATCTCAGCTCATACTTACCAAAATGCCCAAGGGTTCTGAGAAAGGCCTAGGACTACACAGCTTTGGATATTTACATACAAGTTGTTAGGGGTGTTTACTGAAAATGAGATAGCTCAGTGTCAGCCCTTTTAGTGAAGTTGAGTTTTACTTTTTTTTTTTAACTTTTCTTAACCAAAACAGAAAAAGTAACAATTCTCATTCATGTTTGATCTGCTTTAATAGTCACATACCAACAAAGAGACAAACTAATGCTTGTGGTGAAACATGGAAAGCTCCAATCACATAAGGCACTTCTGATTATAAAAAGGGTAGAAGAGGAGATACAGAAGTAACACCTTGTTACCTGTCTTGGTGCAAAGCAAAAAAAAAAAAAAAAAAAAAAAAAAAAAAGGAATACAAAGGGGAGAGGGGGAAAAAGCACAATCTCCCTTCTACTCAGTAAATGAGAAATAGACATAAGGTTGGTAGAAAGATGACAACACATTAATACTAAATACTGTGTATTTATTATGTAAGGCCAAGAGCGCTATATATATATATATATGTCTTTAAAGGTTTTCATTTTAAAAGGATGCTGGATTGAATGAAACAATATATTTATTTTTACCCTACAGGGTTCACCTGTCTGACAACTCCTGCCAGTAGAAAAGCTCAGTTGCATTGGAAAGAAGTCAGTGAAAAATTACTTACTAGAATGGACTTTTTATATTTGTCATCCAAACTTCTCTGTAGGTATTTAGTCATTACATATACTATATAACAACCATGTTTTAACTGGTGACCATTCATAAATGTTTACTGTGGGGAACAGAGCTCAAATGACATCAATCCCAGTTTGAACACAAAGATCTTTGTGTGTGCCCTGTGCATCAAGAGTAATACAGTGTTACCAAAAAGACTTAACCCATCTGGGCCTCTTCATTGTTGCTTCTTTTGGTTGTTTTTGTATTTTAAATTGGCTGCTTCCCTATTTGCTTCCCAGTTCACATGCAGGAGAGTCCAGAGAGGCCTCATTACATGAGGTAAAAAGAGCTATGCCCTAACATTTACAAAATTGCCAGGAAAACAAAACCAAACCTTCAGTGAGCATCAAGGGTTATACATTCCTCCAGACACTCTGCCCTTAATAATACTTGAGGATTTACAAACATCTCTCTCAAAGGAGCCTCACTGCTTCTTGGCCCTGCTGTCAAGCCAATTCCCTTCCATAAATCACAGACCATGTCAATGGAGGAAATACAAGGGTCCCTGTTGGTGCTGCAGGTTTCCTAAAGACATGGAAAGAGAGAATGGCTTTAAAAGCATCTTTGTTTAGGTGCTGGGGGAAGAGGTAAAACCCGGCACATGAAGAGAAAGGATACATGCAAGCTTCTTCATGTGTGCTATATTGTTAAGATTCACAATACATTTGGAAAGATGCCTTAAAGAGATGGGGATGACATTTGAAAGTGAAGGTTTTGATTTGGGAAAGAGAGAAAAGAACTGTACATTTCTTTATGCAAATGTGACGTGAGTCACTGCATGGTTATCCGCTGTGGATTAATTCACTCTAGTGTGGAACTGCATGTCTATTTGGGCTGGAAGGCTTAACATTTCAGTGTTCCCATGAGCAGAAGTTGTCCATAATGTATTCACAGTTGCAAGCCTCAGAAATTCAATTAGCCAACATATACGTGGTTGAGGAAATGGCTTTCTTAAGTCATGTCAAGGGAGATCATGAGAAGAACCATATTTGGCATGTGGCTGTTCAAGTAAACTGGGGCCAAGCAGTCTAAATAAAATGTGCAAAGCCATGCTCCCAGTTGCTGGGAGGAAGAGGGAAGAACAGCAGAATTTCTGCTAGTCTAGACCTATTCACCGTCAGGGTCATTGCAGAGCAGGAGCCTCCCTGTAGCTTCTGTTCCACCAAAAACTAAACAGGACAACCTTTCAGCCAAAGGACCCCTAATCAGCTTTCCCAAGATTCTTTCTTTGGGTGAAGCCTTCACGTGTGTGCAGCAGCCCTCATTGGGTGCTTCCTAAAAGCAAACCAGCCCAGTCCTGCTCCCCAGTCACCACCCCTGAACTGTACATCCAGCACACAGGACATACAGCCAGGGCTGCAACCTCACTGTTTCTTCCTCCTCTGTCTCTAAGCTTCAGCACCGGAGGACTGTATAATCAAACAGATGTTAATCATTGAGATCAAAGAGAAGTAAGCAAATGTAACAATGAAAAGACTGAAATAAGCAGAAAATGAAGTAATGAATTTTTCACATGGGCTTACAGAGCCATTATCCAAAATGCCTATGCACAGAAAACTGTCAGGGGCCACAGCCTAAAGATCCCTAGATCAAAGGAGTATCATTCAGCATATCCACAAAAAGGTTCATCTATCTGCTTCAAAATGGACTAGGCATATAATTTAAAAACAGGGTCCTGGTTTGTGCAAAAACTTTTTTTTGTATTATCTTCAATTCCCTTCTTATTGTGTTCTTTGCCACAGATCTAACAGAAGGAACATCAGTAATTGCTACTCATCCACTGGCAGCTGTAGGATTTTCATGGGCATTTGGCCTCAGACTCGTGCTCAATGGAAAGTGAGAAAGAAGTTTCATTCAGCACACAGCATCATAGCTAACATCACCCTAATGAAATTCATGTTAAATCAGAGATACATGAGATGACAGGAGAAGTATGGGGATGCAAAAAGAGACATGTACAATAATGCAGATGAGACAATAAGATAATGCAGAAGATGATGTCCTGCACTGGTTCACTTCTCCCCCAGGAGTAAAATATCTAGTCAGGCAAATAAGGAAATGCAGACCTCAGTAAACTTCCTGTTTTGAGGTGTGGTGTGCAATGCCAAACCTATTTGGAAGCAAATAAAATCTCTCAGTGTGAAAAAAAAAATAACAACTCAACTATGTAGTTTTGATAGTTTCCTCTCATTTTCCACAGGATATTGCCTACAGGCATTTGTAGCTGATCCATACCCTTGTCCATAAAAAGCAGACTTCACCCACACTCTTCTTTTTCGTTACAAAGGTAGCAAAATACAACTTGAAAACTATCTCCATAGCTCTCCTCGCCCAGTTGCTTTAGGTCAGCACTGTGGGATTCCATATCCCAGAGGGCATAGCAATAATCTCAGTGCTGAAGGATGAGCACAGTAAAACGCCAAAACATAATCAGGGAACCAAGTGCCCTTGAGCTCACGGGAGGCCAAGCCACAAGGCAGGCAGGATCAGTGTGCTGGTCCATTGGCACAACTCAAACTGGGTTTCAAAGGGCAGAGGAAAAAGAGCTGTGTTTGCTGGACAGCATATGAACATCAACACTGCTCCTCCCCTCCCACTACTTTAGCAGTCAAGGCTTCTGCCTTCATCACGCAGGACAAATCAGAGAGGTGGTCTTGGGGTCAGCAAAAGCAGATGGAGTACTGTGTCAGGGATTGTTGATATTTTTTGATCTGTGTTTGGCCCAGCCACCTGCAAAAATTTTGTTCTTTGCCTGCCAAGTTCACTGATAAACGGGAGCTTCATCCTTGGAGAGACAGTTTCTTGTATAAACTGTTTTATTTGATGTTCTGTGATTGGCTCATTGCCTGTAGAGGACATTTGAAGGAGAAACTGAAGAGGAGAAGATGAAGTAAAGCCCCCAGAACCAAACAGATAAGACCCCTTGAGTGAAACAGCGCATGTGAAAAGAGAGTTTCAAAGTTCTCATGTGTGCGCTGAAGGGGTGCACTCACATAACAGGGGAGAGACCAAAGGCTCTGGCTGGGCGGTGCTGCCACACCAGCCCAGGGAGACGTCACCCGCTAATTGGACAAAAAATGCAGGTGGCTCATGCTCAGGGCTCTCAAGCTTCACATGAAGGACAACGTTGCTTTCTGCGGGGATGCCGCTATCTTTGTGAGCCTGCTGACCCTCCAAGGATGAAACCTCTGCTATGGGGAATTCTGGTTATTCTGGGGTCAGTAAGACAACCTTGTAAAACACACCTGGGTGAGTGGGGGTTTCACTGAGGGCTTAGTTCACTCCTCTCCTTTCCTGTCTCTCGGGTTCCCATTTACTTGGCCACTTTAGTAATAAATATTGGGTTTATTGTTAAGCTCTCAGCAGTGTCTTGGTTTTCAGTCTTGGCATCCTTTTGAACTCACCCTGTTACAAGTACAATAAGGAATCTTGCTGTATCAAACTCAGTATAGAGAAAAGAAGCGCATCTTAACTTTCTGGTTAAGAAGACATTTCCTTTCCCCTCATGTTTCCTAATAGTCTCCTAAACAAAATACCTGCTCCTAGTGAAACTACTGGTATTCCCAGCAGGGTCCAAACATAGGAATGTAGGTGACAGATGCTTTCAGAAATCTTCAGAAAAGCCTTCCCAACCACTCTATCCACTGCCCTTTCCTTTTTCTCTCAAGTGAAAGCTACAGCAGACTAATGGAACCCAGCTCAACTGTGCCAGTCTCTGCCACTCACTGCACATGAACTCTAATCAGCTCAAGATAAAAAAAAAAAAAAGAAAGCATCTTCTCCAAAGTTTTCTTCCCTCTGTGAAGGACATTTAAATAGTACAGCACCAAGAGTGTTGTGTTTGTTCTGAACTGCACGTATTGATCTGCAAACCCTGTCCTCAGCCTTGCTGTACCAACTGAAATGGCTCAACCTGGAAAAGAGCAATTCATACTTTCCTGTGGATCTACTAGTGAAATCTTACAAACTTACTGAGGAGAATCATGTGGTGTTCACAGTCCCAGGTGACTGCAGAACTCATTGCACAGTCTGCTGTCCCAATATTCAGTGAGGATTTGGGGCCTCCACCCACCAGCACTCAGACTGAGTACTGACACACTCTTCATGTACTAACTGCATCACCACTTGACCTTCCCACTGCATCATTTCCCCCTTCTTTTTCAACAAGCCTCATATGAAAACAAAAATCATAACCACAGAAGCATCTCTCAAACCATAAAACCTGCTGCAGCCTCACTGAGAAAACCACCGAAGAATGATGGAAAGCATTGCATTTCCACCATCCAAACAGGATGATATCTCACCCAGGTCATCAAAAGCCGACCTCAAAATGCACCTTCTAAACAGGGTTGTGAATGTACAGATGTCATTGCTTCTGGCAGTTGCTGCTATTTTACGACCTGTTCTCTCAGAGATAAACTTATCCTGTCAGCAGCAGAAACCTCCAACCACTGTACTTACCTCTATGGGCTCTGAAGGGGTCTCCAATTTGGATAGTTCAGCTTTGGCTTTTGCCTTCAAATCTGAGATATCTTCATTGGGTTCTTTCTTGGGCTCAGAAGGGGTTTCCAATTTGGATAATTCAGCTTTGACTTTTGCCTTCAAATCCAAGAGATCTTCATTAGGTCCTTCATGGTATTCCTCCATGAGAGGTTTGAGCTCCAGGGATTCAAATGGTGCCTGATCTTGGCCATCCATGGGTCTGACATAGGCAGTTGGTTTCTGCTGCATTGCACTGGCTTTTGATGTCAAAGATGGGGGAAAAGTCTGAGAGGAAGGCTGAGTGGTGCTGGTCAAGCTAACGGCTGAGTTGTCCTGACTTTCCTTCTCCTGTGATCCTGTCACTAGGTCCTGAAATGATTTGGTTTGACTGTAGGTTGGTCCACGACTTTTGTTGCTGTTCTGTGACCTGGAATTGATATGCTGGCTGGAATGTAGAGGTGATAGGGGTGCCACTGGAGAAGACAACAAACATGGCAGTAATGGGGAAAGTGGTAAAGGGGAGGCCTGCAGTTCATGAGCATGACCTTCACCATCTCCAGGCTTGTCGTTCTGACTGTGCTGAAAACCTGCCTGACTTTCCTGGCCACCACAATTGCATCCTTGACCTTGGCTCCCACTGTTTGATAAGCTGTGACTCTTGGTGTGAAAACCTGAAGCCAGCTGTGTTCCTGATTGTGCCTTTTGGTAGTGAATGGAGTGGTTTGGAGGACGAGGTGCTACAACCACAGGTCCCACGGGTGGATGGCTGGGCAGGTGCTGGAATGAAGATGGTAACGTATGGTTGGTCTTTCCAGGAAAGTATGGGCAGTCAGGTTGTCCTGGTGGGATCAGAGGAGCAACACTTTTTGGAATTCCTATGAGATTCTGACAGGATTTGTTGCTCATGAACTCCTTGACCTCCTCATAATTGCCCAGCATGCTCTGAATTCGGCTTGACAACTCATCTTCTTTATTAGTCTGCAACAGAAGAACAAAGAGGTGGAAATTTCAAAAATAGCCCACGAGATCCAGCTCAAAAAGAGACAATTCTTCAGGATCTTAACTTAATCACCACACATCACCATGAGTGAAGTTAGGCAAGCTCATCTTGATCCTGTAAATCGCTCCAAAACAAATGGGACTCCTGTAGCCTCTATCAGTTATTTCAAGCCAAGCTTGCAGGTGCACCTACAGCCTTCAGGAACACCAACATCAGATCTATATTTTATAAGCACATCTGAAGACAGATAGGCAGCCAAGCTGCTCCTGAGCACTCTCCCTCAAAGGAGGCCAACCCAAAGTCCATAGTGCTGTTGCACAGCCAACAGAGATTTAAGTACGTACTCTGATGAACCAAAGCTAAGCAGATGGGAAGATGCATGTACAATGCTCGAGTCTGCTACACCCCACGCAGAAGTCAGTGTTCCTCTTCCCCTCAACCCCTCTTCCTCCTCTCCTTCTACCCGTATCCCCCTACTATTACCTTGTAGGGTTCTGCAAAGAGGGGAGTCTTCTTTGAGAACTGGTCTTTCTTCTCTAGAACCTCCTGACTCCGTCTCTCTCTCTCTCGAATACGCAGTAAGTTTCTGTCCTCATTGCACAAGCTTTAGGAAGAAGAGAAAGAAAGGATGACTAACACTGTGCACTAGTGTTATCCCAAACAGGAATCACAGACCATTGCTTCAGTCAATATACATAATCCTTCTGTTACAAACTATGTAATAGAAACATTTCCTCTCTGCATCTGATGTCATTTTGCATGTGAGCAATTTCCTATCTATAAGCAGTTAGTTGGTCAGTTGCCTTGTGTGTGCCAGGAAAACTTTGTGCAGTCAGTTTTGGGAGATGCCAAACACAGAAGACAAAAACTTAGGAGGAATTATAAGGCAAACTAGAAGCAAACTTGGATGTATCTAATACTGTATGCTTGCAAAAGACTTTTAAAGTGAATGCATTTTTTTAAGTCAGACCACATGCTATGACCCTGAAAATTGCCTTCTACTTCAACACCGTCCTACATCCATGTGGATTATGGATGTCCTTGTGTTTCTAGGCTGGCAAGCATCCAAATTCAGAGTGATCAAGCTGTTTTGCTCAGGGTTTCTGTTCTGATCACATTCAAATAAAAGGAAAATGCTAAACCACTTGAGTCTCTTGTAACAATAATATTAACAATGAGAAGTAGCCATGTTTCCTATACATACCTCAACACTGAATGTAAAACAACTTGCATGCCTCTTGCTGCAAAAACAGTAGCTGTAATATCTCTAAAGGCCTTTTCTTTCCCTGAACCTTCCTTGACCCCAAGCTGTCTTCCTAGAAATAAATCCTTTCTAAAGAGTGTGTGAAGAGAGAGAGAAGGGAGGGACGGAGTGGAGGGGAAGGGACATCACTTTTTTGCCATAATGCCAGTTCCTGCAGGTTTAAGTGAAGATGAAGGTGCCTGTTCCAGAGTAGCCTGGTGGACACAGGTGCTCACACAAGTACAGGACTACAGGGCACTGCTTGGCAAGGTTAGTCATGCCTTGGTACCACTGCAGACTACCTCATGCCCTCACGGTGACTAGTGGCCCAGGCTGCTGACCATGCAAAGTTGGCTGCCCCTGCAGCCAGGAGAGGGGTCATTCCCCTCCCCTTTCCTGTTCAGGTTCATCATCCACCCTCTGCCTCCCTGTGTGAATTGGATACTTTTTTTATTTTTTGTTCCATAGTTTCCTCCAGCTTCATTGAACAGAAGGAGCTGCAGTTCTAAAAGCAGAACAATGAGGGAAGAAACACTGCGTAGCTACTTACTTGATCATGGAGTTGAGATCAGCAGCCCTCCCTCCTTTAATTTACAGACAAGACCTTAAACTACTTGAAATCAAGAGCTAAAACTCATTTCAATTCCATTTTATCATGTAGGTGCCATGCTCCCATGCATACTGTCTCATCTCATGCTTGAGACTCAATCTTTTTAAAAGATTGGTTGTATTGCACTAGATGGCATTCTGAATTCAGAGCAGAAGAATCTGCTGTCTACTGAAATGTCCACTTCTTTATATAAGCCTGTCAATACCCTACTCTCAACACCTGTGGAAACACCATGCTTGCCCACCATTAACCCGGCCATTGAGGGCATTTGTCAACATGCTCTTCAAAGATTTTGAAATCCTGGGCTACCGTGTAACTCGTAACACTGAACAGCTACCTTAAGGTCAGAGTTAGGAAGCCAGGCAGAAAGCCTTGGAGAACCATGGTCAGCATCGGTCCCTGAAGGGACCTGTGCCAAGAGGAGATGAGGTCTCCATGACCAGCCAGGTGCCAGCAGAGGAAACCCATGCAGAGACACCGCCTGCCCGGCTCCAGTGAGTTGTCCCTTGTGCAGGGACAGACAGAGCCCCAATTCCCCTGTTGCCAATGCTGCAGGGCAAACCCCAGCTCCTGTTCTTCAGGAACCTCTCCAGACTAGCAGCTTTGATATTTAGGCTTTCCTAGAATAGGATCTCCAAAAACCTCAAAACTAAACCCATCCCCAAACTCTTCCTTACTGATATGCAAAAATGCCTTGGGAAACTGGACCTCAAGGTTTAGCACCAACACATCAAGCACATGGGAGCCTGGGAGCTGCGGGACACATGCATAAATCACCACCACACCAAAAAAAAAAAAAAAAACACAACAAAACAAACCCCAAATTGTGCCTTGCTACAGACTGAAACAGTAAAATACTCCTAGGCTGTAAAAAAGAAATTTGGTTCAGGAAGTTCAGTAAAGCATGCACCCTGACCCACATCATCACCCACACTTGGGTCTGTAACAGAAGTCATGAAAATACCAGTGTGCTCTGAAGCCACTCAGTGACATACCAATCCTTACTACGGAGTTCCAAACGCTACTATGTGACAATCCAGCCCATGACAATGTTTTCAAAAAATAGACTGGTGCAGGAAGAAATTTTGCCTCTCCTGTCCTGTGTGTTATCCAAATGAAAACAAAAATGAAAATAAAAATATGTTTTAATTGCAAAGATCTAGTGCTGCCAAAAGGAATTATCCAGGAGGAGGGAAGGGGGATGGGGAAAGGCTAAAAAGCAAATACACAAACACACTCACTCCCTTCTCAATGCACAGAACCTTTTCCTCTGAAACACAGAACATTTGAGTGCAACTGCAGGAAATCACAAATTTATTGAAGCTGTTTTGTCATTAAAATTGATTCATTTTGTATCATGAGAAACTGCTGATCAACATTTCTCATGACAGAGACGTGTTCTTGTTTAAGGCAAGACACATTGTCCCCAAAACCAGTTAAAAAGAAATCACACGGATGCACCCATAACAGCCTCTCTGCAGCACCCCAGTTCTGCCACCAATTTATACAGTCTACACATCTACAAAGATTAAATTTTCAGCCTATCAGCTTGAAAATGCACGGATAATGGCATGGCATAGAAGGTTACTGAGCATCGCAACTGCGCTCAGCTCTAACAGTGAGCCTGACAATGACTAATAGGACAAGTAGATGAAAGGACAAAATTCCAGTTAATACTAAACAGCATCAAAAATGCGTTGCCCCAGCCTTTGCTTCCCTTCCGTTATGGAAACATTGTCAAGTTGTGACTTGTTAAATTTTTTAATTTGTTTCACATCAAACACTATTTTGCAGAAGATACACAGATTGAACATACATAAATGATAAGAGAAAAACATAGGGCAGAAGTGCAACAGATGGTACAGTTAGTCAGTTATTTTCTGGATCATCATCACTCAGCCTTGGTAGATGCTTCCCAAAAATAAACATCTTTACACTGAAGCAATAAGAATTGGAATTTGCTTGCCAAGATTTTGCTTCTTCTAACTCCTTTAACTCATTGAGTCTCTCTGATTATTGATGGTATGAGAGCAGCATTAGACCCACTGAACAAGAGATCAAGGCCTCACAGCCTGCCTGTTTATCCACAATGGTTGCCAAAAACCTCCTGTCAAATATTTTTCATCACAAATAATGTTCCAAGAAAATGCAGCACTGCTGCAACCTTTCCTTCAAAGCATATGGAAAAATGATTCTGAATACACCTCTTCCTATGTTTTAAATATACAGACCTCTAGGTATGGAGAAGGCTAAGATGTTACAACAGCCAGAAGGGAATTGCCAGTTTGCTTAAGTAAAAGCTAAGTTAGCTTTTGCCAGAAAAAAAAAAATAAAGGCAGCTCTACTTTTGTAACATTAATCATCTTCTCACTCAGCCTCTCCTATGGTAATCTTTGGGTTCAAATTCTTACTTATTTATTTTCTATCACTGCTGTCAAGTTAAAAATTGTATTCGTTACTCAGCCATTAAAAGGTTTTTGCTTCCTTTCAGCATCAATAGGCCTTTCATCTTCAAGCAATTCCCAGAAGTAAGCCCAAACGTTTCCTGAGAAGAACTGAGCCTCTGCAGCGCCCAGCGACTTTGGCAGGAATTGGGAACTCTCAGATGTTCTTCAAACATGACAAATCCTTCACAGACTTCTGCCTAAAAACCCTAAACAGCTATGCACTTGAAAACACACCCCAAGATTTCTCAGCTACAAACCACTGAGGTCTCAAACAAGGAAAAAGAATTGTCTAAAGATGCAATTAACTAACAGTAGCATGTCTACATTATGCCTTTAAAGGAGTCACTTTTATGCCCACTCAAAAAAAGGCAAACAAGTGAAAAGTTTACAACTTGGACTTTACTGAAATGTTAAAAATCTAACTTTTACTTAGTTGTAAATAAAAGCCAATATAGCAATATCATACTAAACAGGCTTTTGATTGCTATAGACAGGAAAGCTTCATGATGACTAGGAAACACAAATGACCCCCTCCCCGAGTGGTAAACCCCCGAGAGGTCAGAATACAACAAACAAACAGTCTGTTAGCAGAAAGATGCTCCCAGCAAAAAAGCAGGAGCTCATGCTAATGTCCAGCCTCACTTAACAGCAACTTGGAAAATGTGGGAAAACATGACAATTACGCAGCACTTAACTACATTGTCCTAGCTGAAGCACCTGAGCAAACCAAATGGTAGTCTTTTCACTTTTGATGCTGGAGAAATGAAGTATAAAGGAATTCGGGCTTTCAGCCCCTCCCCATGTACCTTGACGTTAATAGAAAGTTGTCAGAAAAGGTATAAGTTAGACGAGAACCGGAAAGCTGTCTTTCTCCATCTAAATGCAAATATACTAGGAGGGCTTTTAAGAAGGTGTGACCGTGTGAAGTGTAATTACAGGGAAAGCTGACAAGGAGTTGAATTTAAGGCTTTGTTTGTTCTAGATGGGCAGGCAAAGGAGGAAATGTGAAAAATTTAAACCACCAGGTATGTGCAATGAAAAATCCTGACCACTTTGCCTTTTAGAGGCAAAGTGTTCTGTATACAGCTGTCTAATTTATCAGGCACACATCTCCCTGAGCCAAGTGAGTAGTCTGACTGCTTTTCAGCCCTGAAGGCATGCGTGTGTGTCTTTTGGGGTACGTGAGTAAAGACCTACAACTCTAGTGCTATTTCAGTAACTGGATATGCATAGAAAGATCCAAAGCTGCTGGTCCTTGTCTGCAGCACTGATGGTGCAGCTCTGGAAGTGCAGTGTAGGATGGAATCTGAGTCCCCTCTCAGCTGCACACCAAGCAGGCTTGATTGCATTGACTCAACCGTGACAAGTCTGAGCTTATATATGAGCAGTTTTTGCAGGCAAGAAGAGCCCATCCACATCTCTTCTCACTTCATCAGCAAGGATCAAAAAGTTAGCTTTGACAGGACACAGATAGACACCTGCTTGAATGACTGGGTTTACTTTGCAGTGGTGACAGTGAAAAATGAGTTATTCTAGACTTCACTCTCTGTGTCAAAATGGGAGCTTCAGTCTGCCACTAACACAGATACACTCCTTTGTTGCACAGCTGAGCAAACATTTTCACACAGCCCCAAGTGCCTCCAGAGGTGCTCCCACAGAGACCTCTCAGACGCAGGACCAATCTGGTGAAGCTCAGCTGATACACACAGATCCCTCTGACAGCGTGCTACATCCTGGCTTTGTCTGAGAACCCATTTGTATGGAAAACAGGCATTCCCTGCTGAGCAGATCCTGCTCTGGCAGAGTGGGGACTCTGAGTCACCCACAATTCCCTCAAAAGTTTCAAAAGTCAGATGCAGTCACGCAGTGCCTCAGCCGCAAAATGCAACCTTGCATTATTCCTGACTCTCCACTGGGCAGGCACAGGCATGCTGGCAGCAGGGTAACAAGCCCTGTGCCAGCTGCTGCTGCAGTAAGCTCTGCAGCACCGAGAGTTTGCTACAAGGTGGATTTTTTTCCCCTTGATGAAAACATAGGTAAAGCATTTGGTGATTGCCATGAACTAAGCATGCAGGGGAGCAGCACAATGGCAATTTGTTTGGATAAGTCAGTGTTCAGACAGTAGGCAGGCAGCAAGAAAAATAAAGGTGAGTAGACCCATTAGAGACTCAGTTTGACACGTTCTGCTCTCCACCAAGATAAAAGCACCTGGAACAAGTCTCACTACTTGGGAATGGACTGCCCTGCAGCACTATCCCCTTCCACAATGTTTCTTCTTCTTAATTATCTACATGTCACTCACAATGAAACCATCATGCATTTCTCCTGGTTGCTTAAGTCAGTCTGAGACATATAAATAAATATTATTCAACTATTGGTTTACAAACCCCAGCTCAGGAAGATTATGTGACTGAAGTAAAATCAGTGGAAGAGTGCCAAAACTCAAGTTTTGTTAAGCCCGGTTGGATCCTCCAGCCTCTGCACTTCAGTGCACTGCTTCAGCTATTATCTCTATGCAAAATTTTTCTGTTATGGCTCTTAAAATCAGTTATATGAGCACAGAAACAGGCTAACTACCCTTTCACTGCATCTACATGTTTTATCAACTCACCCACCACTAGCAAAATATTACTGTTTCTATTGCTGACGAGGCATATTTGAATAGTCAGGAGTGGTTAGCAGCTGCTGCCCAATCAGTCTGAAAGCTTTCTTCAGTGAAGTGGTGCATGAAATCTCCCACTGTACCCATCTGCCTCTGAATTCTTCATCTCAATGGCAGAAATCCAGTACCTGGGATGAACTGTAGTAGGCTTGCCTGGGAAAATGGATAGGGTACAACCTACATTCTACCTTACATAAAACCTATCCTATCTACTCAGTTGCTTTTTCCTTGAAATACCTCTTTTTGTTGTTATTGTTGAGTACAATCAATTTACTGGTAGTAGGCTTAAAGACAGCAAGAAAACTGCATTCGCAGTAGTAAGCTACAAAAAGAGCATTGTTAAAGATGAAGATGGGTTTCTATTTCTTTAACATATCCTTCAAAAGATAAAAAAAGATAAAAATCATCCTTTACTGGCAAACTTTGGAGATCTGAGAGTTTAGGTAAAAATGCTATTGCAAACTAGTACTGCTTGAAAAAGAGCCAAATAATTAAGGGATCAAGAAAAAAAAATTCTTTCTTTTAACATTAATTTCCCAAACCTATTTTAATTCATTTTTTTCCACACATTTATGTGTTCCTCCACACCAAGCATCCAAACAATTTATTTCTGATCTAGCAGAGAAGTACCCAGTAAAGCAAAGTCCAATGGTCCCCTTCAACTCAGTTACCGTTTCTACAGGATTCTTATAAAAAAGATAAGCCTTTCAAAGAACTCTCTCAGTAAAAAGGGTTAAGATAAAAAGTAGCTCACAGAAATAATAAAAAAAAAAATCCAGGTGATATCAGCTGTTAAATTTCAGAAAAACACCACTGTTTAATTTTCCATGTGAAATCATTTTGCAAGTTAAATCAAGGATTCAAATCTTATAATGCATTTTACTACCTCAGTTTTTGGGAGTACACTGAAATGCTTATTGCAGGTGCAAGAAGTCAAATTCCACAAATTTTCTAATTTAGGACTACATTAAAATTATTCAAGTGGATGTGCCTTTTGTTCATTGATTTTATAGAACTTCTTAAATGCTTTTTAAAAGCCTCCAATATTATTGTTCTCCACTACATCAAAGAAGAATTTTAACAAGATATATAGTTAGTAAAAGAAAAACTGAAATGTTTAATGAGTAGATGCTTTGTGAGTCTGCATTTTAAACATCTTCTCACACAATACTTCTCCTCTCATAGCTGAAATCCCTGTACATCCAGCCAGGTGAACATGTCACTGGTTTTCCACAGGAGCCTGCTATCAGCTGACCTTGTCCATGCTCTGGCAAGCAGCTCCTAAATCAGTCACGTTGCCATGTCATCCCCAGGTGCCACAACATACATCTATTGCCACATTCTCCTTTCACATGCAGCTCAACTTAGCACCATTCCTCCACCAAGAGCCCCTTCACTGTCACACAGGTGGAGCACCAGTTTCAGCATTACCTCCTCTTGCTTTGCCTGATACACCCTAGCACATGCACATACATCACAACTTGGCTTTTGCCAATCCTGTTCTTGAGGCAACAGGAACATCCATACCATTGTAAAGCATGTAAGCCAGTTCCCTTCAACCCGTCCAGAACCCCTTTGTTTTTTATGGGTCTGATTTCACCCAGCTTGTTCTAAATGCTGTAATACAGCTTGCAAGACTGGCAGTGACACTGCTGCAGAGCCCAGGAGCCTTTCACCTAAGATTTCCTGCATGGTTGGAAGGGTCTTCCTTTCTGCCCTCTGACCATCTCAGCTGTGGGCCAGCATATACTGCTGAAACCCTACAGCTCAATACAAATACAGCCTGGTGTAAAGGAGACTGTAATATTAGCCTTCAAATTTGCACCTTTCATGACTCCAAACCTGAAGCTGTTAAAATAATAAAATACACATCAAATGCTATCAGTGATTTAATTTGCTGTGATGCATAACAGAAGCAAAACTTACAAATATGAGCATTTGAAACTATGTCAGAAATACAGATAAATGCAATTCTGCCTTCTGAGTCTTTAATCCCCTGCAACCTTTTAAGCATGTGAGCAAATCTATGATTTTTCTTGTGAAACATATTCACTGTGTAAATCCTCCCCAAACAATTGACCAGATCTGTCAGTGTGCTACAAAAAGGCCAGTACCATAACTAACCTCAGATTAAGAAAAATTAAAGAACATTAAAGAGCTAAATTCTTTCCTGCTACTACGAATCAGCAGTAAGCCCATCACACGTGAATTAAAAGGTTTCCAATTTGAGTTTTCCACTTACACAACAGCATGTACTGAGTAACAAGTTGGACAAGTCTTATCTGCATAGCAAGGACTTCATAGAAAAATAATGAGATTAGCAATGTTTGTTGAAAAGATCTGTTTATATGGTTAAAAGCCTATTTAAAAGTCTTTCCTGCAGCCTCTGCCAGATTATAATTATTCTAGAAGTGTTTCCTTTTTTTCTTTTTCATCCATACACAGAAGCACCTGCTAATTTTCCTATTGTTTGTATCTGTTGTCAAATTTTATTAAGAGGTGCACATGCTCTGTAGCCTAGTACCTCTCTATGCTGGAGTTTCAAACTGCATTCGAATCATCAGCCTGAACAAAGCATCTCATTGTCATTTGAAAGAACTTGGCAAGTGTTCAATCTAAGCAAGAGCAATAATCCATGACAGAGTGCATTAGGCAGGTACTGATGCATGCCTAATGCACATTGCAAAGCATATGTCCCACCAAAATACACCCCGAAATATCTTATCTCTCATTTTTCCTGCTTTTTAAAAATATTTATACAAGCTGTTACTTTCAACAACTATGAAAAGTTTCTCCTTTAAGAAAATAATAATAAAACAGCCACATATACTTTCCCCCTTTAATTCTGTACACATCCAACACTTCTGATTTTCAAATTGAAACAACAACAACAACAAATTTTCCTGCATCATCTGAACCTCTGTTTGAAAAACCCCTAATCTTTCCCTTGGTATTGGAAGTTGCCATGAAAAACAACACAATGCTCAGCTTCACCATTGTTAGCCATGCTAGTGTGCAGGCAGCGGGAGCATCACACCAGCTCAGAACAAAAGCAACAGCCAGCTCCAGTTCTCACAGGACAGCACCATGGGCTTGGCAGTGCCAAGACCCATTGCAAACACTGGAAATCTCTCTGACCTGTTTGGTCTGCATCTATGTGCACCAGAGTGTGAGTCCAACAGGCATGTGATGTGTCCCAAACGTGGAAAGAAAGGCCTGAGTGACAGAGGGGCTTCTGCAGGCAGGTGAAGTCAGGCATCCTCATCCTTAGGCAGCACAGGGAAACCACACACAAAATCATGGGAAAGAGGAGTGCTGGTGGGAACCAGCGAGGTCACTTCCAAAACACTCACCTTACCTCCCTGAGCAGCATGTGCTCCTCAAAACATGTTCCCTGATAGCCATGCTCTGTGTCTGGAGAGAACTCAGCTGTACACCAAATCAACTGCCAGCTCAATACTAAATTAATATTTTTTTCACCTGGCGTTGCCTAACCCGGGTGAGATATCCAAAGGATGGACACAGCTTCTTTAAGGGCTAGTGCGTCTTGAAAGACTTGCAGCAATACCAAAAAATGATAATGTCAACGTGCCTCTGAGAACATCTTTGCTACTGAAAAACATGAGGTATTTTTTTCAAACCACATAACACAGCAAACCCTATGATTTTTACAGGGAGGCAGAGGGACAATGCATTTTCTAGCTGAAGTAGCAAACTACTACATATCAGGAGTTATCTGCCAATAACTGGGCAATGTGCTGATAAATACTTTTTCTGGGTTGCCTAAGGACACTGCATGCATGAGTATCTCACCACTACTAATTAATCGCTCTTTGTGCATTTATCCTGGTAGAATTTACATGTTGCACAAAGTGAATATCCCGAATGAGGCAATTTCTACCTCCAAAAGCACTTACTATTGTCAGTTTATTTGCCCTGCTTAGCCTGATGCTCAGACTGGCAATAAATCATCATTCTTAGCAGTTGAAGTGTTTAGTGTCTTTCATTCAATATTCTTCCCTGCCCACTGTTCCCCCTGGAAGTACAGTAATCATGTGCTAAATAGTCATTTGCAGCACTGCAATTAAGAGATTATTCCATTAGGTGCTGTATTTCTATCCGGTTTTATATTTCCATTAAAAGCACTTTGTTAAACAACTGAGCAAACAATGTAATGCAACAGCAGGAGCAGATGCCTGTCAGGCAGAGCCCCGGTGAAGCAACCCAGGAAGAGTAGGCGGTGCTCACGGGTCGATAAAGAAGAGATCATCCTCTTAAGCAGGGTCCTAAAACATGGAAGAGGACAGGCAGCATGACTGCAGATGGGCCAATGTGGATAAGCAGTGGAGGAGTTGACTGCATGCCAAAAGACTAGGTGAAACTGGAGAAAAGTCATTGGCCAGACTCCTATGTGGGGATGAGTCCCTCTGTAAACACAGCATCATTTCTCATGCCTCTAACAGCAGAGTAAGAAATACCAAGGAAATTTTTCATCTACAAAAAGTGGCCACTTCTTCAAGGAGCAATCAAAGTTAATTATGTTGTAGCTCTTATTTCATTGTCTTCCAGACTCTGTATAGTTTTATTTCCAGTTTAAACCATCTAGGGGATTGGATCTTTCCAAAACTGTTTGTTCTCCTTTTCTCTGGGGAAACTACCCCTCTCAAAGGAAGTCACGTCTGCCCAAACAACAGTGGTGATTTTATGCCAAGCTTGTGGACAAGGCTGGAAAATCACAGCAAAGTGCTGCAGGAATACATGTGAAGAGTTTCACCAGGCATATGAAGTATTTTGTCCACTCAGTGGTGACTCAGGACACCTTCCAGGGTTCTCTGATACATTACACGTAACACATTAACAACCAATAGCCTCCGAGCTCCTATCCTCAATGGCAACAGACAGTTTTGGAGGAGAATGAATCAGCACTGCCTCTCCCTGGGGTTCTTCCTCCCTTGCTCTCCCACACATGTTCCCAACGGTACTCATTCACTGCCCTCAGGATAAGGCAGGAGGTTTGCACTTTGCTCACCAAGGGACTGACCAGATACCCACAAGTAACCATTGCATCAAGCTTCTGAAGAATGTTTTACATTTTTTTAAGTGTAGGCTGCTGGACTTTCCCTCACCCCCTGACTGTGTGCCTAGACCTACACCCAGTGCCAAGGCGAGCCTCTTGAACAACCTGCTTCCAACCAGACAACTTCTTGCATTCTAACGGGGATGCACTGACTCTGGATTGGTTCACCTCTCTGTAGTCTCTTGCTGGCCCAAAGATTCGTTAATGAAGCGTCCACAAACATGATGAATAACACCTTCAACACCTCACATAACCCAAGTAACATCTAGCTAAGTCATCTGTAGAAAGCTAGATATCTCAAGAAATTGCAAGCTTATACTGGGACTTAGAACAACTCTTCTTTTTTAAACCACAGGATAACTAAATTGCAGCACACCCTTTGTAATACACTCTATCTTTTCCATCTTACTCAATTGCTTAGTTGGCACAGTTACTAAACATGCAATCACAGAGGAGTAGAAGTCTGCATAGCAAACTTGTTATGCATAAGTATTTCTGGAAGCCGCTTGAAAAATGGCAGTAAGGAAAGAACAGAGCTTCACTATTTCTGCATTTTTTCTATTCCACCTGAAACTTCCTCTTTATTCATCCTCAGAACAATTCTTAGAATGCTTCCCGACCAACAAATTGTGCCTTAACTCCACATTTTTTCACTTGAGACAACTCTGCTGAGATACTTGTAGCAATACACACAACAGAGAAAGAACAAAGGAAATGGTAAAGTCAATATCCCTACCTCCTTGACATCTCTTTTTCTGTCACACACACACATAGCAGTCATTCCTCAGTTTCAAATTGTGAACCAGGAAACCATTTTGAGCACTTGCTTATACACATGCAAAAATCATTCTCTGTGTAAAATCTCCAGGTCAAGAATTAATTTTGAGCACAAGCTCAAGCACAGCTCTTCACCAGGAACACCTTCTTGAGTTGGACTTGAAAGCTTAAAGCCAAAGGAAACTAGAAAACCAGATACTGGTCTGAATTCCTCCTTTCACCAAAGTAGCACATCGACTTAATATATACAGTTGAAGTCTCTCAAAAGATGTGGAAGGGATAGAGCAGCTGGAATCCAGTGTACATGCTGAAGGCTACAATTTGGCCCCAAATGAGGACATTGTAGAAAAACCCAGAGTAACCCGTGAAATTGGGAGTGGCAGCTGTAACAACACCTTTCATGTACACCCTGCTGAGCCCTGGCACATCAATTCTCACCACTGCCTCAGCTTTCAGCACACCCTTGGCCAGCTGAACTTGCACAAACCATTTTAACCCTCCTCTGGTTTCCACTTTCCATCGAGACTTCTCTGTGTGTAAGAAGGATCCAAAATCTCTACCCAGTCAGTGCCTGCACCTCACTTGCACTGCATCTTACTTGCACTTACCCAAGTGAAAGAGAGGAGGAAAGGGGTGAAAAAAATAGTTCAGCGCCCTTCTAAGACAACTGCAAGGCTTAAATAAAGACCTTTTAAATGCATCTTATTAACCCTAGTAACTGCTACTGGTTTTTTCTCCCCCTCTCTAGGAGAAAAAAAAAAAATATTGAACAAGCAAAACCAGATCATTATTCACTTGGCAGACTACTGTACACAAACAGTCTTTAAAGTTGTTACACTCAAGTAAACGTAGCTTATATCAATATCATCTGTGCCTTTCTGTCATTAGACTGCGAGGGAGGAGGATGGTCCATTTTCAAGGAAGCAATTTTTACAAAAGGAAACCATTAACTTGATATTTAATTACTGCACAAAAGAACAGCGAAATAAAGAAGAAATTCCCCAGAAGACAGGGTTGGGACATAGAAAGAAGAGTTTTCTTCAAAATACCTTCTTTTATACTGCATTTCTATCAGACTATTTTTGAGGGGAGGGGGGAGAGGGTGGGGGGAGAATATTTTTAAACATGATTTTGATGTTTTCTTCTGCTATAGCTGAAAATAGGGCCTTTTCTCCTACTCCCTACTGTTTTTACTAGCACAAATGATTACTGCTAAATCAGAAAGCTACAGGAATGAGCAGTCTTAAGGGAGCTAGTGGAAACAGTACTGAATGCAGGACCCTTGACTGAGACACCGTGAACTTCACACATTTCTTTATAACTAAGAACATCACAGATACCAAAGTCAGTTTTAAGTAAGAACTGAAACAACTATATTTGGCCACAAAACGACACAAGGTTCAGCCCAAAGGACAGAGTGTCAACTAAATGTTCATTAGATTTAAAAACTAACCCAGATCACATCTGGTTTTATAGGCATTACAGGATAGGGGTTTTTTTGTGTATGTGGTTTTCTTTTTCTTTGATTTGGGGTGGTTTGGTTGGATTTTTTTAGTAAGCACAGTTTCTCAGTTTCCATCATAAATTCTCTCACAAGTTGTCCAAACAGCAAAACAACATCAACACACATCAATACAGTTGCCAAAACACAGCCCAAAAAGGTTTTGGTCGCAATTACCAGATTATGTTATAATTACAAACAGCTTTCATTGAGAATTACAGAAAGAACGTTCTGGCTGTGAAATGCAGTGCACCAAAGATGCAGGAAAAAGGGATGTGCAATGAGGGAAACCCTGGTGGTCTAGTGGTAAGGGCGCGGCGCTGTCACCGCGGAGACCCGGGTTCGATTCCTGGTCAGGGCCACTCCCGGGCAGATGGAGCTCGTTAGCCCTTAAAAGGCAACCCATCTACGTCCTGAGGACCTCGCTGCCACCGTCCAAGCTCGCTTGGCCCCGGCAGATGAACCTTAGGATTAAAGGGTGGGCTCAGTTCCGCGCACACTGTGTCTCACCTAAAAAATCCAATGTGCAGGCTGGAAGGTGGAAAGACCTTCCCCGGATCTTCGCTCGTGAACACTGGCCATTATTTATTATTTACTGTAGGTCAGTTCATTCAGTTTACTTAACTGACTTAGAAAGAAAACACCCTTTCCAAATCATTAGGAACCAGACTGATTCACATGTTTAAGTAATGGAAGAACCAGCTTGGGAGCCAATTTTTAATGTCATCAGTTTCTGCAGACTGACAGTCTCATCCATCTGCTTTAATCTGCTGTGGTCCTGCTCATGCAGAGCTACCCTGTCCATGCACCACAGCACCAAGCACAGCACTGCTCATTATGCTCAGTAACATGCTAAGGTAGGTACTCCGGTTTGGGTCTGTCTTGGAACCAAGGCTGAAGTCGTGCCATTTAACCACCATGAGTTTGGAGCTGTTTGGAAGGAGGAGGGAACAACAACAAAAAGTTAAGGCCATCTTCAGAGGGAAATTCCAGACTTTGCTGACGTAAAGCTGTTGATAGTTTTTTTCCTTCTCCTTTTCCAGGGTAGACCCTTCATTTTTGTTACAAATAAATAGAGAAGTGCAGGGGAAAGCTTTATGGTACTTAATTCACTAAATGACCAAGTCTTTTTTCAAAGGTGAAACACAGAGTTATTGAATTTTTTTCCAAGTTAGCCAATTTAGGAAGTTATTTTGGTCTATTGGTTTTAATGCCTCATTGTACAAGTCAATTGCTTTTCCTGTAGGATGCAATAGTAAAAGTACCCCATGTTTCCAAATAATACATCTCATTATTCTTAAAGCAGATTAGACTTTCTCAAAGAATAGAACACAATTTTACCTATTTTTCGGTCTCTTCCAAATCTTGGTGATTACACAGGATTTTCTTATGCTCTAGACTAGTAGATTTTTACCCCTGTAGCGTATTACGCAGAACCATGTATTTCCTCTTAGGAGAGTCACTAACCTAGCTAGGCAAAGAAAGACTATATTATTAGTTTGCTGAAGCCAGTCGATGTAAAATGGATAGGGGTTTGCAAACAGGTAAGGATTGTCAGTGATGTTCAGAAACGTGATCATATTCCCTTTAAATATTAAGGCAGTCATTCATCTGGTTACCAGAATGGAAGTTACAGAGTATCACGTGTTAAATAAGAAACCCAAAGCAAACCCAAAACTTTAAAAATATTTAAACACTTCTGAGACATCGAGTATCTAAACAGGTTGAAAACCATGAGCTTTCAAAAATGAATGTACACAAAAAATGCTCACAGACACAGGGGGAACTGACGTTCTTAAAGCTTTGAAAATAAGTACTTTTGAAGGGAGAAGCACTGCTTCAAGTGTTGCCATAAGTTTCCTATCAGCCTGAACAAGACAGGACCAAAGGAAAAGGTCCTACAGCAAAGTTCCCTCTCCAGACTGGAATGTACCTCAAATCTGTGTGTGCATCGGACAAGACTGTCCTTAAGCACAGACTGAGCATTAACTGCAAGCCGAGTTGTGACTGAAGAGTTTACAAATGGGCTTGGTTTTTCAGCAGCAAATACTAAAGAGAGGCACAAGTCAGAAAATGGCAAACAGACCAACCACAATCAGGTAAAACTGAAGAGAGCCTTTCAAGCTGGACTAAAGGAAACATCATGGTCCCCCTGGATGGAGATGGGTTTTTTCTTTCACCAATTAAAAGTTAACTACTAGACAAAGTAGACTAAGCTGCTCCCAGGGAGCTGCAGGGTCTCAAAGAAGGGAGTCACAGTGGTCCAGAAGAGCTCTTTGGCCAAACACAGCTTATAGTCATCATCCCATATCCATCATCCCAGAAGCCTTATTCACTGGTATCACGGAGTTCATGCTAAGCTTTAGCCAACACAGTTCTCTCACCTCTGCAGTACATTTGCTGCCTTTTAGCTATGCCAGCAGAACTTTCCACAGTAAAAAAGGCCTGCAGTGACAGACAGACATGGCAGTTTCAAGGTAATGGTAACTCTAAGGGAGTCTTTGAAAAATCCAAGCAATGGATTGCTCTGCAACACAGAGGGATAGCCCATGCAATCCTTCTGTTAGCACACATTACTTTAGCAAACCTATGAAGAAATAGGTCCCTAGACTGACAGCCTGTTCTCAGCTGAACCACAGCTTACTGACACCATGAAAATAACTTTTCCTAGAACAGCTTGTTCTGCTGAGGGTTGTGGGGACAGGGAAAAGAAAAGCATGTCACCAAAGCACTCCTAAAATGCCAGCATGTTGCCTGTCTTCAGATTAGGATGATTTTTCCAAAATAGCCTATGGGGGAGAGGATTATTGAGAAATAGCTGCATACCAGTTGTGAGGGAGAGTTTCTGAGCTCTGCTTGCAAAGATTAATTATCTCAGTAATATCTTTTTAAGCAAAACCTTACAAACTGCAGAAGAGCGAAAATACAAAACACAATTTCTTACCACATGCTTTCAAGATGTAAATATCCCCTTACTACTCTACATTGCAATAATTCCTTTCAATTTCAGATGCTAGCAGACACCCGCATTTCAAAACTGCAATGCCAATAACTCAGACTAGAGAAGAGGCACATGCGCTAATGCTCTCTCACATACCTCACATATACACAACAGCTGTTAAACACTACTGTGCCACGAAGGAGCTGATCATACCTTGCTGAATACATCATTTGGTTCTTATAGATTACACAGTACACGGCATTCTAAGCAAAGATATATAGAATAAAAATACTACCATATGCTCCAGCATTTCCTCTTCTATTTTTTTTTTTTTTTAAGAAGGGCTACTGCTTAGGTTTTGGTGAATTGGGGATAAGGACGTTTCTTGTAGTTTTGTTATTTTTGGTGAGTTTTTGTGGTTGGTTTTTGTTGCCCCCGCCCCGCGTTTTTTGTGGGGTTTTTTTGCTTGTTTGGTTGGTTTGGTTTTTTGTTTTGTGGGGTTTTTTGTTGTTGTTTGGGTTTTTTTGGTGTTTTTTTGTTTTGGTTTGGTTTTTTACAAGTATAAAAATGAAACCCACAGTTCTTGCAGTCCTGGAAATGAGTTTTACTGTTGTCTCTGAGGTTAAACATTAACAATTTGCTTGTTGAACTTCCTCTAAAAATTAAAGTAGGGACATTATTTTATCTTAACCTGACAGTAACATTGTAAAAACAACTGTAAAGGCAACTTTAGGTCACTAGTGCAATAAACACTCAGTACAACTGGAAATTACAATTTTATGCACTAAACAATATCTAAGCCTAAACTAATCCAGAAGACAAACATCTTCATGAAGCATATGGTCTTTTTGATGAAGGTGCCTAATCAAACCTCCCCAGACACCCCAGCATGACAATGCCAAAGCATTAACAGGAGCAGAGCACCTTCTCAAATGCAGTTTTGTACCCACACACCTGCTTTTTCTCCCCGTCTGCCGCCTCTCCCTCCTCATACAGGAATAAGGCAGCAAAAGAAATGTGCTTTTAATAAGCTATGCAGTTAAATAAGGGGATCGGCAATTTCTGCACTTCAGCAGCATACAAGGGAGCCAGGGGCTGGCTCTGCACACAGCAGCCATCCCAGTTGAGAGGAAAGATGAGCAGGAAAGATTCTACCTCTCACCACTTTCCAGAGCTGCTTGATTCTATACTGATGTAGAATTCAACTTCTCTTCCCTGAATTGCCTGTGAACAAGCAACTGTGAAAAATCTGCTTATAACACTTGTAGTAGCTCTTGTCTGTTCCCCATAAAAGCATTCTGTTGGAGAGATACAGCTCTATCTTAATCCACCTATGGTACCATTGGAGTGATACCTGCCCCAGCCAGTGCTACATGCGTCTTCTCATTTTTATCGCACAGATGAACCGCAGTAGCCAAATTTGCAAAACGTACCACAGGGGGAAAAAAAAATAAAATCTCTATGCTGTGTTCAAGACTGAACAGGATAAGTACTTGCCCTTTTTTTTTTTTTTTTTTTTTTTTGAGGCCCAGGCATCTCTAAAGTAAAGTAACTGTAAAGTAACTCTTGTCATGGTGCTCACGAGCCAGATAAGCAAATTAGCCTCTAAGCTCCCGACCACCCTGTGCCAGAGGCGGGCCTCAGGAAGACATCCTGTACTCGGTGGGAAAGTCTTCCTCACTTCACTGCCCTCTGCCTCGTGCAGAACAACGTCTTTGCAGTATGCTTACATAACTTTAGGAAGATACCTTTTCTATTATATTTCAAAGGCATTTAAAAGCTTCATGCTGTCACTCACTATGACTACACTCAGCAGAAAAGTGCTGAGGAGAATTTATGCAGTTCATTAAATGCTTGTTTCCTGCTATTGATGCTGCATCTTGCAGCTGTACTAGCAAATGATTTTCTCATAAAAAGTAGTGAGAAAATGCCTCTCTCTATAACACAAATTCAGACACAGGAAAATTACACGACGTAAGGAAATATTCCCTTGTCCTGGCATGTTTGAGCTGTATTTCAAAGTTTTCAATGGCCTGTTACAAATTGGAACCCAGTTACAAAATGGTCTATTACAAATTGGAACTCACTGCAAAAAAAAACAAAAACAAACAAAAAACCCACCAGCAAACCTGCCTGAAAAATCCACTTCTTTGTGAGCATCTCCTTCTCTTGTATAGGAGAGTTTCAGCTGCAGGCCTGCCCCAAAGCAACAGAGTCCAGGCTCAGAAAGTCCAGGCGATAAGGAACTGTGAACTGAAAATTCCCTAGATGCCCACAAAACATGCCACGGATCAGCTGGGCATCTGATTCTGAAGAAAACAGTCATATTTCTACAGTATGGCTAGTAGCAGCATACAAGCAAAGCCAACAGGGTTTCAGGGTTTTAGCTTTCAGTAGACAGGTAAACTCCAACAAGACATTGTTGCAGCCCTTTTTGACCTACATCAGCTGACCAGAATGCAGCATCACCAATACTGGCATTTGACTGTATCAACCCAACCCACAAAACGAACCACTAATTAAATGTGTCTTTAGATCTGGCCAGGAAAGCTGTGAAATGACATGGAATGAACTTGAGCTGCATTATTCAACATAGCTTCTCCTAAGGGAAAAGCCTCAGTGTTATTTCCTTCAGAATTAACAATGTCTTAAATGTAGATAGTGTCATGTTTTATTTCTGCACAGCACCAGCTTTTTCTACAAAAATGAGTTGTAATGCCTTGTTTCAAGGCTCTGCTGGGTTTAGCTGGTGTGACTTGGGTTTAGGGGATGGAAACAGAGGGCCTCCCTGGCTGCTGTCCATCATTACCCTTCCCTGCAGGGCTGACTCAAGAGAAAGAGGAAGGTGAGCCCAGTAGAGATGACAGCACAACACTCAGATTTCATGTTGCTCTAACTGTGTTGCTGTGTTGTACTGTGTTGTACATTCACCTATGTACAAAGACTAGGAAATTGCATTGGTTCTGCACACCAGCAATGATACTAATCACGATTAGGCTGAAAGACAGGTTATATGACAATTGGAAATTCTTAGCATCCAGAATGATAAACTATTTGGGTTTTCCACCAACTGTAAATAAGTGTAACCTACTGGGTCTACAGATAATTTTAAATTATCCCAACCAGCCTGAGAAAAGCAGCCTATACCTTAAAAACCCCCAGCTATTCATCTGAAGATCCTCAGCTCGCAAGTGCTGCAGTAGAGGAGATATTTCAATGAAGAAAGGAGCAGAAAAGAGATGGGTTCCAGCATTCCATTAAGGAGCCGTGTCCTCACTCCTCCCTAATTCCTGATAGTAAGCACAGGTGCCAGCCTGTCCCACACCCCTTCTAGGGATCCTGCCATACCTCAGAGCAGCCCAACGGCATGTGATGAGTATCACACCACATTCAACAAGAAAGTAAACTTGTTCCCATTCAGATCAATTCTGCTTCTGCTCATATATTCCTGAATACACCATAAAAACCTGACACAAGCCCTGTTGCCTGGGGACACTACAGGCACCAGATCATCTGTGCATTCCATAAGAGAGCACAGAAAGCTACAGCTGCAAACTTATGGCTCTGTGAGCAACTTAAGAAAACCCCAACCACCGACATCATACACAAAACAACACTACCTGGGGGATAGTTTCTCCACCTACTAGTTCCAGATGTAAGCTATTTAAAGCAGCTATTGGTAGAAGCTGATCATTCTCAAAAAGCAGAAACCAAACCATACCCAACCCACCCCATAATCATGTCTTAAGAATACTTTTTTAAAAAATGTTATAGCACCCATTAGCACATCAGCTTCTCAGTCATCACTATTAAGTTTTTAAAACTGTAAGAGCAGCTAAAGAGCAGTAACAGGCATATTTAATCACCTTGTTTTCCTTACCTTCCACCCTTCAAAACAGTGAAACCCATATGCTAAGTGAGCTGCCCAACATCACAGCACTGAAGCTGAAGAAAGGATGCTGGATTTTCTTGTTCCCAAACATGTATCCTCCCACATGTCCCATCACTTTCACCAGCTCAAGCATACAGCATGTGAGAAACAGCACACATGAGCAGATGGAGGAGTGCCCAAAGGCCTCCTACAGAACAACACACAAAACCCTACCGTGTTTGGTATCACACCACCTCATCAGTAATTTACTGAGCTTGCAAAAATTGTTGTGTTTTTTCTTGTTGTTTTTGTTTGGTTGGTTGGTTTTTTTACAGAGAGGAAATGAACACAAAAAAGCTCACTCATATTGTTTGTTAGCTACCTTGCAGAGTAAACCCCCTGACATGTTCTGGCAAATGAATTCTGGAGATGTTGCCTCTCAGTCCCATGCAGTATAGTTCTAATTATTTATTATGAATATGAATTCATCCTTCACTGTTGAATAAAAGCTTCTATGCACTCACAAAGCACAAATTTTTTGAAATTAGATGGATACCCCTGTGGACCTGTGCCACTGAAACAGAAATACCACAAGCATCGAATTTTTCTGGCAAATACTACCTCTTTCCTGCAGACTCATTTCTGCTACTCATATTCACTCCTACTCTCTTTAAATGTCTTAAAATGAGCAATAATCTTTTTTACTCTAACACTGATTTTCAAGGATATAGAGTAATCTCCTTACTATGCTGAAATGCTCTGATGCAGTTTTACAATTTGAGAACCTCACAGTACCCTGACAAACACACAAGCCAATGTACACAATGGATAAGATGGGAAGGTACAGAAGGGCTGGTGCACGACTTGACCCCACGCCTATCTCAAATGGTAAGTGTGGGGCACTGTCCTTTCACCTGCTCTGCAGCACTCAGCCCCATGGACTCAGCCCTTGCCCTGTTTTTCTTGCTTCAGTTTGAACCACTCAACATATATAACTTTATTCTCTGCACCATTCACCTTACAGGTGGATGTGGCTCACTGGTCCCACTGCCAGCTCTGCCCTTTCTCCACCAGTTGACTGAAGCTGGGTGCTACTGCTGAGACCTGGCTCCCTCGTGCCCTCCTGCCACCCAGAAAAATGGCTATGCAACCTCTAAGACATCAAGAGTGTCCCTGGCCTGGAGCAAAGCCAAGCTCCAGGGCCAGGCAGCATCCCTACGATATGCTACGGCCTCTCTTAGCATGTGAACCTATTACAGCAATGCTGATAATGCAGGCCAGTAAATCATGCAGATAAGTGATCATACAAAAGAAAAAAAGATGCTAAAAACTGAGCCTTTACCTTTTCGTCAAGTACTTTTTATGTCAAGTATTGCCAGCCTTCCCCCATGCAGGGAGAGCAGGCAGTGGAAGCTGGACAAGAGCTCAGCTGTTAAACAAGCAATCAATCTTCCCCTCCTTCCTCCCCAAACCTCAGGGCTCTGCCCTTCTCCAGTACTTAATTTAAAGCCAGCTCTTGGCTTCAAACCTGCGGAAAAGCACCACTGTGAAAATACATAGTGAGTGCCAAACTTCTGTGTAGGATATACCACCATTTTTAACTTTTTTCTTTTTTATTATTTAATCCTGCCTGCAGGAAAGGGGAGCAAGGTAGTATGGGACTAAAGAGCAAAAAGGAATTTCTCTCTGTGGCGTTTCTGAAATGCCCATTAAAACATCGTCAACGCTAAAAGGCATTTAACAGGTACCTTAAATAGCACTGCTCCATCAAGTACTACAGCTTAAGAAAACCTGCTTCCCCCATGCTGCGTGTGAAATTTACTTTAGACAGGACACTTCCCCAACGTTCCCCCACCCCCCAGAGTAGGCAAGATGTTGCTTCTTTATAACCACACCTGACAAGTATTTAACCAAGACTGGTATTTTTGCTTGAGTATTTCTCCTTGACGGCAACTACGTAACTCTTTTTTACACTCCTCCGTCACCATTTTCTGCCCTCCCACCTACCCGGCAGGTTTGCACACTAGCAGACACAACCTGCTTCCATTGCACCCAGCCAGCTATCCAGTACAAGTCGACAGAAACCAACTACCACCTCCTGAAACACTGCTGTGAGCAATGACAGAAACCTGTTCACACTAGGCTGGTTACAGGGGAAATTAAACAAACAGCAGACCAGCCCACAGGGCAGAAGAAAATCAGTTTCAGAAGAAAATGAGTTTCAAAGAGCTTTTAACTTGTTGGACTAGGAGAGATTAGATGGGGAGGGATTAAGACTTTTGTTTTCCCTGCTGAAATAAAGTTTACACTGAGAGGAGGGAGCGAGCACTTCGATGAACAAAATACACAGGCAAAATCTACTGCAGAGACGCGGGGTAAAAAAACTACAGCAAGCTGTGCCCAAGCCAGGACATCACTAACACCGCCGGGCTACAAGCAGCCCTCAACGAGATGCACCGAGAGCGGCCGAAGTTATTTAATGCCGTACCTCGACTGAGCAGCCATCGCGGGGTTATCCTGCCAAGCGTCCTCTTTCCATGAGCTCTCCCCTTAGCCGCCCGGGCTCTACCCCGCTGCCCGAACCCACCGTTCCATGTGCCGGCCGCCTGCCCGGCGCTGCGCGGTGCCCCCGCGCCGCGGCTCCCCCTGCCCGGGCGGCCGGCGTAGGGCTGGCGCTCGCTCATTTTGATCGACATCCGGGAGCACGGCCCTCCCCCCGGCCGACAGGGAGGGCAGAGGGGGCCCACCCGGCCCTCCCGGGGCCGGCCCGCAGCCGGCGGGGGCAGGAGCCGGGAGGCAGCGGGGCCGCGGCTCCGCTCGGTGTTCCCGCACTGCCCGGGGCGGCAGGTCCGGCGGCGGCGTCGTCCCCGCGGCCGGCCCGCGGCCGCCTCCCCCCGCCCGGGAGAGCGCTCGTGGTACGGCCCGGCAGGGCCGGGAGAGAGGGGCCGAGACGGCCGGGCCTGGCCCTGCCCGGGACCGCCAGGCGCGCTGGCTGGTGGGAACGGGGGGAAAAGGGACGGGGAGAGCGGTAGGTGCGGAGGCTGTTCCGGGTAGCGGCTCCCCGCCCTCTGCCCTAGCGCGGGGGCTCTGGAGGGTGATGGTGGGAATTTTTTTTTTTAATTTTGTTTGTGTGTGGGATTTGGTGGTGGGTTTTTTGCCTTTCTGTTTGTTTTTTTGTTTGTTTTGGGGAATTTTTGTTGTTGTTGTTATGTGTTGGTGTTTTTTGTTTTGGGGTGGATTTTTTGTGTGTTTTGTTTGATTTTTTGGGGGCGGTGCTGTTTATTGTTTCGTTGGGGTTTTTTGAGGGGTGGTGTTTTTGTTTTTGTTTGTTTTGTTTCTTTGGGGGTTTTGGGGGGTTTTTTTGGGGGGAGAGGGTTGTGGGGTTTTTTATTTGTTCTTTGTTTGGGGGGGTTGTTTTTCTTGAGGGTTTTTTGTGTTGGTTTTTTGTTCGTTTGTTTTTATTGTTGTGGGTAGATTTTTTTATTATTATTCGATTTGGAAGTATTTGTTCTTTTAGATAAGCAGAAGTAAATGCTGTTTCAACATTTAAAAAATTTTCAAAACATTTTTCAAAACAAATACACAACCCGGCTGCAAAACGCGAATCCCACGTGTCTGCAGAGATGTAGCAAAAGAAAGCTCAAGCATGATACTTAACTTGCCCCATAACTTGGAGTTGTGGGCTAAGAAACCTTTAAGAAAAAGTCTGTTGTGCATTTATATGCGTATGTAGAGTTTGTTATGGAATAGAAATTGGGCTCTGGTCCTGACTGCAGTTTGTAGACTCACTTGGAAAGGAGCAATCCCTGTCCTTTGCTCTGGGTGTTTCTTGGCATCATTGTCAAAACAAACTACTCCTGCAACTCCTTTCAACCAGGAATTTACAAAGCATTCAGCAGCTAAAATACATTTATCCGAGATCACTTCAACTTTTCTCACAAACTATACGTGGCTAAGTTTTCTACCAACCCTGCAACAACATTATGTTACTCCTAATTTTCTGGTTTAAAGCACAACTTGTGTTAAAGTATTCAGCAGAGAAGAAGAGTTTCCTTGTGATTATTTTCTTATTCTAGATAACCTGTATAGAAATCTCCATTCTGAGCTATCTTCTTTATGAAGATTAAATAAAATTAATATCAGCCTTTTTAGGCAGAACAAATGATAATGAAAAAAATATATTCTACAGACTTACCACGACACCTGAGCTTTCTCCAGGAAAAAAATGGTTTTGCTTTCATATGAAGTTTCTAGCAGTTTTCCCCCTGCCCCCCTTGAAAAACACTTGCTCAAGTGCTTCTTGATTGATCCAAGGTATTACCACCAGGCTGCTCCAAGATGAGGCACCTGTGCTGGAAGCACAGAGGCTTTCCAAGAGAACCAAGGACAGAAGGAGACAAACCTCCATGTCATTATTTGACTTCCATATTTCAGTGCCCATCTTGCAAACCTGTAAAACCCTTTTGACAGTAAAAGGAAATCTAACCCCGTTTAACACTGCCAGGCACAAACCATCAGTTTCTTCAAAGATACAGCAGAGGCCGCTGTTGAGACTCTGAAGAGATTGCAAACCTGTAGGTAAATCAAAAGTCTGGCCAAATAAAACTTTGGCATAGGAACCAAGGGGAGGGTAAAGACAATCACCCTGGGAAATCCTGCCTTTGTCATTCATTTGATACCTGAACTTTACTTAAACCACCTAAATCTTTATATATGGTATTTTTTACCTAATGGTCTTTTTCCCTTCCACCAATTGGTGTCATGCTGAGTTTGGTTTAACAGTGAATTAAAAAGTGGATTAGTATCAACTGTTAAAAAAGATTAATAAAGTCATCATAACCTCATACTACACATATCCCCTGAAAGGAGCTTCTAAGTAAAATCAATAAGCAAAACATTTGAAACCTTTGTGCAAAAAATCACACAGCAAAGGTAGGAAATATTGAGATCCTGCCAACTACCGAAAGACAGGCAAAACAATATCAGGAATCAAAGCAGGAAAGGGCTGGGACACTAGGACACTAGGACTAGACTTCCCCAGTGCTACTCAGAGTGATACAACATTTTCCTGCTGAGTTGCATGGCTTTTTTGCTCTGCTTTCCCGGGATGATATCTTCAGAGAAAAAGGAAAGGCATCTCAGGTTGCTGAAGATAAAAAAAGGACTTTAAAATAAATGAAAACTGAACATTCTCTCTGTCAAAGCTTAAACAAGGAAGATAATGAACTGAACAATATTGTTCAGATTTTCTAAAGCATACCAACAATTCCACTCACTTACCAGGGTTTTCCAAAGAGCCGAGTCTTTGGAGTCTGCTTTCTCCTGACAGAGATAAGTAACAGTTCCTGAGCTGTGCTGGCAACTACTTTCCACTTTTAAGGAAGGAAATCAGGGGCAGATCATCAAACATCCCACCCAGAATAAAGCCTCAGAAATCCTGTGCCACAAACATTTAATGTGAAGGAAATTGCATTCTGGTGCATTTTTTAAAGTTTCAGGCACACATGCAAGGGAACAGCTGAGATGCCTCACTTTTCCTGCCTCTGGTTTCTGCTCACTAGCTGCTCTAAGAACAAAATTTTGCCATTTTTGTTGGAAAAGTTGATGAAAATTTGGTAAGTTCCTGAGGAACATTTCAAGTCTGAAAAATCAGTGTTCCCTCGAAGAAGGTTTTCTGTCAGAATATGTCCTGTAACCTATTGACTCCTTCCTCATGTTTGTTGCCAAAATTAGCAGACTGCAGCTTTTCTCTCCTGATTTACTGATCAGGGATACAAGTTTCCCCGTTTGAATTGGTGTCTTTTTAAGATGTATTGCAAATCAAGGAAAATGTTTCCACTAAGTAAAATACAAACAAAACAAATCAATAAAATAAGCTCTTTTTACTCTTTAGCTCATCATAAGCTCAAAATGCACTCCTGAGCTGTCCCCTCCTTAAAAACCTATCAGGAGAAGCTTCCTACAAGTGATCATAATTCCAAACTGTATTTAAGCTGTCTATAAGCATTTTAATATTAGAAGATCCATTCTTATCTGCCTATGCACTGGAGGAGAAGGAATTTCTCCAGACATGGAGCTTGTGATCTAAACACTTCATAGATATGCAAATGCAACCAAACAAAGGTGGGCAGGCAACCTGGATGCCATTGTTTCTTAATTCTGAATTCCTGAAAATGCCAGACTACTGACCTCAGGCATCACTGCTAAAGCACAGGCTGTGGGCACATTATGTGCATTTTAAGTACACAGCAGCCTCTCACCTGCTTGTACACCTACCTGCATCTGGGCATGTTGACCAAAAGAAAGCTAAGTATTACAAGGAGGGGGGAAGGAGGAGGAAGACTCAGAAGTTTCAAGCATAAAGCAACATTATTTCCAGATAAGGTGCAGATGCTGATACATTGCCAAACCCTGTGGCTACAGTATCTGCAGCAGGGCCTGGCACTCCTACAGAAGCAAGATTTGTATCTCTTTGCTTACCACTAACAATGCCGGCAATACCCGAGTGTTGGTTCAGGAAGGGGAACGCAACATCCCTTAGGGAAAAAAAATGAAACATGGCATACTAATAAATGTACGATAATCCAATAAGCTTGTGGGACAAAACATAGAAGATTATGGTATTGTGAAACAATTAATCAAGCTAGAGTACCAATGAAGAAGGAATACACACCAAGCAATACTAAAATCATTACATGAAATACATGGTCAGTAAGCTTTCCTGAAATGTATTTGCTCTAAAGTAAAAGATATATTTCTTTATACACAGAAATAGGTCAAATTCATGCTCTTACCAAGCTTTTCAAAACATCTCATTGCACTGTACTGCATCAGGTTTTTAAACAGACACACCACCTTACCTTCACTATTGAAGAGTCACTGCTGTCCTTTAATTACAGTGTGTTCTCCCAGCTCTGTTGACAAAAAAATCTATCTTACCACTGCCATTTATTGCCATTGATGAGTCCTTCGAACTGGGAGGTGAAAAGGGTCAAATGGATATTGTGTTTCCTGCCCTCAGGCAGCCATGGGTAGCCTTTTCATTTGCAAAGTGGACTTCTGCACCAGATCAGAAGCTCCATAAAGGCTCTGCTGTCCCAGACCAGTAGAACAATCCCAAACCTCTCAGCCTCACCAACCTCCCTGTCTGGCTGTCAGCACTCTACAGAAAAGGCTACATGACTGCAGACTTGCTTGTGTTCTGGCAATCCCAAACCCCACACAAACCTGTCAAGGGCTTGATTCTTGTGTCTTTCCCTGCCAGTAGGCAAGGAACTAGCCACACAACAAATACATTTGTTGCTCCCGTGAAGCAGGGGCTCAAACCATAAAGCACAGGATTCCAAGGGCTCCATGTATTCAGAGAAAAGGAGTTGGTTAATCTTATCCTCACTCCTGTCTCCCAAGTACAGTTGGAATGGGAGCAAAATTCAGCACATACAAAAACCAGTTCTACAAGGTAAATGAAGCCGTGAGCACTGACTAGTCTGAAGAAGGCTGAGTCAGCAAAACTCTGTTAACCCTGATTCAGCAAAGCACTTCTCTATTGGCTTATTTTATTGCACCACCTCAACCTTAGCAGTTTCCAGAACCAAAGCTGACTGCTAGAGAAGCACATGCTTGCTGGGCAAATCCTGAAAAGCACTTAGATTTTACTGAGTCTAATCCACACAGTGTAGCTACAGCAAGGCTAGAGGAGCTGCAGGGCAAAGGAGAGAAACTGTGCTAAGTACAACACTGAAAGAACGGGCAGGGAAGAACACAACCAAAAGGATATGTCGACTTTAACAACAGAAGATTAACTTGGGTGCAGCCTGTTATGAAAGAAATTGCTTTACAGATGTTAGGAATCAAACAAGAAGAGAGAGGAAATCAACCGTTTGTCTTTCAATACCTAAACTGATGAAAACAAATTTTAAAAACAAACTGCCTTCTTCCAGGCACCAGAGGTTGCACTAAGGGCTGCACCCTACTAGTTTTTGGCAGCCACCAGGGAGGAATTTCCATCGTCTTACTTGGCATTACTCACTTATCACTCTGAACGCTTTAAAATGTTCCATAACAAGTATGAACTTTCACAAGTTAAGGTTCATTCCTTGCAGATGTATTGCCAAAAGAAGAAAAAAAAAAAAAGCACTTTGGAGAGTGATAGTAAGGGATGTGCCGAAAATACTCTTCACAGTATCTCTGTTCACCCACGCCACCCCCCTTAATGTGATAGGGCAGTGAACCCTGCCCTTTTATGCCTCAGGATGGCACGTTATAATGGGTGGTATGGATAAAGCATACTGGCAGTTGTAAAGACCTAAATGAGAAAGAAATGGGAATGGCATAAACACTACCTGGGGAGGGGGGCAGAGAGGGGCATAGGGACAGAATAATAAACTTTGCAAGCTGTATGTCTAAATGTAAAACCCTCATTTGTCCAAACTTCCAAAGGACTGTACCTGCAAGTCAGGTCAGGATTGCCTATCTCAATTCAAATGCATTAAAATGAAGAAATGCTTTTTTTAGGGGCTGGGCTGCTCACAAGGTCACTGGGATAAAAATGGTGCTCCTGCTACACTGAGGCAGGACAGGATTTGAAGCAACAGGGTTGGTGTGCACAAGAGATCAAGGCATGATGTGCTGTAGGTAAACACCTCAACTCCATGTGATGAGTTTACATGGAACAAGAGGTACTCTCACCAGTGAGAATCATAGAATCATTTACATTAGGTTGGAAAAGCCCCTGAAGATCAAGTCCAACCACTGACCTAACACTAACAAGTCCACCACTAAACCTTGACCCTAATATGTCTACATGAGAGTTCCACCCAGTGCCCAATACTGAAAATTTCACAAGATTCAAGTTACAAAAGTCATCGATTGTTTGGTAAAAGACAGCATTTAGATTTGAAACTCCTCTCACTCAGTGATTATGATTCTTGCATTGAGGGAGGGATTATTTTTTTAAACCATCCTGACATTTGTCACAGCACCTGGGAAAACCAAGATTACATCAATGAATTCCTATTGTCACTGTTATGGTTGTCTATAGATTCCATTATGAAGGCTCAATTTGAGCTTCTCTAGAAGAGAAAATCCAGATATTCAACACTCTGTAGAGATTTTCAGAGTTGTGTATCCCTCAATTCTCCCCAGCAGTCTAAATCATCTTTCAATTATGATTTTGTTCAGAGGAACACAACAGGAAGGTTAAATGGAATCTAAGGAACAGATAGCTTACCTGAGGCAGCAATAATCATTTGAATTTTTGCTATTCACTAGATTGACAGTTTTCTCCACACACAATTCCCAATAGGCTGTGGCAGAATCACACATCAAAAACACAGTTCAAGAAAACGAGTTTGATAAAAGATTGCAAATGCTGAGAATGCTCCTATAAACAGTTCTGCTGGTTTCAAAGAGACAACTGTTAGAGCCACACACTCTCATTACTAGATCATAATGAATGTTTGCAGAAATTGGCCTTAACTTTCTAGGAACAACAAAATACATTTAGTAATTGTGTGTCTAGAACTGCAAGGCAGCAGGAGCCACCATGTGACGTTGACTCTCTCAGAAGGTTTTTCAAAGGAGTAGCAGCTGCCTAAGCCAGCATCTCTGCTGAGCTCTTCAGCATTCCAAACAGGGAATTAAACTGCAGCTGGATGAATATTTGCCTAAAATAGGGAGACTGGTTCAGGATCTCCAGGGACATGATACACAGTCTGGAATGTCCAACTGACAGTCACCACAGTGCTCCTAAACATATACAAACTGAACATATGTGTTATGTGTAGCTAAGAACGGGAGAGCCAAAAGATCCATTTTCCCCTTCCCCCAGTGGTGACACTGCATTTCAGGTCAGCTCTTACAGAGAATTTCAGGCTTGGCCAAGAGCATGACAGACCAGGCTACTACTACCAGGATATTTGGTTCACTTTTAAGAATAAATGTGTCATTAGGGCCCTCCCTTTAGACAACCAAATAGGTCTCTGGCAAATGGCAGCATTCATAGAAATGGGAAGGAGAAAAGAGAAAAAACAAGCATTAAAAAAGACAGCTATAGATTAAAAGGTAACACTGGATAAAAATTCAAAGAAGCAGTGGCCAGGAAGCAAGGAGAAAACAGAAGGGGAAGGATGTTGCAGCAATTACTGCAAGAGACCAAGCTCCTCATTTCACTGCAACAGCAGTTCCCCATAGCAGGGTCCTCTGACAGCTAAGTTTCAGCCACTACATAAATAAACCATTTTGGCTCATCACAGACAAAAAAAATATATATAAAAAAATTTTCCCCTTGCTTTAGTCCATGCAAAGGAGATGAACTCAGAGCACACTCCCACGACACCAATTTCCACCATCTCATCAGCAGTAAAATCTAGATTTCGTTAAACAATTTACAAGTTTGGCAAATGCCTTTGACCAGGCCAGGTTTTCAACCAAACTGATGCCCCATGGATTTGCAGTTGCCTGGACATTATTAACCTGACATATTTCCCCAAGTAACAAATGCTTTTACAACAAAAGCTATGTTTATAAATGCAAGCTTTCCTCCCTGATATCAGTTAGCCCAGCAACCTAATTTAGTTGCAATGCCTTTTCTTGTTCTTAAAGCAACTCCTTTGCTAATAACAGTGTTTTTTGCTCAAAAAGCTTAAAATGGTTTGTTGCTTCACTCATTTTCAGTGATGCATGTTGCTTACTGCCCTGTAGCCCCACACGCCCCTCCCAGATGTTTCAGGAACTCTGGGATGCCAATGTTTTCCTTCCAAGTCAGTCAGGAAGCACCTTTGCAAAAGACTGGTGGAAACTGCTTTTTAGATATGAAAAATGCTAATAACCATTTTTGCAAAATTTGTTCTTTAGTGTGGGGGTTTTTTGTTTAATTATTCAAGAATTTCCAATTGAAAATAGAAATTAATGCCTGTGTGCATTTATACAAGCTGCTAACTTGTCTTCCAAAAATATTGCCACTAGCACTCATGAGAAATGAGGCAACGCAAAGGGGGACAGACTTTGCTGTATGAGAAAAGGTCACATTTTGACTATTTGCTTTACTGAAGCCTTAGCAATTCTAACGCTATTTAACACACATCATAACTCTTAAATGAGAAAGAGGAAAGATTAGCACTACACAGCAAAGCTGTGTAAGACCTGTTCTTTCTCTTCTGCCGGAAATGTCACAAGCATGACCCCATGGAATGAGCTTTGCAGTAACTGGGAAGGCTCATCAAGACATCCTCAAGAGACATGCTGTCACATTGCAGAGAGCTGTAACCATTGAGAAAGGCCCAATATCACCAAAAGATGGTACTGTTTTCTGAAGCAGCACAGGACCTTTCTGATTAGGAAAGATGCTTATGCTCTCAAAGATATGTCTTCAAATCTGCTTGATTTGAAGTGACTACTATGTTGGTGCTTCAGACAATGACAGTGACTGCAAACGTGAGTCACTTGGCATATGTAGACACTAACAGATCCAGTTGCACCTTCAGAAACAGAACTAATTAATTTACGTTGAAGTATGTAAATTGAAATGTATCAAAATGGAGATGACACAGGGATTTCCATCAAAAAAAATCTAAGGGTGCTATCAACAGAATTAATTACGGCATCACTATTTTTCAAAAGGGAAACCACAGCACTGCATGGCTCTACGACTTGTAACTTGGAATCTGATGCAGGTCTGCTCACATCCTATCAGAAGCTCCATGCAGAATGCAGACATCAATATAGAAATAAAAATGGATATAGAGATGACTTCATAAAGGGAAGAAGTATTTGCACTTGGTCTATTTTTTTTAAATGCTTCATTCCTAGTTACTAACTCATGCTTACTCTATAGATAAAAAAACATGCAGGCACATCTCAGCTTCTGCATAGTAATAGTTCTGGGTGTCCTGAAGCATAAGCTAGCCCCTGGCAACTAGGGAGATAGTTTTTTGAATGCTCTTTTAGCAGAACAGAGAAGAGTGGAATTCAACTTGGCAATTTTACCTCCCAGAGGAAATCTCCTCTGTAAATTGTAGCCTCTCAAGGGCAGTGCTAAAGAGCATGAAAACTGAAATGAACCTGGGCAAGATTCTAGCTCAGAACTCCTACTGCAATCATTTAAATCAAGAGGAAAAAGCAAACTCACTTCTCCAAATCATGCACTGAAGCATTTAATTCTGTTGCTTAACTTTCAAAATATATATTAAAAAAAAAAAAGTTTATTTTTAACTTCTGATGGCAGCAGTGTCTTGGAGGAATTTCTTACACCCCAACAATCCTACTAGGATTAATGCCAGCATTGAGGCAGACTCCAGAATACAAATGCTACTGAAGCTGTACTGCTTCCTGTAGAGTTTAATTATTCAGACATGTCAGATGAAATGGGTTTATTGCTGTTAGAATTGACCTAAAACAGTTACTTGACTAAGTCCTTCCAGCCCTTACTGACCACTGTTTTCTTATACAGATAGAGCCTATTTATGTGTCTTTGTGAATATATAGTCCCTTTGCAACCTTAAGTTGTAAAATGGAATCTGAGTGTACTTGAATGTTTGGCAAAAGCTCATCATTAAACTCAGACTGAAAAATACGCCAATAGAAGAGTTTCTCTTAATATGTACAATAGTTTGTGAAGATGGTAGTGAAAGAAAGGTTAGGAGGAAAAATTCTTGTTTCCTCTTTTTGTCATTTTGAGACCTCCTGTCCTGGTGAAATAGATAAATACTCACCAAAATCAAATTTTCAATAGATAGTGCTTTACTTAATCATATAACGAACTAGTTTCCAATTCTTCCAAATCAAAAATAAAGTATTATTGGAAATATTTTTCCTCTCCTTTTCCTGGGAAGACCCTAACATTACAGTTTATATTCAGAATATTGTATATAAATGCTGAAAAGGTTTCAGTATATTTACTTTTTCTCTTTTTTCCTCTTTGAGTATAGCCATGGAGGCTGAAAGGACTTCTGAATTCAACAGTGGCTAAAATTGACTTCCTCTGTCTTTACCAGCACTGTTGATGCAAACACACACTCACCAGTGTCAATGGAGGAAGAGTTGGTGCGTAAACTGTCACAGGAGCTTCACCCCTACACATTGATGGGCCCTGGCAATATCCATCCAAGGGTGTCAAGATAGCTGGATGAGGTTGTTGTGAGGCTGTTCTTCATGAACTTTGAGAAGTTGTGGAGATCCCAGAAGAAGGCTAAGTCTGCAAGAAGGTTAATGTCACCTCTATCTACAAGAAGAGCCTAAAGGAGGATCAAGGAAATAACAGGCCCATCAGTAACACTTCAGTTCCTGGGAAAGTTAATGAAAGAATCCTCCTGGGGACTGTCACAAGAAAAATGAAGCATGTGACTGGGAAATGCTAGCATGGATTCAACAAGGGTAAACTTTTTGCTTTGCAAACCTGATCACCTTCTATGGCAAAGTAACTTGTTTGGTCCAAATGGGGTGAGGGCTTTGGACAGTGTTTCCCACAGCCTCCTCCTGGACAGAGGGAGGTGTTACGGTCTAGACAAGTGATTGATGTGATAGGTAGGAGCTGTCTGGCAGGCAGCACCCAGAGGGTGCTGGGAAGTAGCTCCTTTTCAGACTGGCAACCTGTCACGTGTGGGATCCCCTGGGGATGGATACTGGGCCCAGTGCTGTTTATTATCTTCACAAGTGATCTGGATGATGCGATCAATTGCACCCTGAAGTTTGCCAATGATACCAAACTGAGCGGGGAACTGGACACTTTGGAAGGGAGACCTGTCGCGGTCGAGGCGGGAAGGCGACATGGGTTTCAGGATACCAGCAGCTTTTTTATTGCAACAGTGCAGCTACCTTTATACAGTTCTGGGGTGACACATGTACACACAGCATTGGTTTACCACTTCATAACAACTCATGATTGGACATACAGCCACATGTCCTAACACAATAGGCTGACATTCCTCACAGGAAACCCACTGTGTCACAGTCCCCACTGTCCGTGGTTAACCCTCTGCCAGGTGTAAGAAGTTCCATCTTCAGTATCTCAGTTTACTGAGAGCCCAGAACCAGCTGGGCTCCCCAACAGAGACCCACTCTGCAGGAAGACCTGGACAGGCTGGAAGAGTGGGCTAACAAGAACCTTATGAAGTTCAACTAGGACAAATATAAGGTCACAGAAGCTGCTTGAAAGTAAGGCAAGAGCTAGACAGAGGAGGAAACTTTAAATAAACATTACACTTTGACTAGACTCTTCATAAGTACTTTGTTAGAATTACGATTGCTTGGTACAATTCCCTCTTGGATTCTTTTCCTGGATGAGCTGATTCATATACAGAGAGGCAACTCTATGTTCCAGAGGATGGGTGTCATTCTGCTTTTCAAACCACAGCTCCTTTGGGCTTAAAGGTGAATTTTTACAAAAAGAAACTGACTGGAATGTAATATAATCCACAAACATCTCCACATACATAACATGAAAAATTTCTCATGTCAGGTGCTGATTTGTTTTCTAACCAAGCCACAGGAACACTGGCAAATCTTAACAAATTAAGTGAATGAGACAAGTGGACAACATGATGCAGCCAGACTGCACAATAAATTTTGCTAGGGGAGCCAGGAGATTTTGAATGATAAGGCACCTACGTGCTTCCTTTTATACATGATTTCTGCTCAGTTCCATAACCTTGGAGTGCAAAAGAAGGTTAACATATGCCTAGGAACCTCTGATACCCTGTTCAAATCCAGAAAAAAACCCCAAGTTCTAAAAATATCAGTATCCCTATATGCTACATGGCATCAAATCCCTGGTCACACAAGAAACATGTAATAATGTCTGTCTCACAAGAGAATAATAAAAAGAGAAAGAAAAAAGACAAACTGATTTGGGGGCTAAGAAGGTAAGTGTTCTTGAGGTAAAAAAAGCAAGTCTTCCTACTAGTACATCCATGTGGCTGTACTAGTCACACAAATCCCACTCAGCCAAATGTTTCTGTTGAATCCTGCCCTAACATAATGGTCATTTCTAAAGCAACCACCACCATGTCAGCGCTACACATCACTAGACAAGGAGTTTATATCCTAAGTCCTGGGACCAGAAGGCCCAGGGCAAGTAGCCTGAGCTGCTGGGAGCACAAAACAGTCATGGTAAGGACTTATAACAGCAGACAGAATTGTTAAATGCCTACGGTGATACAAGGATTTGAAACAACCCCCCCAAAATTTAGGCTCTGATGGATAGAAAAAGCAGCTGTACATGAAAAAACGGTTTACAGAAAGGGAAGGAATGCAAATAATATGAATGGACATCCTTGCTTGGCCCACATAACTCCTGCCTAAATCTAACCTTGCTTGCTAGTGTTTTATGATTCACTGAGAAAAGTGAAGCAGGTAGCTGTGCTTCAGGAATTGTTTCCATTGGGCTATTGGATAACATGATCAAAATGTGCTGATGAGAAGACTGGCAGTGCTCTAGGAACACTACTGTTGAGGAAATGTCTCCTGATAACAACTCACTCCCCTGTTATCTGCACTGTCAGCATCATAATCTTTTCCACAGTAGAACTGGAAATGGTGCCTTTGTGTCACTATCCCAACAGCCAGCTATAGGATCTACCAGGCAGTGTTACTGCTGCTTCAGAGCATTCAGCACTTGTTAAAGACATTGAGGGGATTAATGGACTTGACCTTTATCATTTCTTTTAGTGTAAATGAAGATTTTTCTCATGGATGCATCAAAGAGACCCAGACCAATTATTTTAATTACCAAATCAGAGGTCATTGGTCTTTGAGACATTATTATTTGTTGTTAAGGAACTAACAACAAGCCTTGTCACATACTAAATCTGTAGTGAACAATGCCAGAATCTAAAGACAGATTTGAACACAAGAAACTTGCAACTTATATATTAGGAATCAACAGAATGACAGCAGATAGACAGCCAGCACAGGAAAGCAACCAGACTACACATGCCAGGCTGACAGTCCCTATTTTGAACATACTGATGCCTGTGTGGCATCAGAACAAGGGTAAAACTATAGAGATACAGACAAGGTAACAGGCTAGAAGGGTCTAGCTTCAGATGGTCCTGGAGTGACCATATACTATAGGCAGTCTTCCTTCTCTATCCTATGAAAGACCACACATAGGAGATACAAGGAAATGCAAGAAAAGTTCTGCTGCTCTACTTGACCACTCAAGGCCATGATATTTTTAAACCCACAAATGTTTGACAAGAGAATATTTATCTACTTGACAAATCCAAAGTAGCTGTGGAGAAAGTGACCCCCATGCTACAGTGCATAGTCAAGAACTCTCTTGCTTTATCCTCTAACCCCGTCCAGCTTCCAAAAGACTACTGCAAGCTTCCTCAGCACATCAAATTTGGCTTACCCATCTCAAGGAGACAGAGAATTGTTACTCACAAAATGCTCAAAACACTTGGCTCCAATTTCAGTGGGCTTGGCCTGAAAGCTCAACACTATTAGAGGTGGAACTGAAAACCAAGCTCCTTTACTGAAACTTTGACTTCCACCTGTGACTAGACTTCAAGGCAAGAACAATAACTTCAGGTGTTGACTGTTCTTCATGAGTGATCTGCTCCTTGCTATGACAACTACAGCACGCACAGCTGAAGGCAGAGCCACAGCTACAATCACAGACATCTGCAATACTGGGGAAATGAGAAATCTAAACCCCAGAACTCCTTTGCATACCTTCTTTTAACTAAATCTGTACACTAAGGCAGGTTATTAACTATACATTCAGACTTAATTATGCTGTCTGCAAAATAACCTTCCAGTTTTGAAGAAAGCAGTGGCTGGAGCAAAGGCTTATCTCAGCACTCTGTGAGATTTACCTGTTATCAAAGGCACAAACAATGTTCTAGGAGTTGGAATGGAGAGTTGTAGTAAAAGGAGATAAGGAAAGAAATAGAATAGGACAAAGAGGAATGGGAATGTCTTCTGGCCACATGACTAACATCTGCATTTGGCCTTGCAGTATTAGTCAGAGACATGGAATACATTGGAAGAACTGACAGTTCTCTGTGTGATCCCAAGATCACAGATGGTCACATCACAACACACCTGCACAACACACAGGGATATTCTGCTGCTGTGAGCAGGGATTCCAGCAAGCCACACTTCCACTAGACTGAGTAATCCATGTGGGGTTTGCGTAGACACTGTACCTGTTACCATGAGGGGCAAAGGACTTCACTTTCCAGTGCCAGCACTCTCTCAGATTTTCTTTAACCAGTTCTCAGTTTGCCACATATGATATCCAAAGCATATTTGCTGTCACCAGTACTACTGCACAGACAATTCAATCATGCGAGTCCCATATGGTTCTTTTATACAAGGTTTGTCATGTGTACAAGCAATCAACATACATGTGATACAAAAACTGAAGTGAAACTATAGGTCTTTGTCAAGTGCTTCAAAGGAACAACAGATTTCAAGGCCAACAAACAGCACTGCTGCTTGAGGAAAATGGAAAGAACAGTGAAACTCAGATTGACAGCTGCTCAAAAGCAACCCTAATACAGCTGGACTCCATTGCACTCCAAGGTGCAAAATTGGCTCTGAAAGGCATTTGAGTTTATTTAAGGGAAATACAAAAAAAACAACAACAACAACAACAACAAAAAAACCTCTATCAATGACCTAAAAGGAGAAAACATTTTTTGAGATGGTTTTTGTGCTTAGCCTTCAATGGGCTATCAGTGGTCGCCGACACAAGTTAGTTACAATTTCTGTCCTAACCTTCCTAGGGATTGAACAATCCTGTAATTCTGACTAACAATACCAAAACCATTACTGATGTTGGATAACCAATGGGTGACAATACACAAGGTGCTGACAGAGGGAGTAATTCCTTGGAAAGTTGGCATTGCAGTTCTGGGTAGCTGGAAAAGAGTTATCACGAAAACCACTTGAACTTGGGTCTTGCCCAACTACAACAATCCTCTCTACAAATCCATCGTTGGATGAGGACCAGACAATAGCAACTCCTGTTCTGGATTCAGCACACTGTGGGGATATTTTGACTTTTTAACTGATTCCACTGTCATTTTAGCACCAGACACTGGCAACAGCTCATCAACAACCACTGACCCTTCAGACCCACAGTACTCAAATTTTAATAGCCAAGTTTTACTGGCATAATCAAGTTCTCTCTTACCAGAGGTGCAAATACCCATTTGACTTCCAACATTCGGACAGCAAAAGAAATGTCCCTGGCATCTCTTGACATTGCTGTGGCTACACCCAAACCCAGAGGAGACAAATAATCCAATACTGCTTCAAAATATCATGATCTCTGGCAAGGATGAAACATGTAGAGACAACATGCTCCAAGTCATGATGGCCAGTGAGAATGAAATTGAAGAAACAAATGCAATGGGCTACAGAGCATTTGGAAATTCAGTCACCAACATCTACAGCAATACAAGACCGGCCATGATGGCTACCACCAGTTTTATCAGAACCTGGCATGAACTGGATGGATCGAGATGTGTATCTGCAGAGAACCCATATCAGCCAAAATTCCAGACACAGCTGGACATTTTTATCCCAGCTCTCATGCAAGAATTTGGTCTCAAACATCCCCCTCCAAAAATTCACCTGAAAAACACACCAGTGCCCAGAAAAAGTGGTAAGATTCACCACTGCCAAGCACACCACCTTAATCAGTCAATACTTCACTGGAGAGTCACTGCTGAAATTGAATGGTAACTACAGAAGGAATTTTCCAAAAGATAGAATCCAGAAATTTAGTTTACCCCCATTTCCAGTTCAGTGGCTGCACTCCAGTTTGCAGCAAACACTACTCAGAACCATGTGCCACTGGAACTTGTTATCTTACCAAACATTTGCAATGCTACTTTGTCTTTTCAGTATATCCAATATATATTGTACCAGTCACCTTTTGTCAGCATCTTCTTTCCGAGTGTTGAGTTGGCCTTTTCTTCTCCAATGGCTTGTTCATATGCTGCACTTTGCCCAGACAGGTGAATGTCATTTGCTGAATGAGTATTTGGTGAAGACTAAATTATTCAGAGCCTTTGCTACAATGTCCCCTCAAAACTGCTTAAATGGTGAGCAACATTTCCCTGAGTTTACCCTTCAGCTGGCAGAGATCAAGTGCACTAAGAAGGCATCACAGAACAGATTCTCCACTTGAGCTGTGCTAACCACTTGATGTTTGCCCCTAGTATTGTCCTCACTTGACTATGAGTAGATGTCATAAATTCAAACTTGCATCCAGATGATGGGTCATGAATGTTAGCAATAGCCTTCCTTTCCATTAACAGAATTTGGCTCATAGGTTTCTGTACCCTTGCAGAAAAGACATCACAGCCATCAGGAGTATTAAAAGTGGATTCACTTATGTGAGAAATACTGAGAAGACATATACCAGAAAGTTGCTAGCCTACACAATTAGCCAAGCTGCTTTGGTTTCTCAGTGGAAGAGAAGTTGTTTTCTTGTTTGTTTTTGGTGTTTTGATTGTTTTTTTTTTTTAACATGAAGTCAGAAGAACTTTACAAGCATTTTACCACCTGCAAGTCTGCCATTTTTTAACCCACAAAGCTTAGATTAAAATTTTATTCTGCACTGTTAACAGTACGCACTACTTACCCTGGCCCAGCTATTATCTTGTGCCTTCATCCAAGGGTTGGCAGGAGTGGGTATTATGCTGGCCTCTGCCACACATGCGGAGTCACTACAGAACACCTTTGCCTACCATTTAGGTCACCACACAAAAGAGCTGTCCAGATCCCAGGAATTCTCCCACGTCAACTTTCATTGTCCTCCTACGTCCCACTTCATCACACACAGAAATTTTTTTGCAGCTGCAGAAATCTTTTGAAGACCCAAGAGAATGGGCTTCTATTTGGGCTTGTCCCATCACAGGAAGAGGTACAAGTGCTTTACTAGGAATACAGGCCCAGTTATGAGACTCCACTGCTTCCGTTTCATTTAGGGGAGATACTGAAATCTTTTCCTAGCACCTTTCAGGATCCTCCTGCAAAACACTGGATATGTGATAGAGGAAAGCATTCTCCACACAATCATTCTTTCAATCATTCTGGGATTCTTGTTTTCCCCAGATAGCTAGTTTAAGAAGGACTTAAGCTGGAAGGAAAGAGGCTTCTTAAAAGTATTCAAGGAACAGTAATGAACTCTCAAAACAATTTCCAAGGAGCAACTGGAATTCCTCCTTTGTAGATTGTTGCCCTTCTCTTGCATAGCCAAAGACCAGTAAGGGAAAAAAAAAAAAAAGTACGATAAACTACTACTAATGGCATGGGACTGCTTATATGCTTCTGTCAGCTAATTCTGGCTGGAAAAACAAAAGGATCCTTTCTCTCTTGGGTTAACCCATGGGGTCAGTTCTTTAATTAGAACCATAATGAATTATAATGGCCAGTCTTCGCGAGCGAAGATCCGGGGAAGGTCTTTCCACCTTCCAGCCTGTGCATTGGATTTTTTAGGTGAGACACAGTGTGCGCGGAACTGAGCCCACCCTTTAATCCTAAGGTTCATCTGCCGGGGCCAAGCGAGCTTGGACGGTGGCAGCGAGGTCCTTAGGACGTAGGTGGGTTGCCTTTAAGGGCTAACGAGCCCCACCTGCCCGGGAGTGGCCCTGACCGGGAATCGAACCCGGGTCTCCGCGGTGATAGCGCGGCGCCTTTACCAGTAGACCACCAGGGGCTGCCTATAATGAATTATATATCATTTTTTTTCCCTAGTCTGGTAAACTTCCTGCTAAAAATCAGATACCTATAAAAAGGAAAACCCCTCTCAGCTGGAGCGTGTCCTGGATGCTTACTCAACAAAGCATCACAGTTCTGAAAAAAAGTCACTCGAGATTTTATTCCTGCTGCAAACCTTATAGTCAGCATACCAAGAAAGCACACGGCATTTTTTCCATTCAAAAAACTAGGCTTCTCAGTCATTTTACTTTTCATTTCTTCAAAGATTTTAGGTAATCTAATCCTTCGGAGAGAAAAAAGAGAAAAAGATGAACATTGGTGCATATTTCCAAAAAGATTTCCCACAGAACCCAAATTTAAGCAATTGCACTGCATAAGCACATCCATTTTCTTGTAATGAGTTTTGAGCTGTGGGGTCTATTTAAACCAACCTGACCACATCAAGTATAACAGACGAGAAGTTCCACCTGCTTAGCAGAAAACAGACAATCTTCCAGTGCCCAGTGTCTCAAGTGTTAGACTACAGAACATTCAGTGTTTATTAGATATCCAGCTCCTAAGTGTTGAGGCAAAAGCCCAAAGAAATTCAGACCACTTCTCAAGAGAGGCCAATGCCACCTTTCACCACACGTGCCAGACTTCCTTGGAACACCTGAATACTTCCCACTGTGATCCACCCATCTATTTTATCATATAGACGAGGGTAATCAGGAATTTGGCCAAGAAAACTTCAGGGTAGGAACTCTATATTATTCCTGTTTGACCTCGTTCTCAGCTGCATACTGATGGTATGGGGAAGGATGATTTCAGATGGAAAGAAATGGACTAAAGAGATTGAAGGTAGATATAGAAGAACTGCATTAATCATTTTTTGTTCAAAGACGCTATGCTTCACAAGATCCCCAGTTCCTTTAAAATGATTAAAATAGTAAGTGAGTAGGGGTCGCTGGGTTTCCCAGATGGACATCCGAGGATGGGGATTGTGGTTCAGTACAATACCTAAATATCAGTAGGGTGAACAGACAGGTCTATTTATTCCCTAATTATGTTTATTTATTCATGTTCCAAGGGTAATCATCTGAGAAACTGAAAGGGGGGGTGTTTGGTGTGGGTCTCTTGTTTTTGCATGTCTCCTTTCCTTTTTTTCTTTTTTTTTTTTTTTCCCCTCTTTGTGTATGTGTGTGTCCCTTTTCTGAGGATGAGGAAGTTAGGTGAAGTTAATTATCCTCTGCTTTTCTGTGCACCTATCATTAAAAGGAAATTGGGTATCCCATACCAAAAATCATCCTATTTGCGAGGACAAGCAGCAAATCATGGAACTTTTTATGATTTGTGTTTTCCATACGCTGTAATCTGATGCAAATTGTTTTTACAGTACTTGGTTTCATGTAGCACGCTATACAAAAATCTGTTCATGTTTCTACATTATTTGCCACTTATCTCAAAACATTTAAAAGAAGAATTCAACTGCCTTAACCATATTTTTTAGTTACCATAACATTTTTTTTTTGTTTCTAAAAACCAGACGTGCCCAAATCCTCTGAAGTCACTATTTATGTTAAAACAGCAGCAGCGTATCGACTAACCGCATTTACTCACTTCGCCTGTTGACAACCGCAGTCCTGAAAAATCTTCCTTCAACTTAAAGCTCCTTCATATAAGCGCACTGTCAACACAGCTGGTCAATTTGCCTCTGCTTTTACCTACACAGAAATAATTTTCCTTCCTCAAACTATGCTGCTCTGAAAAACACCCGGTTTTGCTGTTATGCTGAAGGGGAATAAAAAACATAGTATTATTTTGACATGTAAAAAAGGAAAAGAACCTTTTTCAAGTCATATTATTGCTAGCTAAAATATCATTAACCAAGGAAGACAGTGATTATTTTCAGTTTTGGGACACTGGAACACTGTGAGCTACTATCTTGAAGAGTCAAAACCTTGGATAACCACAAGCCTCTGAACCTTATTTCCACTACTTCAGTGCAGAATGCTGTTAAATTAGCACTCTTATACCCTTCCTGACAGTACAAGTCAAAAGCTTCTGTTCTGGTAAGGGTTACTGGGACAGGAATACTGCTCAAACACGAGGCTGATGTGTTGGCTGATGGCAGTTATTCACCATTCAAAGTTCCCACAGAACCTAAAATGCCATTTTCCTTTCAAAACAGTTTTGACTGTTTACAGTATCACTAAGCCACTGAGCTACTTAGAACCAAGACATCCTGCCTCCCACCTCAAACCTTGTTGCAGAGTAGATTACATTGTTGTCAGATCAATGTAATCATGTAATCATGTCAGATCATTGCTGTAGTACAAACAAGTACAAACACAGCCCTCCAAAAAAGTGATATGGTCTCAGTGCCCAGGTATGCTGAAAAACAAAGAGGTAAGGAAAATATCCTCTTCTTTTCAACATAGGGGGGAAACTCTCCAGAAAGGAACCCACAGTTCTGTGACTTTTTCAAATGGATACAGAAGGATACTGAAAATTTACAATATGCCCAGGCCTTTTGTTGTACCTCTTAAGAAGGTCAGCATCCACAATGAATGATGCTGCATAAGGCCAAAAAAAATCAGTCACAAGGACACAAATCTACCCAGACCCACTGATAAGTGTACATTAGGTATTTTATTTATTTACAGAGTGGAGATGCGTAATCAGTTATAAGGTTAGAAACCCAATAATTCAGCATTTTTTTTGTAAAAGTATATAAATATATACATGAAATTATATGAAGTAAACATTATTAACTGTGATACAGTTAACATTCACTATTATCCTTATGCTAACAGGCATCCCTTAAAGCTTAAATGTTGATTTCAAGATACCCTCTAATAGTACTAAAAGGGCAAAAAATCTGTGCCATATACAAGCTTTCAAAAGAGACTAGTAAAATGTCTTTGTAATAAAGTTTGCCAGGATAAAAATACTCCTTCATCCCTCCCACTCCCCCATGCCGTAAGAAAAAAATACCCCAAAACAGTTGCAGAACTGCAGGAAGTACTATAAGATTACTTTTTTCTTCTTCTTGAATTCTTTTTTTAAATTAAAACATTTTTATTTCAGTATTTTATGACATATTAAGGAAGCTGTAAAAAAAAATGCAGCTTTATTAAATATTCTTATACAAAAATCTCACATATGTGTCCATGGAGCTGAAAACATTAGTGGTATTGTATGAGCTATCTCTTTCCCTTGTAACTATATACCGTAATTGGAATAATGGAGAGACTTTATAGAAAAAACATTTGACAGTAACTGAAGAAAGGGACTAGAAAGACATTTTACAGTAACTGAAGAAAGGGACTAGAAAACTATTGGCAGAACAAATAAAACACTGGAGAGCTTCTCGACCTCCTTGCTTCCTTATTTTATGAGCGCTTCTGTTTGAGTATTTTATTTGTCTCTCTGTTGTTCTTCATGTTGGAGATGATTCAGGACATAAAGGATAACTTGATAGCAGAAAATGTACTGATCCTGCAAGGGAAATTACAGAAATGTAAAAAATGCTTGCACCACCTAAGTGCTCTCACATGCACTTCACAGTTGTACAGTACTTGATTTCAATACTTATTCTACTAACAAATAATAATAATAACAATAATAATAATACCCCCCCCAAGAAAACAAAAGGTCCCAAACAAACAAAAAGGTCACAGTGAGAAATATGCAACCTCAACTTAAAACAAATACAGATACTCCTCTGCCACTAAAGATATACTTTTAAATGGGACGTTTATCCTCCTTTCATAGCAAAAACACCTAAAGGAGAGTAAGTACGTAAGTAGAAATGAAGACAGCAAGTGAATTTCAAGGTCTTGCATCAATGCGAACTAAAACAGCACTCAGACAGTGCAACTTCTTATCTTAATCTCAGTGATACAGATGTAGAGGCTAATACATGTTTTGGGCTGTGAGGTAGGGATGGGGCTGATAATATAGTTGCTTTATTTCAGGGTTTTTTTTAAACTATGACTTCATAATTCCTTCATATTCAAACAAAAACTGCGGATTTTAACAACACCTTCTAATGACCATCTCTAATGTAAAGTTAATTAGTTCTAGATCTAGATTTTTCTTAAAAGATTCATTTAACTTCAGGTTGAATATCTCCACTAAGCAGATTTCAAGACATTTTGGGTAGTATCAATGACTTTCAAAGCTACAGTTAGGCCTTCTCTTCAGTTTGCAATGCAATTTTTAGCCATAAAAGGTCAGCTGACTTTCTCTATAAACACATGCTTTTGAAGATGAAAACTATTATTTTTTTTAAAACACAGATCAAAACATTATAGCATGTTAAAAATGGTATGTGTTTATAACTGTTAAATACATACTGGTACTCATCGAATTTAATTCTTGTGGCACAAACATTGCATTAGAGTGCACAAAGACAATCACTGTGTGCACCACAGGAATTTCTCTGGCTCGTCAGGTTTAATGTGCACCTGGAAGCCAGACTCACCTCTGTCTGAACCATTCCGTGTCTCTGCAGACGCATTGTGCGCACCAGGTCTGAGATGTCAAACTACCAAAACAAGCAGCAAATTAAGAACTCAAAAAAGACATAGATGCATAGAAAAGAAACATCCCCAGCATCAAGCCAAGGAATAGAACCAGGTGCAGTAGTAGTGAAACAAATAATTCACTGCAGTCTATGCCAGTCTGGTAGAAAACCAGCATGTGCTGTCTCTGGGCAATCTGGATGTGGCCCTCCTACATCAGACACCATCCCTCTCTTGTTTTCTTTCTCTGTACATAGGTCCTCTTGCTTATTCTTACTGGGAGATAAGTGTGCAGAAAATAGAGACCCTTGGTCCAACCTAACAAAACTCTTTTTATTTTCCCAGATGTATAAAGTACTAGACATTTAGAGGGTGCTTAGGAATACCACTGAGCTAAGCATGACCATAGCTCATCTTTTCTACAAGTTCCCCAGAATATTTGCTACACCAGGCTGCTGAAGGACAGAAACATAAGGATGCTGGCACCCTCCTGTGGATCATCCTAGAAAGCATATCCCTGGTTGTGCTGGAGAAGTTAATTTACATACTCTCATCTGAGATGTTTGTAGTACACTGAATTTTTGGTTCAGTTGCCTAAAAGATACTCTGGTTGACTTCTAGCTATCCTAAAACAGTCCATGGATCTCTGAACGACTGAGTGCCGCAGTGTTCAGCCCCAGTGCTATTTAACATCAAAGTTCCACTGAGTACACACAGTCAGGTAAGGCAGGCACTTTAACTTTTCCATCAATTGCCCAAGCCACTTAAGATCCCCTGAGCTAACCCAAGAACCAGTGGATATTAGAGCTCTTTCCCCCGGTGTCATCAGTGAAGAAACATTTCATAGGTACTGCTGTTTTACACCCTGCTTTATAATACATTAACACATGGCTAGCGTGCTACTGCCAAAAGTATGGCATATTCTTTAAACAGCTGAATAGCTTCAATGAAACATACTTCCTGCAGGTCTAAAGCACAACTGAGCCCATCCTTTTGAATACTCACATCGAGGTCTCTGCTGATTAACCCCAGAACAACGTCTATACAAATAAGGGTCCCCGATCGCCCGATGCCTGCACTGCAGTGAGTTACAATGGGCCCCAACTTGTGGATGTGCCGCATGTAAGAGATGAAAGTAAGCAGGTCATCTGGCTGAGAAGGGGTGTCATGGTCAGGCCAGGCGATGAAGTTCAGGTGGGAAATGTGCCGTACTTCACCTGTCTGAGGTACAAAAACAACAACAACAACATACAGCACGTGGCAAGAATAAAAAGAAAAGAGAAAGTTCCCAAAGAAAAGTCTCAGAAGAAAGGGATCGGCCCAAAGAAGATGTTCTGTAATTCAATAAGAAAAGAGAAAGAACAAGCTAAACTCAAAATAGTTAGTAATTTAATAGTATAACGTTCACTGTGCAGACTGAGCCAATCACACAGAGAAATCAACCAGCCAGACTGAATTATTAGTGAATTTCATATCCCTACATATGTTTCTGTGGCCAAAGAAAGCCAAAATTTGGAGACTCATTAACATAATGAAATAATCTCTTTGCCCAACTAAAAGGTCACACAGTAGCACAAGCTGCAATGAGGAAGCATTGCCCAGTCATGCTCACTGGGCAAAGAGAAGCCCTGTTTGACCTCTTGATGTAGGCAATGCAATTGAAAGCAGGCAAGCCAGAGGTATAAGGATAAATACGCCAACACCCAGAAAAAAACTCTAAGCATGCAGAATTAGATTCACTTACCTGAATCTCTTCAAGCTCCAGCACTCTAATGATAAAGCCCTTCAGCTGCTGATGTCTCACAAGAGCAAGGCGAAGTTTGTCATTTATCATGGTGGTTTTATTGAGGACATCTGGCCAGTAACGCTGACATTTTATCTTTTCTCCTTCAACCTCCTGAGTCATCATGGCAATCACAGTACAGTTTTGTTCCCAAACCATTTGCCAGAAATCTGCTACAGTAGTAGGAAGAGGTCCTTGGCATGCAATGTAAACAAACTCCTCATTCCCCACTGGCATGCGAATGAAGCTAGCATTGATGTATCCACCTTCAATCCCTAGAGGTACTCTAGTGGTGTCATCTGCAATTCCCACACAATAAAAAGACCTCATGTTATGTGTGCACATAATTAGACCTTCACACAATAGAGATGTAGAATTTTACACACTCACATAGTACTTATCTCCACAGATGCTTTCAGATGTTACTTAAAAAAATAAATCACTTTAATACTTGATTTAGGATACTAATCAGTACCTTGAAGAAAGAAGATGTCTAGAGGAGGAATACAAATCAGCAGACAGGTAGAATACATGATTTGAACTGCAACACCTCTGAAAAACTGAGGTTAATGTTTCTCATTCAGAACTAGCCTTTGTCAGTTCTTACTTCTCAACAGATCTTGCACCTAACAAACAGCATTTTATGGCAGGAAATTTATTGACAGTAGTATGTCTCGTTTTCCAATTTTATACGGGTAAAGCTGAAAAAATCTTGTCTGGTTCCCTATGTATACATCATTTAGGATCTGCTGAAACAACTGAAAAGTCTGTGAACATCTATCCCTAACACCGCAATGCAATAATATACTATTCACTGATCTTAAACTGCTTTATAAATGCTTGCTTTGATTTTTTTCCTACTAGGATTGAGAATCAAATCATCCCACATCCAATCCATCTGACCAGACAGGTGGTAACAGGATATCAACAGTGAACTTCAGAACAGTTAGGACTTACAAGGAAGTATGTTTTTATATCTGTTCTTTTTCCTGTTCTCCTTTGCTTGTCCTATCAAACACTGATCCAGAGGTTTTAACTCCTGAAGGTTCTGTAAAGAAGAAATTACATGTGCATTAGGAAAACACTGAACAGTAACAAGTGTTAGGAGCAGTTACATTATCAAGTCATTAACAAAGAGGATTATTAAAAATCAAATCCTAATGTGGATATCTAAAATAATGCAGTTGTAGGAAGGAATCTAATTTTACATAGCTAGGAAAATGAAACAAAACAAAACAAACCCCCCACCTACTGTACAGTAAATATTTTATCTCATTTTCCCAAAAGAGAGATCATATAACATGGTTGACTTAAGACTTTGGAAAGACTGGTTTCACATTCAGTTAGATTTCACAGCTTTTATTTACTTTGTCTATACCTGCTAACATCATATTCACTTGGCAATTTACTGGAACCAAGAATGATATAAACATACTTTTGGATTGAATTGAATTCAAACTAATCTTATCTCTCAGCAGCTAGAGGGGGGAAGGGATAGAAGTCTTTGGTATTAATTCTTTTCATCCCGTTTGAGCTGCCAATTAAAGAGCTGTGGTATTCAAGGCAGTGACGATCCAGCCATTCTATCCTTGTTTCATACTGAAAAAAAGGACTTTAAAGGACAAGCAGTTACTCACTTCAATCTCTTTAGAAGGGACTCCCTGCTCCAGCAATCCACGCAACATCCTGATCACTGACTTCAATTTGGCTCCTGAGTACTTGCCTCCAGGTAGCACATTCACAATTCGGAGTGCAGAGATCTCTTCGTTTGTCACTAGAGGGAAATCTAGCAGAAGAACAAGACTGATTGATATACATATAAATAAATATCTAAAACTAGGGAAACAAGCTGTAGTACAATGCTGGATTTGTATGTTGCTGTTCACCACCGCACTACAAATGCCTCCATACACCTGAGAGAATATACCTCTCAGTTTCAGAGGCAAAACCAAATTAACTAACAAGACCAGCATGACAAAATTAGCTCTGATGAATCCAGGAACCAAAGGGAGTTTTTTCCTGAAATTCCAGTACATACATTAAAACAAACTTCAAATACATTTTAAGTCTAAGTTCTTAAAAAACTGATGAATGCACAGAGGGATGAATTCAGAACTGTCCACTTAAGACAATACAGCCTGTGACTTGGATTTCAGCACTTATACTCAACACGTATATAACACATCTTACATCACTTGAAAGACAACTTTTCCCAAAACAGTTTGCCTTCCATCAGGCCTTCAGTCCTTCTTTGAAGCACAACAAAATTAATAAACCAAAAATCTCTCCGGCATTGTAATTAAAAGTGTCCTAAATCTACTGACAGGCTCCCCAGGGAAGTGGTCACAGCCCCAAGTCTGACAGAGTTCAAGAAGTGTTTGGACAATACTCTCAGGCACATAGTATGAATCTTGGAGATGGTCCTGTGCACGGCCAGGAGTTGGACTCAATGATCCTTGTGGATCCCTTTAAGTCAGCATATTCTGTGATTCTGTGACTTTGTCTGAAGTGTTACATGGATTATCCTTTTTTTTTTTTAATGAATGCAAAGGGCTGCTGTATATGAATTTCAGGAACTGACATTTCTATTGCCATCTCAAAAAGGTGAAGACTAGATTCTTCCAAAAATATCAAATAGCAAAGTTACACTCTGCCACACTGAGCAGCAGTGGAGGAATGACAGTCAAGACAAAGAAAAAATATTGCCTAATTTGATCATGGAGTAGTTGGTATGTGAAGCATCAATCTGATCACAGTCAAACATCTATATTGTTACAGCTTTTGTCAAATAGATACTAAGGAAGAAAGCATCTCAGCTGGTTCCAACTCTTCTACAACTACAGATGTAAAGTTGCCAACACTTTTTGTTCTCATTAACTCTCATACATTTATTACTCAAAGCTGTAGAGATCCTTTCCAGGAGCTGTTCGAATTCCCATTATACCTGCCTTTACACCATCAAAACAATATGCAGAACACCTTAATATTTACTTCCATCTCTTTAATGTAATCCCCAGCTTTCTATTGATTATTTGCTAAATGTTCTTGCCTTTATTTACACGTTCTTGGCTGACTGATTCAATCGGCAGTTCATCACTTCCCCATGTGATTTCATCATCATCTGCTTCGCTCAAGGAGGGTTGTGGAGGAGATCTGTAAGAAAACAAAGTACGGATGTAAGAAAGAACACTTAGAAATAACCAACACATTTGCAATCTAGTAAAAAAGGTCACCAGAAGGTAATTTATAGCTACAAGTATTTCTGGACTAGACCCATACAAGTGATCTCAAAAACCTAACTCTTTTTTTTTCTTTTTTTTTTTTACATCCTCAGAGGGGACCTAAAAAAAGTAACAGTGGAAAAAGAACCGGGAATACACGACTCTAGTAATAACTTTTCAAAGGCTAAGCAATTAAATAACATCCAATAACAGATTTGCATATTTCATATAATTCAGTACCTACACACTAGAACATCTATTTTCAATTGCAAGTTTTCTAGCTTTGCTGCAGATAGTGATAAATGTATTTGATAAGTATTTGAGCTCATAATGTCACTCCTTGTGCCAAGTTTCAATCCAAAACTTCCCACAAAGTTAAAAACATAAAGCATTAAAACTTTGACTAAAATTTTGCTCACACTAAGGACTAAAATTATTTCACAAAGAAAAACAATTTTGGGAATTTCTACAGTTCAAAGTGGCTCAAAGGGACAAATAGTAACTTGGCCAGCTATATTCTTAGTATTCCATGTAAAACAAAGAAGCCCCAGGCACCCAATAGGAACTGATGGACCAGTGGAACTATACAGTTGAGTTACAGTGCTCTAAAACCAGAAGAAGTAACACTAATGAAGCTTATACAGATTTGAACTAAAGACAACATTGTTTGAATGTTTTCTTCATATACAAGTATCAAGTACTTAGTACAATGCAAGTTATGTTATTTGAAGACATCTGAACACAGTCCAGTTATTAGCTATAACCATGTATCAAAGTAACAAGTAAAACTAAGGCATAGAAAACCACAAAGCTGACTAGTATTCAGGCAAATTATTACCTTTCAAATAAGGAATAGACAGAGAACAATTCAACAAGACATTGCACAGATATTTTATTGGGTTTGTTTCGTTTTGGGGGTGGTTTGTCGTTTTTTTGTTGTTGCTGTTTTTCTGTTATTATAACATATTCCACTTCAGGTTTTCAGACTCCATAGGTTTGCTTTCAAGTAACACTGGAACAGAAATCTTACCTCTCTGGCACAGCTTTTACTTCACAATCGTCTTCACAACCATTTACATGAGTGGGCTAGTAGAAGAAATATTTCAAAACACATTAAAGGGCATAATTACAACATTCACCCACTGAAAATTTTAAACAATTAACAACAATTAACAATTAACTATTTCGGAATGGTACTAAGTTCAAAGCAGCACATAATGAAAGACATCCCTCTTTTAGACATTTCATTAACCCAAAATAACAGAGGATGAGAACACTAAGCACTTGGAAAAATACTGTGCTGTAACAAGGCAAAAAAACTATGTTAAAATCAATCCTGACTCACAGCAGCATTAGAGTCATCTACATTAGAGTCATCTAACTTGACTTTTTTTGGTTTCAACACTTAAAAATCCTTTATGAGATGATTTTGATAGTGAAAACTGCCTCCAGTCAAGCCACAATTCCCATACAGAATAGAACAGGGCTTGACCTCTACATGACACATACTCCCATTATACATTCCTCAATAGACATGAGCACTCAGAAGAGTCTTTTCCTCTTTCAAGAAAAATACCACAAAACAATTTATACTTCTTAGGCCAACTCGCAAGTTTCCACTGCCATACTCAGAGAATTTTACTCATGGCTCTCCTAGAGCACACTGACATTGAGTCAGATTCCTGATTTGATTTTCAGCTCTACTAACTGGACAGAAAGCTGCAAGCAACAGTAAGGATATGCTGGAAAGACAGAGTTCTGCTGATTTGAAACATGAGACAAAACCTATGCATCTAGTGATTGACATAAAACAGGACAGACAATACTCTAGGGTAAATCACACATAGAAGCTATTCAAGCTAATGAACTTATCCTAGCAAAAAACAGTAGAAGAAATTTCAAATATACATTTTGGACACTGAAGTTTACACAGCATTCATTGTGACTGCTTCCCTTCTTTGAGCAGGAATCAATGAAATCTTAGATTAAATGCCTGAAGCAATATTAACAAGGTAGTTTATTACCACTCTTGTAGAAAAAAAAAAAAAAAGCTGCTGGACTTTATCATCAAAATCATTATCATGGCTAGGCTTCGTGAAGGAAGATTTGAGAAGGGCTCTACCCATGCTTGCTACAAGGGTGCTGATGGTTAAAAAGGCCAATGTGAGATAGACAAGTCCGGTTGCAAAAGGCACAACGGACTTTATATGACAGTGTAAAATAACTATATGCTTTGTTCTTTTATATAGTTAATTTATGACAATCATATGCTACCTAAAAAATAAATGTTTGTACACCAGTTAAGGCTACTACTGACAATGATGTTCTAACTTAAAAGACATATAAAGTTATTTCCACAAATTCTATTCCTGATAAGGGAAATAAATTCAAAGAGTGTCTGAGAAACCAAAATCAGCAAATGTCTGACAGCTTCTTGCCATCCTACCTCTGAAAAATCTTCAGGTAAAGATGACCCATCACAGTCTGTGTCTTCAGACTTATCTTCTGTCACCTTTCCATTCATCTCTACTGAACAAGAAAATCAAGATCCAGCACAAACATACCACCAAAAGATGCCCAGGAGCCACCCCCTCACAGATGTGAATCCTGTTAACACCTGTCTGGCACTACACAGGGAGTACAGGTACCAGAATAACCAAGAAACATTTTTTAAGTCCCTTTGCTACCAGCATGCTGGAAAAGAGCTCTTACTGTACAGGATAATCAGATTTTAGGCTCCTTTATTTTATAACTGGAACAGCTGTCAAGGTATGTGAGGCTGTTTGCACAGCTAAGAGAATATCTGTGTCACAGCATAAATGGATGCACAGGCTGGTACTAGTAAGTTATCATATTCTCATGTCAACAGATTTTTCTTCAATTCTTTTGGACCAGGAGTAGATCTAAACCAGGATTCTATGTGCCAGATAAAATCTGACTTGTATCTGTCTGCTGCTGTAGCACTCCTCTGCTGTATCTTATGGATTCAGTTCATCTTCAGTTGCAAAGGACAGATGCCAGCTACAAAAAATTGGAAGTGCTGGAACTCCAGTGATATTCTATCAAGGCCAGAACCTCAGTAATCCCCAATTTCCACTGTAATAACCAATGGCAATAACCCAACGATCTTGAGGTGCATTGAAAGTGCTGAAAAAATTATAATTTTAGAAGGTGTATCTTGAATTTTGGAAGCAATCTTTACATAAGTAGCAAGCATCTCACTTGAATTTTTGGAGGATGCATACATAGTGTGATACCACAAAAGAACTACAAATCCTACTCCTCACTAAATTTCAGCTAATAACAAGTGGAGTTGAGGACATGGAATGAAGGAAGAGAAAGGTTTACAGACAGAAGTAGGTACTGAAATAAACCCCAGTCTTTCTAAAAGAAACAAATCAGGTTGGAAAATTGTTTGGTTTTGAGAGATCTCAACAAGTTTCCAAGTTGTGCCATCTGCTATTAATGAAATGTTGAAATGCTTCAGCATTCCAACACAACTGTAGTGGCAGGACCAGGTACCTAAACAATATGAATTTCACTCAAGAGACAAGAATGCCAGAATTGGACTCATTTTCCCAGACTACTTAAAGCAAAATCCAGATTTATCAAAACAGACCCTGATTCATTGAGTTGCATGTGAATCAAGCAATTATTTGTTTTCAACTTCTGAAACTTTTGAGGTCACACATCAATTCAATGTCAACTCTCCCTGTTGACAAATCAACTACTTACTTGGCACCTTCTTTCACAAAGTGTTTTGCTGTTAATTATATGCTTTTTTTAATGGTTCATGTTACCTAGTAGATGATCTTCTGATGCAGCCTTCTTGAGATGCAGAAGACTCTGAGCCTCTGAAGTTGCATTATTACAATTTAAGAGGTTCTGGGCTTCCTCATCTACAACATCCAGCAGATATTGGACAACTTCATTGTGATCATCCTCATCATAATATTCATCATCTGGAATCTCTGTTCCTGAAGAAAAACAGTATAAAATTACAAGTTTTCCCAATATAGGATGGCTTGGGGGGAAAAAAATAAAAGGGCAGGCACCACAGCATTATCTCTAGATGTTATCATGGCTTGCCTTCATTTCTCCCTAAGATAGAATCCAATTCCCATAAATCTACTTGCAGTATCGACTAATCCTCTAAAGCAAAGTACACAACTTGGTGATGATCTTCCAAAATTGACTGCCAGCCTAACATTGACTTATTTCAGTGTATTCAACAATGTCGTGATTCTCTTGTACACTAAAGACAGAATAATACTGTTCCCATTTCACCTCCTCTTACCTGATTTGTCCATGTGTTTAGAAAAATCTGACATCTGATTGGTAAGCCCTAGGGAAGGTGCATCTCCTGATCCTGAGAGGTTCATTAGTCCCTTCATGTGATGGATATTGTTTTCTGTATTTCCCTGAGAAGGTCCTAGGATGCCATTGCCATTTATCTAAGAAAGCAAAGAACAGTTCAAATTAGCTTTTAAAGAGTCTGACAGTTTGATGAAGTAGAAACCAACCATTAAAAAGTTATCTTCTCAGCAAAAAATAAAACCCCCTATTCATATTATATTGTTATCTGAGATAGCTGGGTGATGGGTGGGAAGCTTTTAGGTGTGTTAATGTTTGATATGAAAAGAGGAAATAAAAAGATTTTAAAGCACAATGAGAAAAAAATATGTCTCGATGAAGAAGCAGCTTCTACAAGAGGACACATAATAGTGTTTAACAATATTATAACCTCTATAAAACATACTTTTGGTCCCAAAACACAGCATTTCTCAGAAAAAAATAAGGGGAGAAAAGAAAACCACCCAGCAAATGTAACATGCAAGCATCTGCAGAAACTGTGGGCTGAATGGAGTTTTCTAGATCATAGCCTAGCATCATTCTCATATGACCACTTGTCTTTCAATAAAGCCATCCCAAAGAAAGAGCAGATCAATCTAAAAAACTTGCATATTTATTACAATCCCTGCTTATTTGTATCAATTGACAATAGTGGGTTTGCATACTTTGATTAATGGACTGTTTAATTAATTAATTATTTTTTTTTAAAGTGTGTAAAGTAGATTCTTTTCTCTGGTTAACGACAATAGGTACAACAGAGGAATAGTTACCTTGGACCCGTAAGCATCAATTGTCTTTACTGTTTTATCACAGGGATCACCACAGGAACAGCCTAAACAAAAATGGGTAAAAAACAGCAACCTCACAGCAACTTTTCACAGACACTAAATCATTTCCCATCAATTATTTTATGAAAGAAACAAGGTATTTAATATTATGTTATGATGTGAGTGAGCCCCTGGTGGTCTAGTGGTAAAGGCGCCGCGCTATCACCGCGGAGACCCGGGTTCGATTCCCGGTCAGGGCCACTCCCGGGCAGGTGGGGCTCGTTAGCCCTTAAAGGCAACCCACCTCCGTCCTAAGGACCTCACTGCCACTGTCCAAGCTCGCTTGGCCCCGGCAGATGAACCTTAGGATTAAAGGGTGGGCTCAGTTCCACGCACACTGTGTCTCACCTAAAAAATCCAATGCGCAGGCTGGAAGGTGGAAAGACCTTCCCCGGATCTTCGCTCGCGAAGACTGGCCATTATTATTATTATTATGATGTGAGCAGCATTTCTGCCTGCCTGGTTTCTGGGCGCTGCCAAACATACATCTGATTGACTATACTTCAGAATGCTTTTTGAATGTTATATTTAATGGGATCAGAAAGCATGAATGCTAACACGAGTAACTCTAAGCAAAGAGAAATGTTGATAAATATTTTAACGAAGTACGTGGAAACACGCACCTTTGGGAACAGGGTTAATTCCCTTTCCCTTGAAATGTACAAAATACAACCCCACCTGTCAGTGACTACACTTTTTAAAAAAAACATCATCTGACACCTGGGTCTTTGTTCAAAGGTACCTTTCCCTTCTAGGTAAAGAAGAGTGACACTGATGTCAGAGACTGCTGCCTACCCTAGAGGTACCATTACTAGTATTACAAATAAGACCAAGGTGAAGCAGTAGATGATATATACCCAGCTACTAGTGAAGTTCTGGATCTTCATATACTTTATGTTTTTATAAATGAAGGAACCTGTAGATGAAATAAATGAAGACTGAGAGTAACCTTACATCTCATCATGACCTATAGATGACAAGTCATCTACAGGAAGGGGGTTTTACGTGGGATCTTTCAAGATTTGGTTAGAGGATTTGCTCCTAATGAATATCTTGACTACGTTTATTGAAATAAAATGAGTAGCATACTTGGTAAATATGGGAACAACACTACTGTAAGAGTTGCAATAATTTCATCAAGTGAGATCAGTACTCCAAGTTATCAAGATACACTAAAGGGAGCACGAAAAGCAAGACTACAGTGAATCAAGACAAATGCTAAGGGCCACATTTCAAAGAAAAAGCAAATGCTTGAGATGGTAGATAACTGCATAAGCAGTTGTTCTGCACAGAAATGTAGGAGGTAAAGGACCCTGAATCTAAGAAAGTGAACAAGAAACTTGAAGCCTTTTCCAAGGTAACAAATTGGTATTTTTATGTCTGAACAGAGGAAACAACATCAACAATTAATAACAATTATGATAATCAACTGATTGTGTTATTTTAACTCCTTGAAAAACTTAGGCTTGATACTAGAGAGAACTTCTAAACTACATGAGAAATGGAATCATATTGTTGAATCTCTTTTCACGTAGGTTTTAAAAGAAAGATCAAGTAAGCAGCTGTTGGAGCTGATCACAGTAAGTTGGACTATGATATTATCATAAGGCCCGTAGCAGTTCCTTCATTTTTATAAACACATGCATTTCACTTGCAATGAGTAAGAACACAGATCTTACCATTAGCTTTCACTGGCCATGGATTTGAGTTACTGGGGCTTTTGGATTTTGGGACCACTGCATGACCATCTCTAAGAAAAGAAATATTTACAGAAATCTTTATTAAAAAAAAATAAATAAGTCATGGTAATCATCACATATGGATGTAAATAGTACTACTGGTAAAACTGTTAATCATGTTTTTTATTATAACAGTTTTGGAATACTTAGGATATTCAGTGACAGAGATTAAGCAGTGGTAGCTAGGTAATTTCCTACTTCAAGGAGCAATAAAGAGTTCATAAGAATTTGACTTTCCTTCTAGATACTGACAGAAAGACTCAGGACTTTGCAACTCCTTCCCTTTCTGGGATAAAACACAGTGGGAAAGAGAAAGGGAGAGTAGAAGCAAAGAACAGCAGGCATGGCTGGAAGACTTTAAAAAGATGAAGTAGATGTTTCAGTTTCAGGTAAATATTAAAGCAGAGTAACGTAGAGAGGTTTTTTACACTGTTGCCATAAAAGAATAGCAGGGGTCAGTGAAAACACAGTGGCATACTAGGAGCTGTGCCACAGGGTTTTGACATTCATCAGTGTGCTGGGACAATCATGTGATAGTAGAACTATTTAAGCACAAACCAACATTTCATCACATTTTTATGATTACAGAAGTCTCAGTAGCAGTTTTAAGAAAAGGGAGTATTTGTATAATCATTTTCATATTTTTAAAATGGCATTTTCATAGAATCATTAAGGTTGGAAGAGTACTCCAAGATCATCAAGTCCAACCTTCAACAGAACACCACCTTGGCCACTAAACCACAGCACTAAGTACCATGTCCAGTTGTTTTTTGAATGCTTATGAATGGTGACTCCACCACCTCCCTGGGCAGTCCATTTCAATGTTTAACCACCTTTTCAGTGAAAAAATTCTTCCCAATGTCCAACCTGAATCTCCTCTGGCACAGCTTGAGGCCATTTCCTTGTGTCCTGTCACTAGCTTCCTGGGAGAAGAGGCCAACTCCCACCTTGCTGTAACCTTCTTTCAGGTAGATAGTGACAAGGCCTGAGCCTCCTTTTCTCCACACTAAACAACCCCAGTTCCATCAGATGCCTGCCACAGGACTTACTCTCTAAACCCTTCACCAGCTCCATTGCCCTTCTCTGGACTTGCTCCAGCACCTCGATGTCTTTTTTGAAGTGAAGTCCCAGAACTGGACACAGCCCTTGAGGTGTGGCCTCACTAGTGCTGCGTACAGAGGTACAATGACTTCCCTGGTCCCGCTGGCCACACTTTTTCATACACACCAGGATGCCATTGGCCTTGGCCATCTGGGCACTGATGGCTCACATTCAGCTGCTGTCAACCAGCACCCCCAGGCCCTTTTCCACTGGGCCACTTTCCAGCCAGTCTTCCCCCAGCCTGTAGCGCTGCAGAGGGTTGTTGTGACCCAAGGGCAGAGGGTCTGTTTGAACACTTGTAGTTCACAGCTGGATACAGCCTTGTGTTCCCAAGAAACACACAGCACAGCAAGTACCAAGTACCCTTCTGCTCCACTAAAACAAAAAACAGTGAACATACAGATCCTTTCTGTGGCATCAGTCCTCAGTAACATGCCACCTAGTATCACTGTGGTGAATTTCCTGTCATACCAGGAACATGTTTTACCCATATACTCATACAATCATGCAAGAAAAGTAAAACCTACAGGGAAGCATTTGCTTCCAAAACATACCTGGTTGCTTTGAGCACCACTTTTGGAAGGTATGTTTCCAGCATTCTTCTGGCTTCTTTCAGAGTCATTCCCTGTGTGCTTACTCCATTAATGTAATGGATAATATCTAGTACATGGAGACTCTCATCTCTGGCAGCAACCGATTTGGGAATAATGTCACTAATATACACAAGTTGATAAAGGCTGTCATGACCTCCTGATAACAACAAACCTTTGCAGGAAAAGAAGGGGTGGGGGGGAACAAATCAAGCTTTCTTTGTATCTGAATGGGATAGTTTTGCTTTAGGTCAAAAAACTGTAATTGTGTGTTACCTAGCTCCTCCTTATGGCAAAGCAGTGTAATATCAGGCAGTAAATGAGGCAACACTGGCATCTTTGGTAACTCCAAAACACGGCCTAGTACTAATCTCACAGTCCTTGGGGCAGCACGGAGGAAGTTTACTGCATCAGTATGGCTCATGTTAGTGACATCGATGTCATTAACCTGCAAAAATAAAAGCAACAGAGATCTTGTTAGGTTCCAAGTAAGACAGGACTACTGAGGAAGCATTTACTGCTGTTCATCAATTGCTATAAATTATGCCTCTCAGAAGGTGCATGCCTTAGCTCCCTAACCACATTTAATTTTTTTTTTTTTTTACTCAAAAGTTGTCCTTTTCATGCAATCCCTCTATCTGAAAACATTATTCTCTCACTTTTATCAGTCGGTCTCCAGGGCGTAGTCTCCCATCACTTTTGGCAGGATCCTGAACAATGTCATGAATGTAGCAGCCAACATTATCATTACCTTTGGTCACTGTAAAACCCAGACTACCCTTTTCTGACTTTGTCATAGTGACTCGGAGCTCTACCTCCTAGGGGAAGAAAACAGCACTTTACTATGCAGACAGTCAGAAGCAACATGAACGTTTTACTGAATTTAAAACGGTTAGAAACAGACAACTGATTTACCTATTGATTTAAATGACAGAACCAAACAATGTTTTGTGTGGAGCTAACCTTGGGCCAAAGGCCTACGATTTAAAAAAAACTGTGAAGGCTCATGTCAAAACTGCCACCTTATTTTACCTTCAGCTAGTTCCATATATAAAAAAGGCTCTGTGTTTTTAAATAACACAGCAGGAAGTATTCAGAACAAAGTAAGTGAACATTCCTACAGTGAACTATCTCCTATAGTGAGATACAATACTATAGCTTATCTTGGAACTAAACATATGGGCATTTTTGGCCTATTTTAATTGGCATTAATTTTGATTTGAAAGATAAGGATCTGCCTTATTTCCATTAAAAAAAAAATCACAGAGCATCAGGAAGGTTTGAGAAAAAGTTCTGAAGAAGGGACTAAGAAAAATACAATTTGTTTCTTGTCAAAATGGAGTATAAGCTAGAATAGCTCCATAACCTGGAAGACCTTCACAATTGAGGTATATCAAGGCTTAATTTTATTTTTTTTTCAATCTTTAAATAGGTTATGTGAGGATATGGAAGCAAAAGTCCCTTCTGATACATAAGACACTTCTGGGGTGGCAAGAAGCTATCCCTAAAGAGCCTCAAAAACATGCTGCATTCTGCAACAGAGCAGAAAGTCTTTGAGATTCATAGTTATAAATGCAGTAAAGAACAGGGTCTACTGATGTCCTTGCTGCCCAAATTTATTCTCTGATCGCTAAACAACCACCCAGAAAACTAGAAGTGCAGAAGCAAGATACCTGCCCCTTCAGCTTCCTGAGTATGTGGTTTAGATGTAGGTAAATATTTAATGCCAAGGTTTCCAGGATGAAATGATGCATGAAATAGCCACATACATATCTACCAATGTACACATGGATGCCTCCACATTCACAGAGGGAAATGTACCAACTCAGTGCCCAGAGAGAAAATGCCTGCAGACACTGCATGAGCAGCTGCAGTTCACTAGTTACAAATGGCACATGCCTAGCACAGTATAACCTGCAACTATCCCATTTGTAAATTAATGAGCTCAGCTTCTATCTAGACAGCTTCTACCTGACCACAGAAGTATAATCTATGCTACTGAAAGACAGAAATAGGAAATTACTGGTTCGTATTCTTCAGCATTTTTTTCCAGCTGGGTGAGTAATGAATCCATTGCTCCCAGGTGTGGAGTCAGCTCAGAGACAGGAGTAGCATAAGAGTCATTTATTAAAATGGACGAGGTAACATCAGGTACAGTTCTACAGGTTGGGATCACTGGCAAATCCAATGGCATATTACTACAAATAAACCAGGAAAAAACCAAACAAAAATAAGTACAACATGGCTGTGACTCATAAATTAATATATGGACCAATATGGACTTTACGCAGATTTAAAAAGCAAAACAAAAGAAAAGTGTTTCCATGAATAGGTCCAATAAAATGTTTTTGTAAACATTTCTGGAATATTATGAGGATCATTACCAACAGCATACCTGTCCTCAAGCTCCGCCTTGCTAGAGACCTCTTGATCAGGATACAGGATGGTACGAACAGCCTCCTGCCCACCGTGTGCCTCATACTGGCTTTGTGTCTGTGTCTCAGCTTCACCTGAGCTCTGGTACAGTGCAGAACTCCAGCAAAGGTCCACCTGTGCTGCTGAGTCTATCACCTCCTCATCACCACTTCTGCTGCTGTCACTGTAGCTGTCTCTTTTAGATGGAGATTTTAGCCTTTTCTTGCTCAGATCAGTACTTTCATTTTCATCTGAGCTGTCACCTTGTTCTCCATTTGATGGACCTTCTCTGCTGACCTCTGGAAATACTTGTTGGGGTGAATGGATGGGTGTCTACAGAGAGCAGAAACATTGAATTCATCATAATCCAGTTTTGATGACAAAAGAAAGTTTCAAAGACTGCATAAAATTACCAAAAACAAGTAGTCAATGGCTACTTTCATTTAGATGTTTACTCAGTTGTGTAAACATAACAGTTTCACCAAGTTCAGTGCAACTCGACCAAGACACAAGGTGCAAAATTTTGAAATATATACTGCTCAGAATTAGAAAATTCATCTAAGAAAACAAATACACTCCTGGCTTTACCTTCAGAAAGCCTACTGACAGATGCTATGCCCAACAGTCCTCTAGGCAACTACCATGAAATCCCTTCCAACCAGATCACAATGCTAACACAGAGCAACTGAATTCAAACCAATCTCACACAGGAGAGAAACAAGGGGGCTTTCAACCAAAAAACTACACAACACACTACAAAACCTAAGATAATTTATGCCAAATGGCAACTGTTAACCCAGTTATTAACTCCCATGCAAATGAAGAACAATTTTACCAATAACCATGTATTCCCAAGAATGATGTCAGCTAGCAGACAGACAAAATTTAAAAGCTTCATTTAGGCTTTTATGGCCAAATACTTGTGTTCATTAACACACCAATCTATGATAAAGTTATAAACAAAAATTTTCATTTGTTCACTGGCTTTCCTCTTCTTTTAATATATGCACTGTTTTATAAAAGTTATTCCATGCTACAAATAGGTTTATCACAGGAGTAGTTATTTGTATTATTTGTTTTTTCAGTTGCTTACCTCTCACTTAAATTTTAACTTCACTTAAATTTGTATTTGTACATTTAAGTTTCTCTCATCAGATTTGAGTTATTTCTATTTTTTGAAAATAATATTAAAATAACTTAGAATCAAAGAATCATAGAATATCCTGAGACGTAAGGGACCCACAAGAATCATCAAAGTTCAGCTTCTGGCCCTGCACAGGACAACCCCAAGAATCACATCATGTGTCTGAGAGTATTCTCCAAACACTTCTTGAACTCTGGTAGGCTCGGTACTGTGGCCACTTCCCTGGGGAACTGAAACTGAAGACTTGTCTCCATTAGTTTTAGACTTTCCTGTATTATGGAAAGCCTGATTTTCAGATAAATTGTCTCCTACATTCTTTTTTGTTGAAACACATTTAAGTTCCACTCCTTCAAAGTATCCTAAAATGGTCTTCTGTTCTTTCAATTTACTTATTGGAACATATTGAAAATATTCTTTGGGGACACCACTAGTTTCAAGTAAATATGGCAACCTTTTTCCTGTTTTTACATGCATCAACACCAGACAAACCAGTGCTTTGCACAATATCCTTCACAGAATCACAGAAATATCCAATTTCTGTTTGATACCAAGTTCAAACCACTAGGCTGCAAAGAAATCTCTGCCACAGAAACAGTGTATTAAGCCAATTTCCCTTAAGACACAAAAATGGAGGAAAAAAATTATTAAAGCCATGTATTCCTTTCACATTTTCACAAAATGCTTAGTGCACTCCTAAGGGATTCACTCTAAGAACCACATCTCTGTGAGCACCCTCCCCACTTTTCCATCTGCATCTCTTGCATTTAACTAACCCAGCCACCAGATCTAATAAATGGACCTTAAATAGCAATTAATTAAAAAAAAACCCCAAACATATGCCATACACCTTACCAACAATGAAGGATCAATGTCTGGTAGTATTCCAGATGGTGGCCGACAAAGGAGAAGAGAGACTTCTGGAGACGTTCCCCTCAGAGCAGAGATGACTTCCTATGGCCACAGCGGATTCACTGTTAGACACAGCCCCACCAAGACTTGCAGGACTACCACAATATGAGTGTCACTACTAAAGATACAAACCTGCTGGGATAAACCCTTTAACGATGCTCCATTCACTTTCAGAATGACATCCCCAATCTCTATTTGCCCACTTTCTGCAGCAGGTTGCCCAGGGAAGAGTTTTTTCACCCTCACAATAGTTGACCCCAGTTGCTCTGAAGTAAGGTTATCTTCACGGCAGAAACTGAACCCAAGACCTGAGCTATTCTTCAACAGCTTCACCTCAAATGTGTTCTCTGCAAAAGAAACATTAACTTATTATTTCCTACAGCACACTGGCCATGAAGAAAGTGTCTGGTGCTCTTATTCCAGACATGACAATATGCAATCTTCCCTCATGGGAGTCGCTCACTTTATTGAACAAAAGTGTTGTCTAAAAGATCCCTCCAAGGTAAAGAGGACAAAAAAGCTGATCATGACTTCTCAATCTGCTTGCATGCCCTGACAACATCAATATACAGAAAGGCAGAGTGTCTCCAGAGTGATATTCCACAGGAAGTCTACTAAGGAGCCTTTTAAAGCCCAGAGTGACACAACCTTTCTGGTCTGGTAGACACGATAAATTCCATGCAAGAAGACACAAAGGTATCTGCAGTGGTTCCACCATCTGGGTAGGCTTCCCTTCACTTTCACAAGTCACCAGCAGAAGAGGCTGAAATGTGTCAACCTCTAGTCAGCTACACAAATCCCTTGTCTCTTCATGTAGCTCTTGATGTCTTCTCTCAGGAACTGCAGGACCTATAGAAGCTTTCAATTATGTACAAGTACCTTAACCACCTCGTGGCACTCCTTAGCAGCATCAAATACAGCAGCACCCCCCTTACTCCAACCTTGCTACAGACTTGGCATGTAAGATTATGAAATTGGAAAACAACAAGAAACAATGAGAGAGCGAACATCCAATAGCAACTAAACAAAGTAACCAAGATGTGAAAGGCAATCTATAAAAGAAATGCAACAGCACAAAGGAAGAGACTGCATTATGTGCAGGAGTCTAGTATACATTCCTACCAGCTCCATCTCCTGGTGTTCTAAGAATTGAAGAAAAATATTATGAAAACTAAAGGATGCTTTGACAGCTAACACAATTGTTCCATGAGACCTGACCTGCAGTGACAAAGCTGTAATCTTTGGCATTTGTAGATTCCGTTGCTGGCTTCTCCTGTGGCTCATACTGATTTGGAGGTGTGCACTGTGTTGTTACTGGAGCACGAGCCTTGGCCCCTGAAAGCTGACCTTTTTCCAACAGCAGATGCACCACCTAAAGAGATAAAACATTTTCCAGTTAAATGGAAACAGTCAGGGAGATAGCACAGTACGTGTTTTATTCTAATTTGCCACTCTTAAGTTTTAAAGCAGCAAATTTTATAAACAGTCCTCTCCCAATATATTCTCCATTTGTTCCTTATTTTAAGGGCTGTTAAGTGACAACCTCTAAAATACACTAATGGATTTGCAAGATACTTGCCAACACAGAGCAAGAAAGAGTTTTCTTCCAACAAAGCTGTGAGAGTGTTAAGAAGTGCCAAAGATAGAGTCATTTTCACATTTGCACAGGGAATAAAGTTAAAAGCATTTTACAAAGTGAACACAAATAGTAGTCCTTAGCAGTTCTCAATGTGTACATTCATTGGCTATTTTCAGGTGTGCACACACCTCCACATATGAAGCAGCCACCATAAATAGCACTATTAAATGAGGACACACCACTGACAGAATCAAGTGCTACCCAAGAAGACCAAGACTCAAGTAAATCTAGCAACATAGCATGCAAACACAGCTGCATATATGGAGGCCCTTATCTTCTCAGTGATGCAGACCTGTAGTATGCTGCTACACCTGCTTTCCAACTTGTGCACCTGGGCTTCCTTCCTATGGAACCCATGAACTAGGAGAAACCAATTCTATACAGACTTCACCTGTACACAGAGGCAGAACTTCACTAGGGTGGGAAGCAAGACCTGAGGGCCAGGAAGCCAGGGAGTCTAAGAAAGCACAGCTAAAGTAACCACCACACTGGGAAGAATTCCAGTCTCTTTTTGAGAGAATTTCCAGTCTCTTTTCATTCATTAAGAACTGGTTTACTACAGATAGGAGTAGGACCAGTAGCCACTTACCTGTCCAGTGTTTCTCAGAGTTTCAACAGCTTGCTTATGGGTAGCACCTTCCAAACTAATCCCATTGACAGAGAGCACGCGGTCACCTACAAATGATTGATTAATAATTTAAGAAAAAGTAGGCAGAACATCACCTATAAAACATCTATGATGCACAGAAAGCTTCAAATCTTAGCTAACAAGGATGGTTATTTACGTAAATTCTCCCTCCTCTCCATACTCTGAGTCAAGAAGAGAACTCTGCAAACAAACTATATGGTTGAACTCCAAGGTCTTTTGCAATCTAAATGATTCTATGATTCTATGGAATAATCCCATGTCAAAACTAGTGTTAACCAACAAAGCTCAGATTCTTTATTAGAAACAAATTTTAAGTCTACAGTGAGAATCCTCACTTCAGTAAAGAATGTGACCTGGCTTACAAACAAGACGACTCATAACAATTACAGCATTTTCTGTATTCAGTTGCCAGGCAAGCTAAGCAAGAAGGTCACCAATAATACAAAGCCTTCTCTCTCTATGGCTAGAACAGAGAAGCATTCTCTGTTAACATAAGCTGCTTTAGAAAATAAAAATCCCACAGCCTGTCTCCTATTTTTCCCCACAACAGTCTCAGCACTGTTGGTTCTGCACTTCTTCTATGCTATTTTTTTAATCTTCACCTGCAGAATTGTTAATATTTAAAATGACAAGTGCAGTAGCTTGGAAGAACAGTTCTTCTTCCCAGTGAAAAAGGTATAACGATAGGAGGCAAACAAGAGGGCTTGTTTCTAGGCCACAGGTTACTGTCAAATCCACCACCGACAGTTCTCTGCCCTTTTTTCACATTAAGAGTCCCAAGTGAAAGAATGGAAATATTACCTTTTTCTATTCTGCCATCTGCTTCAGCGGCTCCCTTGGGAATAATCGCTTTCACATAAATACCACCATGCCTTATGCTAGTATTTACACCACCCTAAACAGAAAGTAAAAATACGATTGTTAGTCTTTTGGTAGTTAGAATACTTAGTAATTAAACACAAGGAAAACTGTACTTTGGAAGCATTTGGACTACTGGCATGTAGAAAAGCCAGGTGAACTATCAAAACAAAAATGTTACACCAAGCCTGTTCTTTGCAGTCATGCAATGTACTATAAATGAAGCTGGGGTGGGAAGATTGTAAAAACAGTGCATGACAGTGCAAATGCATCCAACACAAACAAATGTCCTTCAGCAGAAATATGTCTGCATTATATCAGACTTTACATGCTTGCATGCATACCAAAGCTCAGAGATGTGCAGGAGCGCAGCATGCCAAAGCAGAAGATGCACACCCATGCAGTGTCCTACTCTAACACAACTTCTCTGATGTAACAGGAAACTAAGGAGTGCTGCTTTCTCCTAGCTCAGACAAGTTTGAAGGTCTAAGCTGAAAAAATATGCTCAGACTGAACTGACAGTGTTTCTGGAGGGCCTTAGCCTTTCTGCTGATTGCAGGGGGTTGGACTAGATATCTTTTAATGTCCCTTCCATCCCAAAACGCTGTGTGATTCTGGTTCACTGCTGTTCCACAAACTTGGAAGGAAGAGGGAGACCAACAGTGTATTAATGTTCACTCCCAAAGCACACAGTGAAACATGTGAAAACTTAAAACAGTTGATTGCACACCTCTCCTCATCACCACTGTACCGGATAGCAGTGTAGAGGCAGAATGGAGGCTGAAAAATCAAAGGTCCATAAAGATACCACTTGGTCACTCTTTAAAGGGAAATCTTTGCATCAGCTGGTATCTTCTAACATCTACTACAAATCCAATGCACACAGCAGCCTGATGCTGCTCAATAATGAATTCCTGACAAACCTTTGTTCCTCTAACTGTCTCAAGTTATAAGCTTGACAACACATGACCTTGAACAGTCTAGTGACCAATCAACCAGTGAAAATAGTTGAATATTAAAACACCAAGATGTATTTTTCAATACAAGACCAAAAGTAGCAGAAAATGTGTGCATTTCAGATATATAAATTATTCTCTTCTTCCCCGAAGTGCCACTCTGCAGTATGACAGGCTCTAAACATGAAACCACATTCAAAATCTTATAGCCTGAAGAGAAATTAGTCATTAAAGACATATTTTTGTGTCGTGTTGCAAGAAAGCAGTGTCAGTCAGGTCTCATTTGGATTTGAGTAGCTTTTTGCTTTCTGCCTTTTATCCAGCAGAGGGAGAACACTAAACATGGGATATGCATGTGAGTGTGCACGGATGCTCTTAAATGACACTACCGCTTCCACTGCCTGCGATGCCAGTCAGGGAGGGGTTCATTTCTTTCCTTGTAAATTTGCCACAATATTAGGTAGCAAGGGGCAAAGATCATCTTTCTTTTTGTACTCACAAAGCAGCATCTGTGATAAGAGTCTATAATGACTTTGGGGCTCCACCATAGAACAAAAAACAAGAATTACTTAAAGGGCAGATGACAAGAAAAGAGATATAAAAAAAGTATTACTTTTCAGCTTTGGTAAGATTAATCACACATCAGTAAAACTATATACTGAACAGTGATTCTAGAAAGTATTTTGCTTCCTTGTAATTTAGCAATTTAATGGGTTGCTGGGAGTAGAGAAAAAGAGAAAACATCTAAAAACCTTGTCAAACAGTACCGTGACACTTATTCCCAAGCCGTTATCTTTTTTGGCTAGTTCAACCTCAAAGATATCTCCAGGTTTAAGAAGTGCTGCAGTAACCGTTTTAGAATTCACTTTGTTTGCTGTATTCGCAGAGAAAGATTCCTTTATAGAGAAAAAAAAAGGAAAAAGAAAAAGAAACAAACAAAACAAAAAGAGACAATGATTTGCCATTAGAACAGATGTTTACAGCTAAGACCCTAAGGGGTGGGGTTTTGAGTCAGACATAGCCAGAAGGAGTCCACTGGCAAAGTACCAATTAGTAAGGCTCTTAAGGGTCACTAGCACAGAAATATTCTTGGCATTTAGCAACCAAGTCTTTATTGTCAAAGTGACTTGGTCACAGAACACCAAAGCTACAGTATTTCAGTATTACAGAAGCCTAGAGTCTGTTGGATTAATTTGCAGGAGCTGCTTCAACTTACTTGCATAACCTCCATCAGCTGAAAAGAGGAATCACTATAAGTTGAAAATTAATTAGCAGTACTTTCCACTGTGCATTTTTGGAAAGGTGAAGCAGCAGGCTGTCTCTGCTCAGAGCATGGCTGCCTGCTGAACTTTACTACACAAGTAGTTTTCCACAGATTAGATCAATCCCAAAAGATAATGAGTTCTACTGCTACCCACTCCAGATGCATCACTCCTACTTTAATAAGGAAAAATTTAATTTATCTGCCAGGTGAATAAACTTACCTCTAGGGACCGTCACTAGATTATGATCATATTGGACAAACGCATAAAATTGAAAGGAAGTTTCCTACAGCCTCAACAAGTGCCCTGTATGTTAATCTGAAAGTACAGTCTGCCTCTATTAAGACATGCCCATCTTGTGGCAGGGGAGAGCTGGAAAGCTGTTTCAAGTTACTGAAGTGATTTTCTCCATTTATTTAGAACAAAATCACCAAGCTATCAGAAATTAGCTATTAGCATTTGCTGCACGTTAGGTTAGGCTGTTCTTCCCCCACATCCTTTCACCTTACTGACACCCAGAGACAGCTATTTCACTACTCCTACCATCCGGATGGGAAATATGCATATGAAATCCACTATGCCTTTTTAGCTGGCTGTTGCTCCTGACTGCCAGAGTAAGTTGCTTCATCCATGTCAGAATCCCCTCGGTCAGAATATTCCACAGGCTCCACTACCCCAGGCCTTTTATTTTTCATTCGAGTATTGTCCAATGAGGATCTTCTCTTCTCATTCATTTTAGAAACTCCAGACTGGAAGTCACTGTAAAACTGAGAATCCTGCTGGGCTCTGCCACTTGCATGTTTGCCAAAAAAGCTGGTTGGCTGGCTCTGAGACAGGCTGGCACTCTCTGTTCTGGAATCCTGGGAGCTCATGCTTCCATCTCGCTTGCCTCCTGACAAGCCAGACAAACTCCCTGAAACAGGCCTCTGGTGACCACGGGACCGGCTGTGTTCTTCGGAAGAGGACTCTGCCTCATTGTCCTGCACTGATGATGGCCTCCTCAAATAACCCCTGGTTCCATTACTGATATGAGCACTGTTAGATGATGCTGAAAAACCAGGAGACAAGACAGTCATCAGGAGCTGGTACCATCTTATCTGCTGCATGACACGAATTTCTCAGCTTACAATCACATAAGGTTTTACCTGTTCATATTATGCAGAACACTTTCTGTTTATGCTGCAACTGGTGTGTCCTCACCAAAGGTTACCACAACACACTTCCTCGTTCTGCCTCAGAACACAATTTCAAGCACAGACTAGCTTGCTTACAAAAGTGACTGCAGTTCTGTACCTTTGGATAGCTTGTCCTTGGGCTGAGAGATAACAAGCGTCACATCTTCAGGTGCGTTCTCCAGAATTTCCAGTGCTGTATGGTGGCTGACACCTTCTAAACTCGTGCTGTTTATGGATATTAGTCGGTGTCCTGCACAAAAGGGTTTGTTCAGATACAATCTAACATCTACATTTTTATCCATCAGTGAGAATGTGCAGTACAGGTCTGAAAACCTGTACACAGTGCACAGATTAAAAATTACTAAAATTCAAGTGATGCTGGAATAGGGAACTCTGATAATTAGAAAAAGGCACCAAACCCCAAACCAAACAACAAGAACTGGCCATGAATATTTCCTGTTTTTAAACCAGTTAAACCTTTCCCTATTACGATTTCTACCTTTTCCTTCTCCTCCCCCATTGTACTTATGGGTATAGTATATTGTTACATTCACGATTTCCAAAATCAAAGTATGAATACTGAGTTTTAAAAATTTTAATTTACAAAGCATCTGCAACAGAGACAATAGAAAATAAAGCCCTTACATTTATATATAAGTTTAATTTTCTGTTACTTCAAGCTTTATCATTTTTACTTACATTTGAATGTTTTTTGGGTTTTTTTATAGCTTAACAAAGAGGTATGATTAGTTTTTCAGAAATTATCTGGAAGATAACTGAAGATCAACATTGTAAGGGACTGTGGCACCCACAGCCATAGGTGGAATTGATACATAGGTGTTTGGCCTTTTGCTACATGTGTACACCGTTTGCTATTTACAGTATTCACCTGGTTTTAGAGATCCTTCCAAATCAGCTGGCCCTCCAGGAATAACTGAATGAATAAAAATTCCCAGATCAAGTTTCCCTGTCTTCTCTCCACCGACTATCTGAAAGCCTAGGAAAAAAGGCCCAAAGCAGGCAAAAATGTCAGTGATCACAATGTAGCTCAAAACAATACAAGTCCATATTTCAGAGCAGACAAAAACTCAGTCGTTCTACTACATGTAAAGTAAAACAAAACAATATATCTCAAATTTCAATCTACACAAAAGTAAACAACAAAGCCTTTTAATTAAGCTTTATTGCATACTCTGTTTTGAGCAATTGATTCAGACTTTGTCTACCTCGTTGCCCAGGACACTCCAGCAAAGGCTACAGAAAACAACTCTGGCAAGAGATACATCTACAATCAGATGATATGAAATGCACATTCACTGACCAGATGAAATTTATTAATTTATTTTCTATCACTTAAAAATTTCTGGTTTTCTCCACTGTTAGATGTTTCACATAAATGTTTGACCCTGGTCTTAAGATCTGAGTTTTTCAACGCCCTGTTTTCTTTTGAGGCTTCTCATTTATTTCTGCTTATTCTACCAGGAAGTTCAAGATGAAAAAAAAAATAAAAATCAAGTCTTCTCTAGTTCAGCTAAAACAGCAAAGTACCACAAATTTTGCATGGGGAAGAAAGAAGAGAAACAGTGCATTTCTTCTAAATTTCTTCACTTTTCAGTCAACTCTTAAGTTACTGAGCAGTGGAAACACTAAAGTATTACCGTCTTGTAGGCCTTTTTCCCCTCTTCAAATTTATACTGCAGACCTATTTTGAATGACAGACAGAACAATGCCCTTAAGGATACTTTAGAGAGCCTTCCTAAAGCACAATACTGACACCAAATTTTTCATTACTCATACAGGGAAAACTCAAATTCGTGTTCTATCTGATACTATAGGAGTAAGAAACACTCCACAATTAGCTCATAACGGTTTTATTATGTCATTTTTTTTGTTCAGCTGTCACAGCTGTGAGGTGTCCACATAGACAAAATTTGATTTTGAACACAGAGATAAACTTTAAAGGTTAACTTTTAGGATAACTATTTCACAATATAAGTATTATCCTACATTTACAATATGGAAAAACTGAGAAACAAAATTGCTTAACATCACTAAACAAATCAGTAGCAAGAACCATTAAAAAAAGTCCAGGCTTCAGCATGTTAAATTGCTTCAAAATCCAGCTACTGTCTGCATGCTTTCCTCAATCCCACAATAAATATTTAAATACAGACCAGAAAAATTTTATTTTGTTTTTGGCTTCAAGAAATACACATCAACAACAATTTTAAAGCCACTTACCTAAGCCAAATTTTTCATCCTTTTTCAAGTTCACCAAAGTGATCTCTCTCTCTGGTGTGGCAACTCTGTTTTGTGTTGTTTGCAGAGAGTCAACTGTAAAGCCAACATTTTGTGATCAGACACTAGCTAAATGCTTCCCTTCAGGTTTGCCTTGAAGTTCTTTTCCATTAAAAAAGATTACTTCTCCGATAACCTGAAAAGCTGTTTTGATCTAGTGGGTCCAACTTTCATCTAATGGGTCCAATTTTCATCTTCCATGTCCAAATACAGAAAAAAAACTTCAACCACCCTTATAACTCACTCCCACCTTCAGCAGTTAAAATTTTTTATTTCTTCTAAGAAAAGCACCTGGCATAGTCTTATGAAGTGACAATACAACTGAGTCCTAGAATCTTCAAATTTATTATTCTCAGTTCAGCAAAGTGCTTAGATCTGTGTTTATGTGTTCTGCTCAGGTTGGGAGGAGGCAGACACATGGGTAAAAGAAGAAACAGGACACGTGGAACAGTGAAGCATTTTACAAGTGACAAACAAACTGAATGAATTAATTCTACAGGCATATTACTCATCCACTTACCACTCTCTTTTAACGTTGCTGATGACAGAAGACTTTCTGAAGTATTCATGCTAACACCTGTGACATGAATGGACACTGTTACCAATTTTTTTTTAAATACAAAAGCTACTAAGAAGTATTACAGACTTGTACAGTACAGATGGGTTTGCTCACAGTACCAGATTACTTAATTGAAAAATAAATAAACATAAAAGTAGTTTTGCATTAGCAAATCCAAATTACTCATGTACTTCAGTTGTAGTTCAAGGTTCAGATAGGTGGTAGCTCATGCAAAGGCAATGAATTACAGGAAGGACAGAGGTTTGGCCTTTACAACCGTGATTAACTTCAGATAAAAATTAATGGAACTTTAAGCAATGAAGTCAAAAACTGAATTTTCTAACAGTGTTGCTGAACCTAATAAACCAACACAACAGGTGTCTTGTAAGATTTTGTAATAATAAATATACCAAGTTATGAAAGCAAATGAGATAAGGTGATTCAAGCAATTTAGGAAAGTAGTCTTGGCCTTTTCCAAACCTATGAACCCTAAAGTTTCATCTGATGAGTTTCATCACGCAACGAATACATGTCCCCCAGCACAGACAGTGTGATTCAGCAGGACTTTCTGAGATGTAGCTAATATCCTTATTAGAACTGCTGCCCAGAAGATTATGGGTAAGCACATGCTAACATTAATTGTAAAACTAAAAGCAACCAGTCACTACAGAAACTGCATGCCTCATCTCACTCTTCAGCAGTTTATGCTCTCAGTACTGAAAAAACATGGTTCCCAAGTCAGTTCTGGTTTAAAGGGCAGTGGGGGCAGATGTGGTTCTGCTTTGTTTGCTTTTTTTTTTTGAGTTTGTTTATAATGACCACCATTCCCATAAACCTCTTTTCCTGTTCTTTAACTACAGCAAAGTAGAATAGCAAGATAAGCCTGCAAATATTTCAGTCATTGCAGTTTCTATTGTTCTAACAGGGATCTTTCTAGAATCATGCAAACGATGACACACAGATATTAAAAATAATGTTCAATAAGCCAACATATTAGTTTTAAATCCACTTAGCTGCTCTGAATCTTTTTCTTTTTCTTTTTTTAATGTGAACTCTGTATCTTTACTGCCTAATAAGACTACCTGTGTGCACTCCAACCATCACCAAGAAAACAAGATAAGTACATCTGGCTTACATCACTACAAAAGTGTTTTTGTACAACACCCAATGCACTGCAAAAAAATTGCACCTAATTCATTAGATCTGAACAAAAAAAAACACAAACAAAACCCCTGTGCATTTACTGCTCAGAGGTACTAGCCAACATCCAGCTTGCAGCTGAACTGAGTCACTTCAAAAAAATTCACTCCCTACATCCTTTCCACAGAGAACACTAACAATGTTCAAGCTTGACAAGCAGACTGTGAAGACGAGCAAATTATTAAAAGATCCATACAACCAAATGGTACCTTGAAGTGCCAGAATGGAAGATGTTTTCTGTAATGGCATTTACTGTTAAGTACCAATACTTTGCACACCTGTGTACAGACTGGTGTTGACCAAAGGAGGATTTTTTTGATTCACAGGAACAATTACACAGGAAAAACAGGCAATTGGCCTGGATTGCTTTAACATGTGATACTCTGTTCCCATTTTCAAATCAAAGTATTACCATTGGTTAATAAATATACCAAAGCATTACACCCAAAGCAATTTTAGAGGTTAGTTAGTAAATACAGTAGTATTATTTTTTGCATGCTGACCTACAACATAGGCTTGACCGGTATCTTCAATGGATGATGAGTCTGATTCATTTTTCTTTCTTTCAGGGCTTCTACTTAAACCTGCATGAGATTTTGAACTTAAAGGGGAGAAGGAGAGAAGGGGAACCAGACAGAGGGAAGAGGAAGTTGGGAGAGGGAAGGATCAATGTAATAAAATAATGGTATGAATAATAAATCAAAACTGATGCAAAATGTACATTGACTGTACACAAAGATACTGCAGGGCGGTCAGAGAGACGCTTACTTGCTCGGTTTTAGTGCTCCTGCTGCTGATCCAGTATCAAATTTTGGCATTTGCTGAAAGACTCTTCCCATTATATCTTCTATTTTTTTAGGGGAAGAGTCCAAAGCAGTAATAATATTTTTCTTTGGGGGGTAAACAGATATGTGACTCTGACTCAGATCGTGAAATGACTTGCTCATAACTCTGGGTCTTTCCTCCCATGGACTCTTCTCATTTTTGTCCCTTGAAGAGCCAGGAAGTGGCTGGAAGAGTGAGAGCTCAGAGCAGGACAGTCTCTTCAGAACCTCTGCTTGAACAGACAGGGGTCGAACAGCGAGGCGGTTCAAAGTGCTGCTGGCCAGGCTGCCAGTACTGATGGCTCGTCCCATGTTGAAACCTTTGACAGAGTCCGCGTGAAGGTTTAGGCTCCTAAATGAAGCCCTTTCTGTGGAAATTGAAAACAAAAAATCAAAACCAAAACCCAATCAATTTTTTATTCAGTAGAGCTAGTGTGACCTCCTTGTGTAAAGCATGCTTTTTAAACAACCAACTCACACAAAACACATCTTTCCCTAGATGCTTAGAAGTACAGATCATGATCAGATATATATAAACACCTGCCACGTAGTTTGCTCAGGAAGCAAAGTTTGGAGTTCATGACACTACACTAACCTGATTGTCTACTGTACTGAAGTCCAAAAACACAGAATAGTAGGATATTTATCCCTTTATTAGCATTTATTTCTTTATTAGACTCACATTCCCTGTTCAACTGCTGTGGCCTGTACACAGGCACATGATCTCTTTCTGCAAAACAAATAATACCCTCAGGCCAAGAAGACTATACTTCCTTTAACCTGTTCATATAAGTCTTCTCCAGAATTTGAACAAATAGGGCTCCCCCATCTCCACAGTATCACATCCCACCAAACTTCCATCTATTCATTGCTTAGCTTTCTTCATGAGTCCCTACATATTTACAGCACAGCTGCAAGGTCATGGGGTCCTTAACCATGCCTGGTTAAAGAGCATCACTTCACTCAGGTGCACTTGAGGACCTCCCTGCCAGAAACATCCTAAGCCTTCTAGTAACAGAACAAAGTTCTGACAGGGCTTTGCCAGACTTTTCGACTCATTAACAAGGATTCCCTTAAGCAGTAGAGAGAGACAGGTTTGGGACTGTAATTAAATTACCATCAGCTGAGCCATGGGAACTGTCTGAGTGGATGGTCTTAGCTGAAAGTGAATGAAAGATAATACAACTGCCTAACCCCCATCTTAATTCAGAGCAAAGCTGAGCAGGCTCATTTCTATTATCCTAACTGCCTCCTAAGGCTAGCAGTTAAGTTCCTGTGGCTTGGCTCTCACACAGAAACTTGATAACCTGTGGCAACTTGTTGGCTGGTTAGACACTTTAAAGGAAATCAGGCCACCTGAACCCTTCATAAACTTCACTGATGTCTTGGAACCAGTTCACAAGGAAGTCTGAGGAAAAGCAATTCCCAGCTGCATACCTGTTTCTGATTTAGGATTAACCAGTATTTTCCTTAAACTGTACATACATTTCTGAAATAAGCTGCTCTAGGTAGCTGCACTGAAACTTAAAAAGAAAATATTACTTTTGGTACACATCCTCCATCAGCTTTAATGGTAAATACTCTGTCATTCAGGAAAGAGTGCATTTGGCCAATGCAACCTTAGCCCTGCTATTCCAAAAGACATTCCTTCCTCCTATAGCTAGGGCAAGAATTAACAGTAACTAGTACCAGGCATACAGATTGAGCAGATATAGTTGTGGAAGGTATGCTTTTCTCCATTTTAAAGGTGAATTAGTACACAACTGCCACTTTTTTATCCACACCAGACACCTCCTCTAGCCACAGCCACCAGACTACACCAGCTACAGAAGAATGATTTTCGCCAATCAAACCAGAAATCCACGAATTCCAGTTTTCTGACTCAGGTAGAAAGTATTAATAACACCTGCTCTTGCTGTGTTCCCATCCTGGGGAAGAGTACCTTAATAAAATATCCTAAGATCTCTTAACATTGTATTTACCCTCTGTGAACATCAAACAGAATTTCTGTGGATTTCAGATGAATACTTTCACATCATTATCTATACAGACATTAGGCCTTTCACAGCTTCTGCCAACCTCATAACCGAAAATTTTTATGTGCTCAAAACTACCTTCCATAAGGTTGACTTAACCCTCACTTTATTTTTGTGGTTTTCCATATATCCTTTCTGGAACCAAAACACTCATCTTAAAACTCAGTGCTTGATTCTGTTCACTGTATGGCCACAGAAGTTGTGCAAACCCATTCCTCATGCAGTAGTTCATCTTATTTCTTACGTACCATAAAACTGCTAGCATTTTTTTTTTTTTTTTTTAATCCTGTGTCTCATCTCCTTCTATTCATGTAAAAGGATTATTCAAGAGGCATTTTCCTTCTATTTTCCAGGTCTAAGTCTTGCTATTATATTTATATGTACTAAAATGGTTTCCCCCCAGGTCACCGAAGACATTGTGCAACAAGTGAAAAATATGTCATGTTCCCCGCAGGGGCTATAAAGGCCTTATGCCTCCATCCTTAGTTATGTTCCATGAAAATTTGTTCACTGTCACTAGGCATGCCAGGCCTTCCTCCTTGTCTCAAAATATTTTTCCCATTCATTGACTGAAATCAGAGTGAGTCTTGCAATACATTGCAATACTGTATTTCTAAATGATCTTTCAAAGAACAATTATCTTCTGTAGTTTGCTCCTCCACCTCTGCAAGGCACATGCCTGTGTTCACTGTGCTGTTAACCCAGAATTAGTCCTTAAGTAAGGAACCTTCAAAACATATACTTCCTGTGGTGATCAGCCTTGGGTTAATATAATTGTCATCTGCCCTTTTCTCTACTGTTTTGCTTAGTGCTTCCTATCACCAGCTTTTACTGACATATTAAGGGCTCTGTAAATAAAAAAACAAAACAATTGATGCTTCTACAGGCTAGGAATAATGCTTCCCAAATCCTGCCTGGGATTTCACTTCTCTAACAAAAGAAAAGCAGTATTTACAATTAATACACTATTTTGACCAGCTGCTTCATCACTGTTTTCTCATACTATCTGTTTTTTAAGATACTATTCTAGTATCTCTATTGCTATATGCACATTCATATGCAGGAAAGAGAAACATGGCTAATCAACTTAGATCAATAAAGTTATGACAAAAGCAAATTTTTTGGTTTAGTTGTTTTTACTTTTAATAACCAGTGTAATGGAATTAACCATAATGCTGATTTTTTTGCTTCTGATTATGAATGATTGGTGGAATTTGAGACCTTTGAATTCTAGCTGATATGCACCTGCACAGAGGCAAACTACTGTTTTCCAGACTCCCACAGCATAACATCTGTTAAGAGCAACCAAGTCTGCCTAGCTAAGAAAGCCTTTCCCTGCAATTTAGGATAAGCAAACACTAAATCAGAGAACAGTACAACGACTTTAAGTCACTTGGTCTATTTCCCAGCCTGAAGTTGGCTGAGCCAAACAGAACAAGAAAAGGGCTGCATAGCTGCCACATGCCTTTTCCCCCACCCATCCCTTCTCTGTTTTTCTTTTCTTTTTTTTTTTTTTTTTAAATTAGAGATGGCAATATCTGCATCAATGGGGTCAAACTCCATCCCAGCTACACTGGTGCAAGTCTGGATTAACAGCAACTGGAATGCAGATAGATAAAAACAGGGAACAAAGAAAGAATGAGCAGGCAGACTGACCAAAACAGCACTTCCAGACCACGCTGAAGGCCAGCCAGCCAAGTGAGCTCTGCTCCAAACAGTGAAGAAATTAGTACAGCGTTGTTGTTTTTTTCAATCACTACATTCTCTAATTAATATTTTCTATCTAAAAAGAATGTCTTTACATTTTCTATTATACTCACAAATTATGGGGAAAGTGAAAATTATGAAGGAAACTGACGAGTATCAATGCTGTTCCTTAGTAGGTCCACAAAACATTAAGTGGAATAAAGACAGCTATACCCACAGCTTAGAGATGCAACATCATGAAATGCTTCCAATTTTATCTGCCCTACCAGGATCACACCATTTTATCCATAACTCCACACTATCAAACCAATTCATTTCACATTAAGCTAAAGGTAAAAGTCCTGTTATTGAAATATCTTGAAGTTATTTCGGAAAAAAAGGCCATTAATCAAAGGGGAAAGTACTACTAGTGAGCTATTTTTAGATTCCTTTTAGTTTAGAGGAGCTGTTGTGCCAACTTTTCCATGTTCTCCCAACTCCTTTCCCAACTCCCCCTAAACAAAATCTCAAACTTAGCTAGTAGAGTCTCTCCATAGTATAAATTCTCCAAATGTAGAGCTACACATATGTAGCACTCAGAATTACTGAAGCTAAGTTCAGCTTTCCTCCTTACAAAAATACATATAGATTGCTATTAAAGACCAACACAGTATTACAGTCCTTACCAATGTCCTGAGTGTCTTGGTTGCTCTGCCTTGTTCTCATCTGTAGCTGGAACTTATGCTGGGAAGAGCAGAGATGCAAAAGGTACTGGCAAGTCTTACTATTGTCAGTCTGAAAGGCATGCTTGATACCATCTGATATGTTCTGCAAAGTTATTTTCTTCTTCTACACAATGGAGAAAGAAAAAAGTTGAAGACAATTATTTCTTTTAGCCTACACAGAATTTTGTGTTTGCTTGTGCACATTTACAGCATTCAAACTTTCCTGAAGCAAATGATGCACTGATGGGAGATATTTCTGTTAAAACAGGAGTCGAAAGTAATTTGAGATTTACAAAGTATCTCTTTAAAGCTACTTCTGGGCTAGCTGAGATGGTGCTTTATAATTATTTAATCTGTCTCTGTTACTGTTGGTGCTGAGTAGTGACAACCAGCACCATTACATCTTGCAGGATGGGATTTTCAAAAGCCCCTGAAGAAGTCACATGGGTTGCTGCCTCAAGAGAAAAAGAACTAGACACTCATCTAATTATGAAATCTATCAGTTAATGTTCCACGTCTTGAATTTATTTTTTTAGTAATTTTTAAACTTTTTCAATTCTAGTTAAAATCATATGAAACAGGCTTTTCAACAAGATGTAAGACTGAATTAGAAGTACTGTTTTCAATACCTATAAAAAGGTAAGCATTTGAAGCTCAATGCCTCATTAAAAACCGACACATGATCATCAGATTATGATGCATCCACTGAAGTTGGCTGGTATTGTCCAGATCAAGTGTCAGCCCCTGCTATCTGTTATCATTTAGCTTAAGTACTCCTGGAAATATAACAACTTAAAAGCATCACAGGTACATCTCCTGCTTATCCTGAGCAGTGGCTTTTTCCAGTATCCAGTCCTCTCATGCAGGATTCTCAGTTTGGTGCTCCTTCACTATCCATGCCTCACTCAGCAGCATGGGCAGATTGCCCAGAAATGCAGTAAAGGGGCAAAGCTTCTCCCTAAGCTTAGAGTAGCCGTTGATCTATCCTTGTAACAGCTCTTTCCTTAGAAGGCAGGGAAGCCACATTTCACATCAATACAGATTTCCCGAAACACGGGTGTTAAACTCTCTTCTGAGGCTGGAATCTCAGCAGCATGGAATGCAATAGAAAGCAAAACGTCTTTAAAACATCAAAACTTCCATTTCAATCCCATAATACCACAGTCACACAAGATGTAGTCTGATTATGCTGTTAGAACGGCAGCTTAATTTGCAAAAACAACAAACGAAGCTCACAGTAAAGGGAGACACAAATACAGACATGTAGACACAGAGAGAGGAAAAGAGACCAACTTACACTAAAGGATATTTTCTTTGTCTCTCTCCATGGGAAGCGCAGTACAGGTGTACGGGCACCATTGTGAACTTCAAAAATAACAACTCCTTTGCAGCACACTCCCAGAAGGATACCTGTTTGGGATCTCTTCTCAGGCAACACATGATGAAGGTGAACCCCATATTCTGTGAGCCTCTGACACAACTGTACGGATCAATGCAATGAAACTTCCATGAGTAAGAAGTTAAGGCCATTACAAGTTTTCATACCTTCGTATAAATATACTTCTCTATAAATATTTTCATGTATACATATATATGCCTGGATTTTAGTAAACTAATTGTTATCAAGAAACTGTAACTAGCCAGATACACTTGTTATTGCCACATTTTTAAAACACAAAACTAAATTAACATTGCAATTTTGTGATCACATTAAGGTATCATAACTACTAAAAGATGCAGTTTCACTCACTTTGCATGTCCAGTTATTCATTCCTGTTGTCTCTTCAGTACTGGTGTAAGGGACTGATGCAATGAAAGGAGCGAATCTAACTGCTCCCCCCATCCCACTCCCAGTAACACTGCGTTTTAGCTAGGATCAAGTCCCCTATTCTTGTTCCCTATGGTTAAGTTACAATAACACTTCTGTAAAATGAGCGACAGGCTTGGAAGGGGCCAAGTCAGCCAAGTGCCTCCCATACTCAAAGAGACTGTGGAAGTACAGTGTGACTGTGGAATTTCAGTGTAGTGGTTATTCAGTGTTTCAGCAGCAAAGCTTCACCCCTGAACTCATTTGCAGTCATTGTATCAAGGCAGAACCTCATTATTATCTCAAAAGCAACAGCAGCAAACTCTACAATTTGATTTCTCAATGGGTCCTTTTAGAATAACTCAAATACATCTTGATAATAGTTTTCCTATTGTTTTACACAGGCCCTACACAAGAAATTCTCCTTGGCAATACTTCCATGAACAGTATTATTGGTAACAAAACTTTTCATAATTTATTTTTTTTTCTCCTCTAGAGAAAGCACAAAAGATATGAGGAATGCAGGTTGTGCTGCCTCATAAACACAGCTTCCTTTAAAGACGAGGATCAATAGTTGCTTATAGCTAGCATGAGCCAAAGCATTGAGACTACTGATTGAAAAAAAAGTGAGAGAATTTCCCACTTATTACCATTTTTTTGCTTGTTATGATGCGTCTTTTGCAAAAAAAATCTTTTCAGCTTTCTTCCTTTCAGTGTTACTCAGACCTTGAGCTGTTTTCCTGGGCTTTGGCTATCCACGCATCCGTATTCCAAACAGGAAATTCTTAAGTTACAGATTAAGGAAGCAAATTGCTGCCCGCTTACCTTAAGAAATTCTAACTCAGTCTCTTTTTCAGATGCACCCACATAAGTGCTATGCAATTTTGGCAGCTCTTCCTTGATGTACGACAGATCTAGTTTCTCCATCACTCTTGCAGGGACGTAGTGTTCTAGTCTGAAATACGACATGCCGTGCACCTACAACATGAAACAATTTTTTTTTATGACACCTCCATATACTACCCTGTGAGCACAACTGAAGCATAAACATTCATTTTGACAAAGAATTGTACGATACAAATCATAGGATCAAATGATTCTGAGTAATGGGAGGGAACCAGAATCTCCACCCTGACCCAGAGCTTAACTTCACATCAGTTTCTTCATACTCAAGCATGACTCTGCTTCCACTGAAAAGAAGGGGTTCAACATCCAGATCTTGAACGAAAGTTTGAAACAACCTGTGTTAGACTGAAAGAACACTTCCTCAAAGTAAAACGTGCCAACAGCATATCAGCTGAGCTTCCAGTCCAGCACAGAGCTGTGACACAAGTGTGGCAGATCACAATCCTTTAATTAAGTAGCAAGATCATAGCTTCAAAGATGAAATGGATGATGTACCTCTGCCTGGTAATCTCCATACTCAGCTTGGAGAGCTAAGGATGCTAATAACAAGGCTGTCTCATCATCACAATGCATCTTGCCTTCTAGGATATCCTTCCGCAGCTGTAGGTAATACTGGTGACAGGTCAGCGTATGCCTAGGACAGGAAAATAAAACAAAAACCATGAAAAAAACCCCCACACTATCTTTGACACTCTTTCTGTTATAGTAAATTTCCAGTACTGATTAATAACCAGTTTCTGCCCATAAATTTAGAGCTCAAGGGGCTAAAAAAATAATTCATACACTCACTGTATCAGACTGACATCATCCACAAAAAACTTTATGCGAAAAAACAGAGTGAAGTTGACAGGAGGCTTGTTCTTTTTCTTTGGTTCTTCTTTCCATCCTTCTGGAGCTACTTTACTTAGCTTTATGTCAGGATCAACGAAGAAAAATTCATTGTCTGCCATGAACATTAAAGGGAAACACATTGTTAAAAACATTAAAACCAAGTATATTTTCCAGCTGGAGGATAAAGAACATATTTATAATTCTAAAAGTGGGGTTTGAACAGAAAGGTTTTCTCTTGACTAGCAATGACTTATAAGCACAATATATATTATAGAGGCAGAAGACATAATTTTATAGTTATCCCAAAAACACCACTATGGAAAAAAAAATATTAAGCTACCTTCTATGATAATAGGAGCTAGGGGTTTTTTTTTAATGTACATGTTCTTATCCCAGAGGAAATCCAAAATCTGTCATTCCTTTCCTCCCTTCTGTTCCATTTACATTTCTGCAAAATGTTTAAGAGTACCAGAAGCCTGCCACAGAGTAAGCTTGTGAGTTGCTAATGGCTTCTGGGTCATGCCAATATTGTAAAGGTTACAGTTCAACAGCCTGTGAGACAGGCCAACAAGAAACTTGGATTAATTTTCCCAGAATGACCTTCTACCCAGTGGGCAAAAAGACCATTCAACTAACAGCAAAAAGTAACAGCTCAGGAGCAACAGAGGCATCTCCCTCTATAGCAGGAGCCCTCCTCCGCATCACAAATTGTTTGCCTCCACCAGAGGCTGCAGCATTCCTAGACTATATTAATAGAACTCAAAGCCTTTTTGTGTCCTCTGAGGTAGGCAGTCTCTGCTCATCTTTTCTCAACACCATGTAGCTAATTCCTCCTTTTCTGTACCTGCCAAATACATCAAACCATTATTCTTACCTCTTAAAGTAGCCAATCCAAAGAAATGATGCTCCACCAAGCCAATATGGGCAACAACCATATCAAAGACATCTTTACATATCGTTTTGGTATCACAGGTCAGCTCCAGCTTCTGCCCACTTAGAAGCATCACATTCACTTTTCGCCTGGTGTCATCACTCTTTCCTTTCTTAGTCTGCATTTTGTGAAATAAAATCTCTCAACATTCACACCTGTGATAAAGCTGCATTTGTTGGTTTCACACAGTCCCCCTGCCACAGATGGCTGAACAGCCCCTTTCTTACCAAGATAGACTTTGGTAGATCCAAGGAGACGAATGGCTCAATTGTCATTTTCACAAATTCTGGGCCGAAGAAATTCTGCAAATCACAAAAGTGTATGAATGAACACTGTGTTGCTGGAACAAGAGGCTGAGGCACACTTAACTCCTGCCCTGCAAGTGCAGAAGAGGAACCAAAGTCTGAAATTAGAAAATTGTGCTGAATTCCTTCATTGAAGTGCTAAGCCTAAAGAACATGGTTCTGCCAGCATGAGTGCCAGACACTACTGGCAAGTTCCAGTGTCAGTGACATTATTACACTGTATTATTACACTGTATATTTTCCTTCCTTAGCTGGACAAAAACCAAATCCTGCAGTATTTGCCTTCCCTTAAAGTACAGGCATGGGTTGTATATTGGGACCATCTGGGCTTATCTCAGTAAGGAACTGCCTGACAGCACAAAGGTTTTCTGCACTGGTGGCAATTCCAGCTTGACAAATTTCTGCCTGTGACACACAAGTCTCATCTCTTGAAGACTGAAAAGTTTCAGCCTAGTTCTATCTATCAAGTAGACATCCTGGCCAATTTCTGTCTGCCTGCAGACAAACAAACGTTCTACTAATTCACCCTATAAACTACAGGAGGTTATCTGTCCAAACTGCTATAGGAAGTCCTCTACACAATACCCACTTCAATACTACAAGTGGCCCAAGATTCACCTTTTGAGGAAAAACCTTCATTGGCAACTGCCTACTGTGTACCAAATGCAAAACATCTGCACATAAACCTCTTAGGGGTTGGGGGGAAGGGAGGGGAACCAACTTAGTTAATTGAAGCCCACATGAACTAACTAATCAGAATGCTATGGACTGGAGACAGATATAGGAGCTATTACACTGTATTAAGGTAGCAAATCCCTGAGTCTTATTTCAAGTTTTCCCATCCTTATTAAAAAAAAAAAAAATCCAATTCACAGAAAGTAGCAGCAGAGGGTATCAAGCCATCATCTCTTCTATACATCAGACACTCCACTTACCTATATACTTGTGTCTCCCTCTTTCTCTGTAATCTTATATTTCATTCACGTGCCAAGACAGCTGGGAAAGCAAAGGGGAGTTTGCATAGGGATTCAGGGTGAACCTAAGGGACATAGAACTCTCTCTGTCTTTACCTTCCCAACTTGTTCATTTAATAACCTTTGATGCTGGTGTGACACATCCACATTTCACTGAGAGAAATGTAAATGAAGTGGCTGAAAACACCACAGAATACAGTAGAACCTACACCTTACCTTTGTTAGGATGCTATATTTTTTAATTGATGCAACTCTCAAGCCTTGCTTGATACCACTTTAGGCTCTGCAGCCACTAATGCCACAAAATATCAGAAGTTTACCCTGTGAGAGCAGTCCTTTCCCATCAGGGCAACAACAAACACCTAGTATTTAATCTGATGACTATTTATTACAGGACCCAGCTCATGAATCCCACATACTGGAGTTTCAGTCAAGCTACTGCTCTGTTTCAATTAAAATATGAAGAGTTCACCTGAGATCAGGGCATTACCCTCAGTTTTCTTTGTGTCATGGCTGTTTCCAGGGCTATTTCCCTCAGTGGATCTCTGGTGATGTCGAGCACTGAGGATCTAATTGTATCTCCTGGGTAGAGGTTAGGTCGGGACTGCCTGAGAGCCATTCTAGCCTGCAATTGCATCATTTCTTCTTCCTGACGCTTCAACATCACTTCTTGACTTATTAGTTTGCCTTCAAATGGTGCTTCATGTTGCCTATAGGATAGTAAGAGGGGATGACAGACATTAATAGGTATGTCTAAGACATTCAGCTGTTTTAAGCACATTCCCAAGTGGAAACATGGAATGCAAAAACTAGTTATCAAACAGAACATGGAACACATTTATTCAGCAGCCAGGAGGTTAACCTTGTGCAGCAATCCATCAATATAGAAATTGAGCAAACATGCCAAGTTCCTAGAGCTGCCTGTCATTTATTCACATGAAAATAAATGCTCAGCTGGAGTGTAAAGAACACTTGACACTACAAACCCAGTGAATCAGGACACCACCAGTTAGCACACAGGAGGAACAAAAATATCAATGCTTTAAAAAATCTTAATTTCTGTGTTCAAGGAAGGACTGTGAAAAAGGCATGCTGAAAAAATATTGTTAAAGAAATAAACTGAAGTGATAGTGTCCTTTATATTGCTCCAAACACTTTCTGTGTTTGCTATATGGGCCTGCTATTTATTCCTCAATTTCTCCTGAGCAGTAGTATAGCTTGAAATATTTACATAAATATTTCATATGTATTAACATTCTACATACTAAGTTATTCTAAATATCATCCTCTAATGTTTTCATCATCTTATTTTGTTTAAAATAGTTCCTTTTCTTTTAGATTCCCAAGAACGGCCTGGTTGATAAACAGTCACCACAAAGACTAATTTAAGTCTAAATTAATAATCTGAAGGAAAAGACAAGAAAAAAGCTAACAAAAACTGAATCAGTATTCTGGAAAAACACAGCAACTTATCCTCAAGTTCTTTTTTTAACAGGTATGAATACCAAAGATCCTATCAGTTTTCTTCTCTATGGAAGGGAAGAATTTCATGTCCCATTTTCAGTGAACAAAAGCCGTTTTTATTTGAAAAATTAAGAAGGTGGTTAGGAAATGAGAAGAACAGAGAAATCCAAGCAATTCTAAGATCAGTGTTTAGTGTACATCTAAACTGAGTAATGAAAAACATGAAAAAGCAAAGAAAATGTTTAGAAGCCTGCATATCATTGCATTTTAGTTGAGAAATACAGATAAATTTAGAGTAAGTCCTGCAGTGATACTGACATACAGTCCTTTATAGTAAGGCAATCTACAGACTTATATAACCCACTTTTCAATTTATATACCTAGTTTTTAGAAGAACCTAAAGATATGATTGATGAATTAGAAATCAGTTAATAAACCTGTCCAGACAGAAGAGTTTTCTATGCTTGGTGGATATGATTTCAAATTTTATTTTCTTTTTTTTTACAAAGTTACTAATGAATACCTGTATTATGAACAGTGTACCACCTTCTTTCTATCTTTTTTTTTTTTTTAATACTCAAGTGTCATTAGTTAGCATGTAAAACCTGCAATAAAATAAGAAATATACAAGAAGAGAATGATGCTTAAATTTCTCAAATGAAGTTTCAGGGAAGATACAGAGTAATTAAAGAAAAATGTATTAATGTAAGCCCACTATTCTTTCCATTGTGCAGAGCTTTCACAGCATTGTTTCCCTTCTCCCTCCTCTGTTTCTTTCTAGAACAGACTTAATCACATGCACCTAAAAGGACAAAGTAATGAGAAAAGGTCTCAGACCTGCTAAGACATGTGCACATGTGTAGGAGAATTAGAAACCTTTTGGGTTAAGGCAGGAGTAAACCAGCTGATGGGAATCTGAGGAGTCTCAAGGACTAAGTGTTTTGAGAACATGACAAAGACTGGACATCTACAGGGATGAGAAAAACAGCACCTGCAGAAGGGAGTTTAAGCTGAACCTGCCAGGAGGCATGGGAATAGAAGCATTGTAGTTAGATTTAGAAGGAAAAGAATTTAGAAAATAAGATATGTTAACTAGCCAATAATAATCATGTGAACAGTGTGTGTTTTGTGTGTGTAACCAATAATAGGTTAAATAGTCAAATATGTGATAATTATTGAATTGTATAAAAGTAAGTGTAATTTCCAATAAAGATGAAGCTTCCGACATCATATTGGTGGAGACGAAGTTTCCTTTGGGGTTCTCGCACGTGTTACACACATGCTTAGCTTTTCACCATGAGGAAACTTATTAGGATTGACATATATGGGAATATTGACAATGAACCAAGTTAAATACACCCACAAGAGCCCTTCAGATCAAGGTCTAAGGATGGGCTCCTTAGAGCCACCAAACACTTTCTGAACATAAATATGTATGAATTAACAAAGACTATAAGAAAAAGACAGACATGTTGCAACTGGCTCTATCTGAAAACGCTACTGTGAAAACACCTACTGCAGAAAAAAGATCTTGCCTTTTTAATAACATACAGCTCTGTGCAACAGAGGGAATGAAAAGTTTTTGTCATTAGGTTGGTTTTACTGTCTTTGTTGACATGTATTAATTTCTTTGAAAATTGGAATGTGTGTGGGGTGTCCATGGAGGGAGATCAAAAACCTAATAGTTTAAAATTCTACCTAACTTAGCACTATCACCAACCATAAATCTGCACCCTTCAGCATCCTGGGTAAGTAAAATTTACTCTGCCTTGGTCAGACTGCCAGTTTTCTATGGGGGGTTACAGCATGATTCACTCTTTAGGTTCCATGACAAGGAATGCATCTTTCATACAGAAGAGGAAATACTGTTGACATATACAGGTAGAGCTCTTCTGAGAAGTTCGGAATATGCAAGTATTATTACTCCAACAACAACAAAGTCTAAATTATATTCCTAGCAGATGACATCATAAGAGTGTGTTTTGCGCGGTGTTTCATCAGACAAGTACTTGGCTGCTACTCTGTATTTTCAGCAGTTTCTGACTACAAACCAGATCCTCACAGTTACTTATTAACCTGAAGATGGTAGGGGAGCAGTCACCTGGAAGGCTGATGCCTTTAAAGAAGGGAAGAGAATTATCTCTTTCCCTAGTGTACTTACCAAGAAATCAGCAGGCATTGGATCAGAGAAGGAAGTTAGAAGAAGGGAAGCAGGTAGGCACTCTCTAATGATTAGTGCAGTGGAAAGGTCAGGAATGGACTGAGAAAGACGGATGTCTTTTGGTAAGGTAGGAAGGATATAAAAATGAAGTCTACTGGAAGGAAAAGGTAACAGAAGGAAGAGATCCATGTCAGCTGCTGCTCCTAGGGAGAAAAAGAAAGAAACAGTAAAGGAAGAAAAAAAAGGGAAAAAAAAAAGGAAAAAAAAAGGAATACAAGAGGCAAAGAGGAAACAAGAGACAAGCCACTGCCACAAGGAGTGCATTCCAATAAGTTTAAAGGATAACAACAGTCATGAGAAGGGTCTGAATATAATCTGACTGTACTACTGAACATTTATGACTTCTGCCACTTTAAGAGCAGGTCACCGCTCCCAAACAGCACAAGGTGCACTGGCTGATAAAAAATAGCAGTGAAGATGTTCAGTTAAGATTCCCTCAAATAAAAATCCCCCTATTTGATTTACAGCTCAATTTTATAAGGATAATTCTGTGGATAATTATGCAGACTGACTAAGAACATATCACAGAATCAGAAAAACTAGTATGTACTGAAATACAGATGATATCTCTCTAATACAGAGTAAAACACTGAGATGTGCACAGAGAGGAGGACACACAGAAACAGGAGATTCAAAAAAAATACCAAGCTTTAAAATAAGACTGTATAGTTACATAAATGTAAAATTCATTCTGTTACTAAGCACTACAGGTCAGTCTATGCTACAGTTGCAAACAAATATTTTCCTTCTAGATTTCACATGTATACAAATTATGTCCATTAAAGATACCAGTCTCAACAGAGTAATAATAAATAATGTGAAACAAACCATGAGAAACTATGCACTGTTTTACCTCAGTATTTTCACTCCCACAATAGGTCCAATTCATTTACAGCAATTACTCATTTACAATGTGACTCATTTACATACCACATACTACTTTCTGTTTCTGAAATATTTTGTAAATAGAAAAAAAAGTTCTCTATCAGCATCCACAAATTACTGCTGTTTTATTTTAAAGCACAGCTACAGTGCTGAGGGGGCAATTTCCTGGGTTCAAGGCAAAGCAGAATGAAGGTTGACTTGGGAGTTTTCATCAAAAGGAAAAAAAAACCAACAATGACAAGTAATTTAAGAAAGCTACATGCCCATTCTGTACATACAGTAGTAATAGTCTGCCTTGTCATTTTAGAGTGATGCTAATACAGCATAAAACACCAAGTAGAAATGCACAGTTCTTGAACAGAGTTACATAGTTTACATGCGATACACCAGTATCGCACCCCCTTGAAAGTCTGCCCTAAAAGCACATATATTAACCAAAATCCTCTTATGTGAAGGCAGGATGGATTTCTAAGACTGCTTGGACACTGCAGATTAACACATATGGCGTTACACGGATAGATACCATATTCCTGACAACAAACCAATATGGACTTAGTTAAGCAATAGTTCTTCCTTGTAAGAAATGCCAATATGTACATTTCTAGACTACTTTGCATTTCTCAGGCAAAGTGCAAGCAATAAGAAAACCAATAAGCATAAACCAATGCATCAGATAACTGAAAGCTGTAAGATTGCCAAGTAACTGTTTATTTTTCACCTGCAGTGAGATATAGTTCATTTGAGACCCTGCCTTACTCAGATCCATTTACAGCACACAACGTAATGTAAGAAGCAGATATTCATTTACTCCCATCTCCATGTTCAAAGCATGGTTCTAAGCCCTATTCACTGCACATCATCCTATGTGTTAAATGAACATGGAGAACACATTCACCAGCCTTGCCATATCACCCGATATAGCTCCAATCTTCAAACATCTCCAGGCTTCTTTAATAGCATCGAGCAGCATTCCCCTCCAACTTATGCCAAAAATATCCTAAAATATCAAGCACAGCAGCAATCTTTCTCTTGATCTACAGCATACAAAGCAAAAAGCTGCCTGTTGTTGTAATGTGATGAGGGAAGAGGGGAAGAAAGAAATGTGTCTTTATTTTTTTCCCCTTACTGCAAAAATAACTTGCATCATTTTGATATGATATTCCAAGGTGATTAGGTATCTTGCAGAGACCAGAAGAAAATTTTGCATCCAAAAGGTCAATGTCAATAAAAATTCTCAAACCTTTAGAATGAAACCACTCTCAAAACATAACAGGTATGGCAAGATATCCTTCTGCTGTAAAAAGGTGTTGCATTAAGGTGATGTTCAAAGCAGAACCTACTTTTTAAAGCTGTATGGATGAACAGCACTTGAAAAAATAAAACCTCAAAAGATGTAATATTTGAATACACAGTACAGCCAAGTAATTTTCAAAAAGAATGAACTATTACAGAAATGGCCTGCCTAATCAGTGCTGAGGTATTAAAAAAAATTAATTCAAACACAAAAACATAAACTAAGAGTTCACCAGAATAACCAACCAAATGTTGACTTATTTCCAAGAAATAAACATGTTATAATTTCCTTATTAAATGAAAGAAATGCAAGTTAATCTGTATTAATATCAATACTTTCTAGAAATTTATTTTGGAAAACTAAGCAATGAAAAATAGTTATTTTTTATTTAATAAAAAATATTATTAAAAATTATTTACAATGAAAAAAATAATTAAATATTTCCAAGCAGACCATAGTCCCTGCTCTTCTGACAGATATAATGATTTGATAAGAGTTCAACCCAGTCTCCCATAAACATGGACATTAAATATGGACTCCTAACTTACCTCTACATCACAGTGCATCATGAGACTTTTACTTCAGAATGCAGTATATAATTCTAAAATGCTATTTTTAATCCAGTACAATGTGCCATTTTTTTAACCTTAAACAGAAGCTGAGACTGGAGTGAAAAACTTCACTTGCAGATTTAGAATACGTTCTTTCATAAAGACAGAGCACTTCAAGACATATTGTTTTCACAGGGTTTACCTTGCTCTCTGAGAATTAGTTTGACTTGATGTGGAGATTTCATCAGTACCTGATAACACACCACTGGCATCATCTCTCTTGAAGCCTTCATTTCTTCTCACTAAAAAACCAAAAGACAAATTAATGCCTGACTGACAACAAAGTACACAGAGTAATTCCATCTAAAAATCAAGGGCTTTTCAGTCATATGAGATTGCTTAGAAGAAATCAAATTTACTTGTTCTACACAATGGCATTACAGTATCAACAAAAACAAGTTGATTTCAGTTTTCAAGGCTATCTTACAGTTTTCCCCCAACAAAAGTAGCTGATGGTCCTTTGAAGAAGAATACTAAGGAAGACCTAAAAGAAATCACAATTAAAACACCACCCCCACAATTGCATGGACCTTCCCAAAGTAACACATTTCTTCATCAGCCATGAGTTGAGACATATACATGGCAGAGACATCATACAAAACCACTCCAGCACAGAAACAGAGCAGCTAATTCATTATGCATCCAGTTCACAAGATGGGAGGTAAGAAACCAGTCACTGAAGTCCTGATTTTTATCCCTGGAAACTTTAGGTAATTTTCTTTTGGCAAAATACTAATCTGTGATTCTCTTTGTAAGAGTTATCTTCTTTGCTGGCACATCTTCCTGTAGTAGCACCTGAGATGCTACACTTAGAGCTTGATTTTGCAAACTACTACTCTTCATCTCTTACTGTACCCCCAATAAACAGAACTGGCAGGAGAGCTCTTGCAGAACACACTACAGGCACATTGACTTAGAAGTAGGTTGTTTTGACAATCATTTAACTGAGTTCAGAAATACTACTACTGGTAGCCAGAAAGGAGCTTTATCTTGCTGGTAAAACTTAAGAATCATTGACTTTGGACTGGAACACAAAAACAATCTGTTCTAAATGACAAGTAAGTGAAGGGAAATCCATTACAGGAGCCTCAATACTTGTTACTGCTCCTCATGCTTTTGGCTCAGTAAGCAGAAGGATAGACAATCACAAAGAGGGTTGAGAGCGCAGTGAGTACAGGGAGGCTGGGCTAGAATTCCATGCATACAGAATACATACAGTGCAACTATACTCTAGCTGCCTATCTATTGTTTTCTTTCCTAATTTTTCACAAAATGATTTGCCTCCATTATTTATAATGATTCACAAAGATGGTTTTTCCTGCCATATATCAGTGAACAACCCTTTGCACCGTTTACTGCTTTTCCAAGCCACTGATTTAATAGAAATTACTTACATTTGTCATACTTACAGCATGTAAATAAGTTAACCATTTTTAGCTTTTCCTACCAAGTTCCCTCCCAGAGTGCTAAATGTCAAAGTCATTTCTGAACAGACTGATGATTATGCTGATCTGTCCATAATGTTGTAATTACATCATCTTACAACTTTGTATCAGTGGTAATTATCAAGCCTCCTACTAAAGACTGAATTTCATACTGTTGGAGTCTGGTTTTCATCTCAAACTTTTTTCTTTAGGTTTTTTGTTTGTCTGTTTGTTTGGTTTGGCGGGGTTTTTTTCCTTTTTTTTAAACATAGATCTTACCTTGCCTGAAATCTGGTTCTGAAGAAATAACTGATGGACTTTCACTCGAAGTACTATAAACGTCGCTGTGATAAGATTTGTACCTTCTCAAAGGCTCTGAAAGTTTAAATCAGGGTATCAGAAATGCAAAAATCAAACACAAATGAACATTTGAGTTCTTTAAAAATATTTTCAAAATGTTAAAATGCCCATCTGTGGCCATGGAGCTTAAAAGCAAACACTCAGTGGATGCTGTACAGCCTCATTCTGTCCCCATAGCCTGAGGGTTCTGTGGTCTGCCTGGCCCCTCTTGTCTATCCCAACAAAGCCACCTCCTCTGAATTTCTCTCTCATCATCACCTCAAAGTTTAAACTAATATTAAAAAAAAAACCTACAAAACCCAACAAAAAAACTGATCCCTCCTGCAAACAAAACTAATGTAAACACTTGACGTGCACCTCCCATGTGTAAAGCAGCTACCATGACTTGGTGTCTGGTTCCTTCACGATGTAAAAAAGAAAAATATCCACACAGACAAAGCAGGCACTGGAAAATTAATATTCAGCTCATCTTCGACATCGACAAAATATGATTAACAATCATATAGTAATTATGTTTAGTAAGTTTGTTTAATTATGTTTAGTAAGTATGTTTAATTAACCAGAACAGCTAAACTCATGTGATGAGAAATCAATACAGCAGTCTCAGTTCCTACTCTCAGGGAATTATTTAAATAACATACTGGAGCACAGGATTCCACAGAAGGGGAGTATGTACTTGACATCTGCAACAGTCTCCCAGAACTTTCCTATGCACAAGCCAACAAACAACCAAAAAACGTGCATAAAAGCAGAAGACAAAACAATGTCTACGTCTTCAGAATACCAATGCTTCCCTGTCAAAGTGAGAGAAAACTTCTGGTGTCTTTCTTTGTGGAAGGCTATTTCTAGTTTATTTCTTGTTAAAGTTTTTGAAAACAAAAATGATGAGAAAGAGAAAAACCCACGTAACTGCTGTGAAAACAAGTATGAGTCACTATAACAAGGACATACAATGCGAGAATACAAAATGGGGAATACGTGAGCAGGTATGTCTGGAGGCTGCAAAAAAGGAAACTGAAGCTCCAATTTCCCACATCCAGAAAACAAAAGCCTGGTGAAAAATTCTGAGAGAACAATAAACCTACAGCATAACTTCTGTTAGATCAGAGATCAAGTTAGTCAACAACATTACTCATTTAGACTTCCTACAGAAGCAGGAAAAATTCCGAATAGGAAAAAAGCATTAAAAGACTATAAGATAATGCAGTAGAACAAGACTGGAGACTAGTTCATGTTCATTTTGGACTATCTGTTTTCAAAACCTTTCTCCTCAACAGCCAAGATCAGCTCACTTGGGCTAAGTAAGCAAAGTTGCCAATGAACCCATGAAACCAACAGCTCCCACCAGCCCACCCCAGTTGCACAGTTTAGCAGCATAAAACCCAATTAACATTTCTCATTATTCTCAGAAATAAGCAATATGGTTTGCACATAAGCAAACTACTCCACAGCAAGATGAAGAGAATTCACTATTGGAGGGGTGTGTGAAGTTGCTTCAATCAATGGCTACTTTCAGCATTCTGGATATTACAACAAAGAAATCTACCCCCAGTTTAGCAATTACTTGCAGTCTAGCAATTACTTGCCTAACAGGGGAAATAAAAACCAAATTCAGTGGGTAGCTTTTGGAGATTTATTTTTAAACTGCTCCCAGCCCTTTAAGTGAGGCATCAATCCAAACATGATACTGGGGCTACAATACCAAAACATTTAACTAGAACCAGATCTCTTGTTTCCCAGTGGTTTTATTAGCTGTAGGTTTTTCAAGTCTGCTGAACTAAATTTGAAGCAAGATGATGGAAAGGGAACAATAAAATATGACATGAGACTTTAAACAGATTTATTTTTTTCCACTTAGTCAGCAGCCTAGGCTTCTCAAATTGCACAGAAATTATGGCGACATTCTGGTTCTTCAAGACATTAAATTTTGGGGAAAAAAAAGTAATGTGGTAAAAGAGAAATATGCAGTTAAAACATGAGACAAGTGTTTGTATGTGGTGGTGCGATACGTGACTCTGCAGGGTATTTGACTTCCCTTGACTCACACTGTTAGTAGGAGCTAGCGCCCTGCTGCAGGCGAAGAAGCAAGTCCATGAGCCAAGAAACAAAAGGCAAGATTTCCAATTGCTGTTTATTCCACTATTTTCAAAGACCTCCACCGAAGTCCCAGCTAGGCTCAAACCTGTCATCCCAGCATTCACAAGGAGAGGACCACCCCCCTCCGTCTTGTCGCATCCTTCTCCCTAATCAAGACCATACAACTTAACCCAGTAACACAAGTAAAGGTATTCTTCTCATCTGCTGCAGGGAGGCATTGTACAACCTTTCCATGAAGGGCTGCACTGATGACTATCAAGTAAAGTTTATCGGCAATTTAGAAGATATATTCTGAAATTCCATGTAAATTCTCTGTATTTTTCTTCACTTTGCTCAGTGTAGACAAAATATATACAGATGTGAACTGTTCGCTACTGGGACATCTTCTCTTTGGTAACTGCCTTCCAGTTTTTTGCTGATCTTTGTACACCCCTTAAACATCCCCCCAGCACTGTACTTCCTCTTAACCAAACAATCTTTTCTAGGGCATGGACAGAATATGCACTTGCAGACCTGCAAATACTCAATTAAAATGTAAATATTGAGACTATTTTATCTATAATGCTCACAAAGTTACCCAAATAATTTATGCTCTCTCGTCTCCTCCAGCAAGTTCTCCTCAATTCTAACATCTTATATTAGGATTTAACTTCAAAGAAGGCACTTGAATCATGTCCAAGCTAAACTTCTAAGTAAGAATTGGCTTTTCCAAGGGTCAAAAAGTTACAATTCTGGGATCAAATTAAAGTTAAGCTTTTGATACAGAAGTTTCAAAAATGAGGACAAACTTTTAGCCTGTCTTGCTGGGAAGAAGCTGCAAGACAATATCAACAAAAGCTAAAGACAACAATAAAACAACTTATCTCCCATATTTAAAATTTTCCCTGAGAATTTTGAATGGCCTTGATTTGTTGTCTTGGTTTCTTGTCTGTTTGGGTTTTCTTCAATTTCTGGTGACTGAAGTGAGACTGCAGAATTGATTTAACGTCCATAAACATCAGGCACATTGTAGCAAAAACAACTCTATCAGTTATCCTTCTTAACACTTCAGTGTTTAGATTACAGTCTCTTAGTGTTACTTCGAACCATTTCATACTTCAGTGCAAAATGAAACCTGAGTTTAAGCATATTTTAAGAGTCTGTAACTAAATAAATATATAAAACTTGTACTAATAATCTAAGTTAACATGTGGCAGCACCACGATGCAAAGGTAAATGAAGCATTACAGCTTGAAGAATCTGTTTTTGTGCTGCTTGGTGCTGCAGTGGTGTTTTTATTCAAACTCCCTATCAAAAGCAGCAGAGTACAACCCTACAGGCACCTCACGCAGCACAAAATAACAAAACACACTATTTACACAGGGCAAGACATGCATGCCCAGACAAATAATTTGCAGAAAGCCTCATCTCAGCCAACTTCAATAGAAATCAGAGAACCACATTTAGCTTGGAATTTCATTATCCTGAACATGAGTCACATTAGATACTCAGTTTTTCAAATACACATCATTACAGAATTATTACTGGCTGCACAGAGAAGGTGGAAGAATTAAACCGACAGTCTCATGACAGGGAGGGAGCTCTTGTGTGCCCTTTGGGGCACTGGTGGGTGTCTCTATTACAATACCATTTAAAACACATTAAATATCCTCTAGGAGAGGCTGGGACTTGCTTCTTTCCCAGGAGTTTAATCAATTTTCCTTTTCTTTTCCACTTTTCATATAAGAAAACTTGAATTATGCAAGGCAGCATAGGTTTAACAGGAAGAACATAGGAGATCCAGATCAAATCCCTGGTAAGGATTCACATCCAACAACTGTCAAAGATGACAGATCCAATAAGCCTCCCAGGGGAGCATTTTAACCTGCAAGGTTTCCACCGCCCATATTCTAAATTAAAAAGCTGTATTCCCCACGCAGCCCAAGTCACCAGCTACCCAGGTAAATCTCCACGGAGCCTAATGGACATCTGATGCAGAGGGCCGAGCAGGAGCTAATCTACAGAGAGAAATGTAGCCTTGTAAAACTGCGGAAAACACACGTCTCTAGTGGTAGGCTGAAAAGGAAAACAGCAAGATTAACAACAACGCCAGGGTTTGGTAAGAACTCAGGGTCCTGTACTCAGAAAGATACCCTTCTTTTCTGGATCTGGATCATGCCACCTAGGATAAGGTATGTAAATGAACAGAGGTACAAACTGAGAGTTTGTCCCACTAAGTTGTTTGCCTGTTTTAATTTAAATGTTTTATCCAACTGAGAATGTGATGTTTTGACTAAGAATTGATAATCCCAGACTGTGTGAGCTGCTGAAAGCTTGACAGATGAGATAAAACAGATGCCACTCTGCTGAGCAATTATGGAATTGTCAGAGCTGTTTTACTACCTAATGTTAAGCTATGTAATTCAGAACAAAATAACAGTGGCTGATGCCAGAGTACTAACATTTTAGAGAAATCCCACAAACATATTTGTTTTTCCTTGAAAAGCCAATTACTGTAGTCCCAGTAAAATTACAGCTGAAGTTTTCCATCTGAAACAGTACCAGCCCATTATCCTACCTCTCATATTCATTAATATGATTTCTGAATACCTGAACCTTATCCTTATGCCAACCACATGAGAATCCATTGTGCCACCATTGAATTGAAATCACACTGCAGCACAATGATCCTGAAACACGTGCAAACTGCACCTTCACTTGCTTTCACATGCAAACAGATGTACCACTGTGGATGACTCGCATGGCCCACACGTGAACTGAGTACATTCAATTCAAGAGAAAAAAGAAGGTTATGCATACTTCATTGAATTTACAGCAGTAAGTTTGTAGAGTTGCTATTCCTTTTTTGTTCTAAATCCACTCTCCCACTTAACCCACTTCTTCAGACACTCCCAAATTCAAATCTCTGGGGCTTAATCTGCTGGGATAAATTTGCTACCAACAGCTGCCTGCTTACCTGCAGAAATTTTTTGTTGTTCCAATTTGCAACTTCAAACTAAGAGAGCTTTTAAAACCCAGGCATTTAGAGTATCCTTAGCTGCAACTTTCCCAGCTAAACACAGGCTGTCGTAATATGGGAGTTTTATGAATGGGGTCCAGATGAGGCTTCAAGGTAACTAATGAAAACAGTTTTGTGAGATAAAGACAGAAGACTTAGGAGGCAGAGACCGATCTCTAGAAACATGGAATACTACTGCCTCTTCTTGCTGACTGTATGAACAAGAGCAATAAGTGGACAAAAAACCCCAAAACCTGAGGACTTAATAATTTCAGTGGGGAAAAAAATAAAGGTAAAAAGAGAGGAATAAACACAACTTGAGGCTCTAGAATTCACCTGGTTCCCAACTGCAAAAACATTTAACAAAGGCTTGAGAATATTACCAAACTACCCCATTCCCCCACTCCTGGATTCAGCATTCCAGAGCTTCAGCAAGATAAGCTTTTTCGGTATCTTGCAATCTTTTTCCACCCTGACTGCTATTTCAACCTAGAGCCAACTACATTACTAGTCTCCTAACTGGTTCTGTGCTCCTGTGTCCCACCAGAATTAAAAAAAAAAAAAAAAAAAAAGAAACTCATTCACTCAACATATAAACATATTCACTTTTAATTATGCATACACTCAAAACAAGGGTAGAGGGAGCTGCCTAAGCAAAAGGAGAGATTCATACAAGGCTCTCATCTCACAGCCTTACTATTGTGCCATTTGAAGGTAGGTCTGAGATAAACAAGGAATCACTTTTGTGGGTGAGAAGGCAAAGAAAGCTGGAGCAAGGGAGAACAGATGACACTTTCACGCTCTTGAGGGACAAGGCAGGCTTGCAAGATGTGAAAGGTAGCATATTATTTTCTCTCTGAAACAGGACACTATCAGTTGGTGCCAAGTAACAATTTCCAAGTTTCAAAAGAACAACAAAACCAAAACCTGCTCTCCTGGTAAGGTCAACTGCTCGGGTTTAACACCTAACAACTTCACAACTCTAAACAATTCTGTCCAATCTCACAAAACCTCCATAACAAAACAAGAGTGAAAAAAACCACAAAGATGCAGAACTTACTTCCCCATCTCTTGGCAAGATTAACAAACACTTTTGGAGTCTGTTCTTAGTGATCAGAATTGGCTATACCTGAAATCAAATAGCAGGCTCTTTCCTTTGCCTCTATCTGGCTAAGGAGCACCTAATCATAAACAATCATCTTCAACAGACAAGAGATAAACAATCTCAAGCCTGAAGCTGTACAGCAGATTGACATAAAACAGCAAGTACAAGAGCAAGGCAGTTGCAATGACACTGTCTTTGGAATGCTTGCGAGGCTAAATCTGAGATGTTCGGCCAGCAGATTATAGTGCACTTTAGATAGTCTGTAGCTCACTACAAAGTACTACAGCACAGGTGTAATTAAAGCTGTCATTCTTTCCACTATAAACTCTGCTTTTTCATGCGTTTATAATCTGCATTGTAAAAATCTGTTCTGAGTGAAAGTTTGGCAAACCAGAGCCTGTGCATAAGAACATTTTCTTTTTCCAAGGCAGTCAGCTCCTTAAGGTTTTACGAATAACAAAAAAGTTTGCCATCTTAACCCAAAATAAGTTAAAGAAAAATAAGCCACATGTCACTTATATTCCTTTGTAGTTTGAGGGAAATTTTATCTTACCAAGTTCAATCCACAGAGAGTCCAATGTCACTTAACAATCCAAAACAGAAAAACAATGTACAGCCAAAAGCAGAGGCTTAATACAATTTACACAGGCTTAATTGTGACCTAGACCTGGGTTGAAGTGAACTGAAAATATCCCCAGACCTACCAAAAAGAAGGTTGACTGTGTCCTCTCTACTACACCCAACCATAAATAACCCTGTTTTCCGTGACTCCTTGCTCATTCCTCCCCCTCCAAACTAAACTGAACCCTCACTCCAAACTACACTCACTACTACACTTACAAAATAACTTACTCTCCTTCTCTGTTTTCCTTTCTCTATCCCTTGTTTGAGGTCATGCTGTAGACGTAGAGAAAGAATAGCATTTGCTGTCATTTTCTGTGGACTTCTTTCCACTCTCTTTCTGTTCGTGCCCCCCTATCTGCTTTGTGACCACATCTGTTATGTGACTACCTATGTAGGTAGTAGCATACCTTGCATCAAGTACTGTCCAAGAAACTACCACCACTACCTTTATCAATACAGGTGACATAGTTTACACCACAGCTTTCCACATCATTGCTCATATCTCTCAGCTAGGTTGGGTTTACGTCAGAAGAGCAATTTCACACACACTTGACACTGTCTGATATGTGGAAATATCTTTGTACCTACTAAGTGCTTCAAAACCACATACAACAGCAATGTACAAAAAAACTCAAGACTATATTTTTTTATTTCTTTGACAGATGAAACTAGCAAGAGACTCTTTACAAAAGATCTCAAGGGACTTGTCTGTTGTAAAGAAAATGTGAGATAAGGAATGGTAAAACACGGAGTAAAAAAAGGAAAATGAAAGGGAAAGAAGTCTTACTAGACTAACAGACTTTATGTATTAAGATTTTATGAATCTGCTCACTAAGGCAGAACAGATACTTCCAGTCAGGCTTCTCAAGCCCTATAAAATATAATAGCAACTAATTCCTATGTGAAAAAAGTATTCATCATCCATCCTACTAAAATACTCCTTTAAACTGCCTCTCATTAAAAGTTCACATTCACAACTAAGTTCTGGTCCCAGACTTTTCTTTAAGTAGTTACTTGACCAAAAACACCCTGACAATGGAGAGCCTAAAATAAAATAGTAAAGCATGCACTCCCAACTTCAATTCAAGAGTGAAACATACGTACCTTTTCTGAAAGTAGAAAACTCTGAAACCCAGCTATCTGCAGCAAAAATGTCTTTGTTTTTTTCAGTGAATTCAGAGGGATGGGCAGTGAGTCATTAGCTATTGCCTCAATCTTCTGTGTACTCATTTGTCACTCAGGTTCTGTGACTATTAAATCCCAGTTCTCAGTTTACTTTGAGTGCACTTTCACCCATTCCCTTTATGAATCGAGAAGTTTCATACACCCGACCTATCTCAGTTTGCAAGGCACGGGCATGTTATGTTTTCTGCCATCTCCCAATCTGCTTGAATGAGAATGATAAACCCATTGCTCATCACTGGGTTTGGCCACACTTTTGGTTTTGCTCTTGTGCAACACAAACCTGCACAAAGCTGCACTCCTGAACAACAAGGCTATTGAGCTTTCCCAATGCTGGGAGTGGTCTCCTCCTAAACTTTGTCAGCTGCCTATTTCCAGCTATCGGAGTTGACTCATGTACTTGAGATGGTCTCCTTTTGTGGGAGGCAACACCCTTTGATTCCAGACTCTTATACCAAAACCCAACCAACCTTCCCTGTACCTCATCAGACATCTCGGTAGATAACAACAGATGGCAATCTATAGAGATAAACAACAGTATCTCCACAGTGCTGCTTTCACCTGTGTTCATTCCTTCACATGATAACTCTCACTGGCAGATGATAATTTGATAGCACGAAAGAACTCCAACTGTACAGAAATCACAGCAGCTTTTTCAACTGCCTATGCCATATCAGTAACAATTCTCCTTTCTGGAGCAAAAGGCTCACATGCATAGGAAAGAACTAGCCTTTCATGCTAATTGCAGTACAAGCATCTTCCAAGGTGGTCACAAAGGGCATAAGCAGGCATTTTTAGAAATTCAGCCTTGACAAAAGGCTTTATCATCTCTCCTCAATAAGGAGGTGTTTACACCTCAGGCAGAAAAAGGAGGCCAAGGTAGGGTGTGTTTTCACACAGTTATTTCTGACACACAACGGGCAGGTAGTCATGGGTTTTCAAACGTATGGATTTTTGAATAAATGACTGACCTAGCTGTGTACATACAGTTCTTATACCATACATCTTAGATGATCAAGTTATGTTTTTTGGCAGCAGGATCCAGCTCTCCTCTCAGCTTCTATCCAACTGTCTCAAACTTATAACCCCTGAAAATCACATTTCCAGAGCAAACAAAACACGCAGTTCCACTTACAGGGTTCTGCATAAAGGTAATTTTATAAGTTCCACAGAACTTATAAAACAAAATTTGTAAAAAAGAAAGTTGTTACACGGAACAACTACAAATACTTGGTTTTTTCCCTGCATTCTTGTCATGAACTGATGGAACTTGTTGTCAAGTATTCCCATTTAAGTAAAGACCCATGAAGCCCCCCAAAAAATTCAAATTTAAGGGCTTAAGTCCAGAGATATACAGCACAAAACCTGAGAGATCTGGAGGTGAAACTCTGCCTTTCCTCTGGAGCAAAAGTTCATCACTAACAACTGGAGTTGAGGATCTTCCTTCACATAAAATTATTTGACAATTGGCTGTTATCAACTTCTTTTTTTCTGTCTAATTTTAATGGATCAACGTGATGCTGGTTGACTTACAGAGATCAACTATTCACACTGAGTAAACAACCTGGGCAAGCACATTTATCTTAATCGGCAACAGACACTCCAATGATTTCACTATGTGAAAAAGACAAAGCAAAGATCTCTGCAGTTTCAAGAGTTGCTACAAGAGAACTAAATTTTATCACAGAGAAAACTTTTTTTTGATGACTGGAATACTTAAAAAATCAAAAAGCTTCACTAACCTTCTACATTCATAGCTTCCCTCAGAAGCTGCAACTTCTTCTGTCTCTCTCTTATCCTGTCAAAGGCACTTGATATAGCTGCAGAAGTTGATGTCTCAGGCACATGGTGCGTTTGGTCCAGTTTTTGTGGTCCAAAGACATCCAGTGCTATGCTCCCATCAGAGTACCTTGTTTCCTTGTTTCTAGCAGCAGTAGAAGTCCGTACTGTAAATGTTTCACACTGATGGCTGTGCCTGTGAGAGCCTCCAGCATGGTTCCTCCCAGCTGTCTCGTCAGTAGTGCAAAGCAAATCTGTGGAAGAAGCCCATATTTTCCTTTTGGGAGGGACATCTGTATGAAGGTGACCTTTTTTCTCAAACTCACTGGTTTTACATCTGTGAGGACAGAAAACATCTTCCTGTCCTGAGCTGTAATCTGCAGAAATGCCCTGGAAAAGGTCTTCTTCATCTTGTGTTCTTCTAATGGACAGAAATCCCATAGATTTGCTAAGTCCTTTGTTAAGTGTGGTCTGTTGAGAGAACAGACCTCTGTGTTCATCAGGTGCATCAGTCGCCAATGTTTTCCCTGGAATAAGGAGACATTTCATACATGTAATTTTCTACTTAATACACAGTAATTCAACACAAGTGTATACTGAATACACACTTTAGTGTTGAGTTTGTCATCCAAAATATACTTAAAGGGCTGCCTCAGTCAACAAAGACAGAACTCCAACTACCTCATATGACAAGCATTTTATTTATTTTATTTTTGAAGTTCTCAAGGAAAATGTTAGGCCTACTATAATTCAGTATTAACACAGAAAAACTCCAAGCTATCACATACATGCTGCAAGTTGTTTTTTCATTAGTTTTATTTTTAAAATAGTCTGGATTATCATCAAAAATACTACTTAATAATCAAACTGAAATCAGCCATTCCTCTCACACCCAAATACATCGCCTACAATTTTTCATAACAAGTCCAGGTTTGTTCTACAGATTTATAGATTCCTTGAAATAGCGTCAGTAGTAAGAAAAGAATGACTGTGTACTTAGGAATGATAAGAATCCTGGATCTTCGTCTAATGACTATTTTTGGTGATGACAGTCTCTCCAGATAAAGAATACTCTTAAAACCAACCAAGCTTCCGAGATTGAAGTGATTCTACAAGCCTGCACTTTCCATTTTCATTAATAAATAGATTCACCAATACTTAGGAACAGTCTCTCTTCTCCTTCTCCCTTACATGGAAATTACTTCCAGAATAAAAGAAACTGTCAGAGGTGGAATAATACCAATGAAATATGTGGTCTCTAAAGAACATAATTTCATAGTCACCAAGAAGTTTTGATGATCGTGTATGTCTCAGGCATAAAATTTTAGCCTGATTTTACAAAACTAATTACAAACATCAGTAAATATAACCAAATATAATCAATATTAACAGATAATCTACAAGTTTACCTTTCATGTTCTTAAAACTTCCTGAGATCAAAGTTACATGATTATAATTAAAACCATAAGATTAACATTTCATAGAAAACCTACAGATTACCCAACTGCTAGCAAACTAAAATTTTTTAATGGTTCTTCATTATTAGAGTGGCAAAAATCCCACATGTATTGTAGATATCAGCAATAATCTACTCGTATCTCCAACTGATCGAGTGCACTTAAAAAATTCCTATGAAGTCTAACCTTTCCAATTTGTGGGATACACACTGCACCAGTGTGGTAATCTTGACTTTATCAGTGATACTCCTGAACAGAAAAAACAACTAAAAATATTCTGTGCTGGGTTGCCTAAGCAATGTCTGCTCACCCAGGTAGAGTCAGTAGGGTATATGATATTTTCCTTAAAGTTAGCTCCCTCTTTACAGTGATATTCCCATGTACATCTTCTAAGATGTAACAGCCCTGAAGATACTGTAAAAGCAGGCAGTCATTCTAAGTAAATTACTGTGCTGTACCTACTGCTCTTAAAGATGGCTATATAATGCTGCCTGCTGCTCTTCCAAGTCGATTGAAATTAAGTGTTCCCCCTTGCACAACAGGTTCCCAATGATCTTTATCTAAGAGTGTTATCCTTTCAAACAGAATTTCAAAGAATGCTTTAGGGATATTTGTAAATGTAGTCAGTAATGCTTTAAAAGCTTTCTGCTTCTAAAAGATGTAAACAACTTTCAGCTCTGATACTCTACTTGAAGAGGGGCTGGGCTGAGCTGTTAGTTTTCAGTTTCTATTTCTGTGATACTTAATTAGCAATCAAAATAAGCAAGACTAAAGCCAATTGCAACCAAGCAACTCCTTGTTTCTTAAAACAAAAACACATGACTGCAAAATGTTAAGGTTTGGATTGTCTTATAAGAAACTACACAGTTCCCACCTGCTCTAGTCAAGACAATTTAAAAAAAAAACACTTTGCCAATGAGAATGAACTCATCTTCTAAAAGGATCTGACACATCACTTCATATTTTACAAATATAGCTTTAATTCTAAACTAAACATAATTATCTTTGTGGTCAGGTAAACATTATATTATTATCTTATTCTCAGACTATACATCCTCCTAAGGCTGAGGTATACCTATAATATTCACACACACAAAAAAGCCTTTTAAAAATAGCTGTTCATTGTGAAGTTCCCACAATCCATCTAAAGCAGCAGCACATTATCCCTTCCGCAAACACATACTTCACATTCATGTGCATGCACCAAGGACAAACATTCCTATACAGGATTCTAACTCAGTAATTTGAGAGATAAAAAACTAAATACTGCAGTTTATCTTTCAAGATCATCACCAAAAACACAAATCCAATGGAGTTCCAAGAATCAACCCCAGAAATGAGAGTTCTAAGAGAATTTTAGGCAGAAAAAAAACAAAATAACCACCTCTACAGATTTTTCACATTAGTTTTAAATGCAAAAAAACCCCAAATGAAATAAAACAACAAACAAACAAACAACCTCCCCCAACAACCACTTCTGCAACACTGTATTTACATGCTGAAACCTTATGGAACAACACAAGGACAAACAAAGCAGAAAAAAAAGCCCAAAATAAGCAGACAGTTATAACTCTAATATACTACCAAGGATATACATTCAGGATTACTCAGTATATCATTGGTCATGACTCAGAACATTCCTGATTCAAAAGATCATTTAGGTCTCCTCACATTGAAGCACTATCTTGCTGCAATTAATCCAATCACATCCAATGAAAAGAGTCACAACTGTATTTTTAGTACCAGTGGGTATCCTCACCATAGCACCCCCAGAGACATAAAACTATCTGTTGTATGCTGATGAGAACCACACTGGAAGAACCCAGCTCTCAGTGAGAGTGCTATAGCATCCTCCTCACCAAAGCTGTAGTTTTTATGGACTTGGAGCATCCAGACCAGATGTAACAGAAGTTATTTCCAGTTCATGCAGAGGTGCAAAAGACACAAGCTCTTTTGCCTTGGCACGCAAGAGATGCTCTCTATTCCCCAAGTCCAAGCCATCCACCCACCTGGGGCTTCCTCATGAGGAAAAGTGAACACCATGAACACTATCTCATCAGCAGTGACTAGGAAAGTGTTCACTGCTACAGCTTTGCCGCTCAAACAGCTAATTGCATGATGAGACAGGAGGTGAGCTGTCCCATCAGGAAACAGAGCAAGAGGCATTACACTGCCACACTGCTCTTCCACTCTACAGGTCTAACTCATACCCACATTGACTTATGTAGCCAGTATGAGATTTTAACATAGTACCAAAAGGAATCTGCAGCTGGCCTTACTATTCAGTCTTTAGACTGCAAAATTCTCTAGGACATCTTTCATCATTCCTTTGTTATTCTCCCCACTCCTGCATCTCATCAGTCTTGGCAATTCTTCCCACCTTTGCAAAAACTCATCCCTCTCTGCATAACAGCATTTCAACAAGCTCTGCTTAAACTGACTCACAGTGCCAACATAAGTTGTTAAAGAATCATCCTCAGAGAAGGCTAAAGAAGTGACTCTGGGGCAAGGGATGCACAGCTTGCTCAAGCTGGGCGTCTTGAGAGGGCAAACTGAAACAAAGCAGCACTTTCAACCAAAAATGCATGCTGCTCTTGGCAACAGAAAGCAGAGGCCAAGGATAAAGGACAAGACTTCTCAGTACAGAAGCAACTCAATCGCAGATACCAGTAGAAAAACTGGATTAGGCAACCAGTAACCATTCCAGGCCAATTTTTCTATTTTTAGTAAGTTAAATCTGTCCTCATCCCTTCTTACTTTTTTGAAGTACTATTATAGACTTTGAAAGTCACAAATCAACTGTTAAGCTATTTTCCCTTTTTTTGTACTGGACTTCCTCAACACACTATCTCAGAATTAATTTGATCAAGGGTCTTAAATGACTGCAGTAAGTCTCTTTCAGCACAAGGCTCATATGTTGACCTTTCAGCTAACGGTGTACCTCCAAAACAGAGCAGACTAGAATAATATGCCCTTCTTTAACACATGGATTTTCACCTGAATGGCATTAAGCCAATACTTAGTTTATCCTTCAACTTTTCTTCCTCTGGCTTTTATTATGAAATGAGTAGAAAAATAAAGGGAAGAACTACCAGTAAAAAAACTACATATAGAAAATAAAGATCCAACTAATGATCAAACAAACCTGACTGCAAAATGGAACCTGTATGTTTTTGAATTATAATGCATGAGTAGACTCTTGTTATGATCTTCCTTTAAAAAAAATAAGGAGGCTTGTATTTGTAATGGAAACTCTGGAGACCTACCCCAAGTATCTTGGCTCCACTAAAGATATTTAGTATCTTGCCTGACACCACACAGAGCTGCTCTGTGCTTCAGTCACCCACCTGTATAACAGGACAGAGAAGTGCTTCCCTACTTGTCAGTGATGGTGACAGAATGAGCCATCAGCAATTAAAATGCTACAGCACATAAGTAACTTCAAAAGGCATACTTTCCCCCTCCCCAATTACTTCTCTGTTGAACTAAACTCTTCTGGTTCATTTGAATGTATGGGTTCTTGATTTCACATATCACCCTTGGGTGTTTATCCTCTACTTGATGTTACATTAGTGTAATTATTCATAATTACTGTAAATAATTCAAATGCAATTATAGTAACTGCATGATTCCAAAGTATATTATATACAGTAAGGGCATATATATAATAAAAATAGCAATTAATCACCAGGAGTTCACAATTAAATTCCCTTGTGGTGATAAAATGAAAATCTAATTTTCCACACATGCCTTCAACTGCTAGATGTTCCATCTGCTAAAGAACCATAGATCTGCTCCCTTCTTCCTTTCGTGTCTTCAGCTATGAGTGCAGCTATACCCTCTTTAACACCACTGTCATTCACAGACTGTCTTTCACTGACAGTAATCTGGTTGATTTTCCTCTAAGCAAGAGGAAATTAAAGACTAAATCCAGTCTGTCTGCAATTATTTGTGTACCAGCTTGATCACAGAGGCAATTAATCAAATACTACATAAGAGCAAACACAATCAGTACAATCACATGCTGTATCTGTTTTTTACTGAATAAACTCAGCTCAACTTTCTTTAAAGTCTTTCTGACTACTCTTTCTTCTGTTTGCACAAAAGGAATAACTTTTTCATCTCTATTATGGATTTCAACTTGTGGATATATATACGTACACACACACGAGAGCGGGGCGTGATTAGGAAGAGACAGGCTGGGAGGGTAGAGAGAGATTGCCCACATGCACATGAAAGCACACAAGTACAAGACTGGAAACTCTGAAGAGAGGAAATTATTATACAGGAGTTTAAAAAACATCTCCCACACCATCTCTGTGCAGAAAACAAAGCAACGGAAAAAAAAGAAAAATCTTTCTCCCAAGACAATGTGGTTAGTTTCTCAAACATGAGTGGGTAGCTGGTGGAGGAGTTGGGTTTACAATCCCTTTAGGGCAGGTTGAGAGCCAAACAGAAGACAACAGACCCAGATGTGGGCTGTGGGTTAACTGCTAGGAATGGCACCTCCTCTTTTCTTTTACTTTCTAAATAGTTGAGAAAAATCCAAGTTTCAGATGGAAGTACTCCTAAACAATGCATTCTTTGTGAAGAAATGTGATGGTTTGGACTTGGCTCTTTGCTAAATGCTTGAAAGTCATGAAGCAGCTCCCTTTCCTCCTCTCTTCTTCTCTTCGGGCAAATTAAAAAAAAAACTATAAAAAATTAAAGAATCTAAAGTAAAGCTACTTATATAAAAATATATATATATTTATGTAAATTACAGTTATATACAGTTAAGATGCTATATACACAGTAAAAGGGGATCCACTCCCCGAAGGGATAGGGAAAGGGGAAAAAGGGGACGAAAGGGAACAAAAGGGACACTGAACAGGTATTAAACTCAAGAATTATACTAGTAACTAACAAAACAGATCTCACCACTTTCCTTAGAAAAGCAGGATTGGCAGACACAGCCAGCACTCTCCGAATCCCCCACGTGGCAGGCCAGCGGTCGCTGCAGGCCTCAGTTTTAGATAAGCGAGACTAACGCAAGGACCTACAGTTCCTGACCCTCGCTGGAAGAGAAGAGAGCGAGGTCTCTAATCTCCAATTTATTTATACTCTGGTTTACGTAAAAATCGTATGGAATACTGGGTACTTGGCTACTTCCTTGGTTACAAACTGGTTACCAGGAAGGCCTAGACCAAAACCATCACAAGAAAGAAATGAACTGGACACAAGGACTGTTGAAAGCACTGGAAGTAATGGCCAAGTTATAAATCCCGTATAATAATTCGCATTCTGCTTTGGACTGACACAGCTCTTCTATCAAAAAACACCAAATAGCTCCAGAAACCAGGCATTTTGTTCAGAACAGTGGTAGTGATCCCTGCCAAGTAGTACTTCATAATTCATAAATGCAACATTTTACCTCTTTCCTTCCTCAGGCAACCACTCTCTTTCCCACTCAGGTTTATGGGTCAATTCTTTGGGGTATGTTTCTCAACCAAGTAGGTAAGAGCTATTCCCTCCCTGGATTTCTGCACACCCCAGGAGAAGCTCAGTGATACAGCTGTTTTTCTGCTCAGAGACAGCCTTTGACATCTCTGGTTTGGTTTCCTCACTGATCTTTGTGTCCACTCTAGTTTTGTCCTCAGAGTTCTAAGTTTATCTTCAGCACCACTGTAACAGCGTTTCCAACACTGCCAGGCTGGAAGCTCTGAATGGCAATAGCAACTATACTTAAATTTAAAAGACTTCAACCAAGGCAAACCACCAGAACTGCTAGATGCAAACAGAAACACTTACTGGAAGAAAACAGGCATGGTTTTTGGAGTGCAAAAGAGTAATTTATATTTTTGTGGTCTTCAAGCAGAAACCTTCATCTGGCTTTCATTTGGTTTTGCTGAACTCTGGAAGCTATTCTCCACCTACTCAGTTCATTTTTTCTAGAACTGAGGAGATAGGGGAAATAATAATTAAAAAAAAAGACTCTATTTTCACATGAGGTAATTTTCAAGTCAATGGAATTAAGTTTGTGGTGTAAATTTTGATAGTTTAAATCTGTGTACTTGGATTTAGCAATATAATGTGTAAGCTACTTCAGTTCTCACATGGAGATCATCACTATAAACTGTTTCTTTATAGACTAAAAGCTGCATTTTCACCCAGAATAGGAACTAAAACACAATCCACAATCAATTTCCCTGGATTGAAAGCAAAAGGGTACATTTTTTTTGGTCAGAGCTTTTCTGGGCAGCTACATTGGTAATTGACATTATGGAGAACGGTACGTAAACACTAGAATTTATTGTTAAAATTAAAATCAACTTCACTGAGCCTTAACATCTTTTATTCACATCACAGTACCTACTATTTTTGCTGTATCTGATAGAGTATATAGTCTCATGAAACAGGGAGTTGATCAACATCGACAATTTTGATCACTATTTCCAAATATTTCCTGTTGTGTACAGTTAAGGTGAACTCTGCAAGGTGCATGATTTCAATTATTAGATGACTGGGAAGAGGGCTGCCAGGCAAGTACAAGTTATGGAAATCTCAACTGGGCTTTAAATAGCCTACACAACCTTTTGAAGGATAGTTTGTGGTAAAGACTAACCCAGTGAATTAACTCTCACTTTATATTTGAAAGAGTTTGGCACTTCTTTACTCTTCCATCACACCAGAAGAATTTTATCAAGCAAATCAAGTAACTTCCACAAATAATTTTTGATGTAAAGACTCTTAAGGTCTAAAGTGTTTTGAGTACAAAAATGAAATAACACTCATTGGATCAGATGACTCACAACAGGTCTTACTGTTTCTACTTCTGCTGGCTAAGTCAGTTCCTAAACACTGTGTTCCAAGTATGACCTGACTAAAAGCAAAGATTCTGCAATATTAATTTAGAATAAATTATTTCTGCAGTCAGCCCTGCAATAAAACTCATTCACCAAGATGGTCACAGAAAATGAGTCACGAAAGAGACAAAACATAAATTTAACTGGGGAGAACATTAACAAAAAGCTATTTATTAATTTCATAATTATCTTCAAGACATAAAGATGGAAATGAATAGCTGTAAATATCCAACCTTGTCACCTAATAAAAGCAAAAAATTTGATTTAAACAGATGGGGTGGAAAAAATATTTCAAAATGTTTAGCCTAAGTCAACAACAATGCCCCGGTGATGGCAACTGTGGATTAATGCGGTGCGGAAAACTGATCCTAAAAATAATGAAATTCAATTAAGGCAAAAATCATAGCAATATTCCAAAGACTACAAATATCTAAGGTGTTAGCTGGCTACTCTCCAATTAGAAGCACATCTCTCTTATTGAACCATCTCTATATTCATGAACTTAGCTTGATTTATCAGCTTATCTTAAGTTACCTTCTCAGTGTATCATACTGATCCTCCAAAGTTCACAATAAACACCACACCCCATGTTGCTTTTTTGCCCCCGAAAGACAACTGTTTTTGATTCATTGTGAATTCTCTTTAATATTTTCACAATGACTCAACAGAACTTCACTGCAGTATTAGACCAGTCTTCTGTCCTCTCCAGGAAAGACTTCTGCTCACCACTTTTACTTTCTTAAATACATCAGTAAAATAACTAGCAAAGTTAGACACATCCTTATGTGAACCCCCCTGGCCCTCTCCAATTGTCTCAGGGCTAAACTTGACCAAAATGTCTCCCCAGAGGTAGTTAAACCCAAATACTTAGATTACTGATAACTGACTTAATTTTAACTTATTAGAAAGACAGTTCACTCAAAACCATAATCCTATCTGATAGCTCCCTACCTTTCTAAATGCTTGCCATTTTGCAAATGCAGTAAGAGGTTTTTATTTCAGCGGCACACAGTAGAATAGCACAGTGATAACTGGAGGAAAAAAGGACTCAGTGCTTTTCTGAGTTGAAGTTCTTTTGGTTTCTTTTCTTTTACCATTATATTTTTCTTAAACCCTCATATGACCTTCTACTTATGGCTCCTCAATCTATGAGATTATCAAGCAGTGTAATAATTAGCATTACATTCTACAGCTCACTTTCCCAGAAATTTAAAGCAGTGCCCTCAGGGCAGCTGATCTGTGCTACCACTGACAGAATTTGCACCAGTAAACCAGCATACCATTACAGAAAAAGAAATAACAAGCATTAAACTGCCCGAAATCAAATGTGAGCTGTCTCATAAATATCAGACACCCATTCCACTGGGTCCTCACCAACTTTCAAATACATGTCTCAGTATACATAACATCAGCATAAAAATGGAACTGAAAACAGCTGAAATTGGTTTGGTTATGTGAGGGGTTCTGGTTTGTATTTTACAATTCCCTGAGGTTTCAGCAAAGTGGAGATCAAGGAATGTTTCTAAGATCAAAATAAAAAGAACTAAGATGGTACGATAAACCAGAAAATGTGACTGATAACAGAAGTAAAACTGGGAAAGGTTTTGTGGAAGTTAAGAGGTTGTAAACCTTCTAAGGAAAGAGAGAAAAAGAATTAGTTACACAGGTGATGATTGTGATACAGAGAAATTGGAAGAGGTTGAGTAGAAGCAGGACAGGCAGAGCTTAAAACATAAAGGAATGAGTGACTTCCATTTATCTTCTCTTCTGAAAATAAAGACTTGTAACAGACCAGGCTTGGAGCAATGCAGACAATATAATGTTTGCAGTGGAACAGTGATGCAGAAATATTTATTCCCTAGGGTGCCACACATTATCTGTAACTCTACACATGCATGCACTTTCAATCAGCTTAAGAGGAGCAGGTGTCAGAGGACAGGGACTGTTCAGCCAACTCTGTAGTCTGGGGGTTATATCAAGTTCACTCATTTAAAAAAAAATATTTGAGTAATGTGATGTTCCTTAAAAAAGAGAGGCCTTTCAAAAACTGAGTGATTTTGACCAAGGTTGCTTAAAATCCTGTGTTGAATTTACTGGTTGATAGCAGTAAAACCCTAGTGCTGAACCAGACAGCCATGGAGATACTGGCTGGAGATACTATAACAATCTCTAAAGTTCAGTACAATCTAAAATAAGAGCTCTTTTGTTAAGACATACTGAAGACATTGGGGACAAACATTACTTATGGAGAAAGAAAAATCTTCTAAAATGTTTAAGTAAAATTGTGGATAGGAAAACAAATGAACAAAGAAACAAAACCCCTCAAACCAGACAAACATTTAAAAAAAGAATTTAAAGGTTTTCTAAGAAAACGAAAAGCAAACCAGCAAAAGACTGCGCAGAGAAAATGAAACTGGAAACAACAAAGGAAAGAATAATCAGGGTTTGCTAATGCAGTGAGAACAGATTTTAAAGACAACCCTGCACATCTCCAAAACTTGACAAATATTTTGATCATCACCAAAACATGGTTTATTATTATCATGGAATAAAAAGCAGAATAGATGATGGAAAGGGAGTATGAAAATGATAAAGCTTGAAGTAGTAAGGTATTGTGCTCCAATAAAGTTCTTGTAAAACATATGGAATAGCATAGGACTGACAAAAGAACAGAGGCGTGTAAAGAAACTATGAATATGGTAACACTGGAGACTGAGAAGAATAGGATTAAAGAATAAACTAACAATTTAACAACCAGAATAATAAGGTTCTAGTTTAACCTTTAAAATTGGTGGAAACTAGGGCAAGAATTAATTTTAAGAAAGAGTTTAAGAAATTCAGAAAAGCCAGACATTACATAGTTTACAAATAAAATTAACTAGGTAGATCCCAAATCCTGTGTTCCTACAGATCTCCCTATTGTTACAGAAATATTCTGGAAAAGGAGAAAAAAAAGCCAGTAAGAAAACAAAGGCCCTAAGAAAGCAGCCAGAACAACGAATTTGTGCCAGAAAACGAAGCAACAGCTTGTACCAGAAACTGTTCCTAAACACACAGTGATGTCCTGGAAGGGCTGGCAATTACTGACGTAAGGTTTTTAAATCAGACAGTAGCCTAATCCAGGACCCATTTCAAAAAAGAATCAACAAAGGAAGACCACCAATGCCTTGCCAGACTTGTGCCTCACCTTGGCAGTTCATACTGTCACAACTCTATGGATTATTTCAGTTCCTGCAATTCACTGCATTGTTGCTTGACATTTTCAAAACTAAACAGAGGAGCAACTCAAGCTCACCACCAACATAACTCTGTTCCAAGTTTATTGGTGGTAAAAAGGTAGCAAGATGATGTGAGGCAGATGAAAACCCTCTGTCACTGACAACTTACAGTGGTGAGTATTTGTGGGTGATGTCACACGCTGGCACCAAAATACTCCCATTTAGAAAAAATGAACCTTTTAGAGCAAACATGGTCTCACCTGAATATAACACGTCACCGTCTGCATCACAATGACTTAAGAGTGGTCCAAGATGATGCCCTATAAAATGCTCCTGCCCAGCTCCACAGTTCTTCCAGAAAAATTTGAGACCAGTCTTTTGGAAGAATACATCCTCTTGAAAAGCCTAGAACAGAGCTGATGCTGCCACTGACCTTAAACAACAATATCTATGACCTCACACAGTGACAAGTCATGGCCAGCATCAGCTGTCATCCTACATCACTTTATCCTTTTTCCTCCACAGTGGCAACAGCAACTGTTTGTCTCCTCACTGCTCTGCCAGTGTCATCTTTCCTTACTTCCCTGAAATAACAGTACAAACCCATCTGGCCTCCATATCCACCTCACACTGTCGAAGCACAGCAGAACTGTGAGGGAACATATAATACCTCTCTTCAGGAAAAAAGGAGGAGGCAGAAAAAAAAGCTTTGTATGCAAGGAAAAGAGACCAGGGTGGCCTGGGAATCCAGAAAAGCGGCTTTGTACAATTAGAGCTATGAAGAGAAAGCAGTCCATAGGGAAGAGGGAACAAAAGCTGCTTCCTGTCCCTCCAGCTGACTGACCTTCAGCTGAAGACTTCCTTTCTCCAGAAACAAAACTTTTGACCAAGAACCTTTAAAATCTGTTCTCACTACCACAACTGAACTGAAGAAAGGCCAGTCTTTTCTTGAAACAATCACTCCCCTGTCATCATCACCAACACTTTGCCAGACAGAGTTCTGTGAATGTAAGCAAGTCTTCCTCTATTCCATTTCTTCGGTCATAAAATCTACCCAGACTTGGTCTTCCACAAGGCTGTACTTTTTTTTAGCCATAACCCTTACTGCAACAAAGCACTTACCAGTGGGAAGCCCTTTTCCCCTCAGTCTCTCCCGAATAGCCTGGCTCCTGTCTGGCTGCAATTTTCTATCTCCATTGCAAGACAGTTGCTCCATCTGCAGAAGAAGGCAGTAACCAAAATTAAATACTGAAAGAGCTCACATTAACATGAAAAAAGCATTGTTTATGTAAATGAACAACACTAGTCAGTGTCAAATAGTTGAGTTCAAGTGCAGAATGGCAGTTCAAGCTTTTTCATAAAAAAAGGTTCATAGTCAGAATATCCCCTAGAATTATCTATATTTGAATAGTTCATGCATTATTTTACTACATGTTTGGTCTATCTTTTTTCCACTAAGAATAAATTAAGTTCACTTAAATACATTCCACATCTACAGCAAACTGAAGGGACAGCAACACACAAAAACCATCTTCCATGACTGCAACATGACTAGAACTTATGATTGGCCTGAGGAGCTTTCTAACAGGAAGTAGTCTTGTACCCTCACACAACTTACTGTACATGTAAAATCCCACACACACATTTGTGAGAAGTCTCTTTAACCCCTCAGGCCTGTTCCTTTCCTTTTCAGGTTTAACTACTCCTTACTTTTTTTTTTTTTTTCAAATCACTACTACTCTAAGAAAAGGTATTTCACATATACAGTCATTGAAAAAAGGGCTTATTTGCAACAACAAAAAGTGCTTAGTGAGATCTTTCGATATGGCAGGAGCACAACTTGGGACAGCAGCTTAGCTGGGAGGAGGGAAGAAGGAATCAAGCAGACTTCTATCCATTACAGTTACAATGCAACTCAATCAACAATAAACAGACTGAATCAGCCTTGTGCCGTATTGCCCTTTACAAAGCATATTAACATGGAAAATGAAAACATTCAAATGGGAACTCTCAGCTGTACTTCACCAAATGACCAGTCACAGAGCCAAGACCTCTCAAGCCTTTGATAAGGCCAATCAAGATTAGAGCCATACTAATCTTCGAATAGGAAGTGTTACTCTGCTTCTGAAAAAACAAATATACATGTTTTCCTTGTTAACTTAAAAAGTTCCAGCACATATACAGAGCACCAAACATTAAAACCACCAGCTAAGGTGCACAAAAACACAGCAGCACAGCCATGTTGTCATTGTTCTGTCAACTCTGTTCTATTCAGCTCTTTTTTTTTGCCTTCTTGCAAAGCCAACACAGTGACATGTTATGAATTAAAAAGGTTACTGGCAGAGGAAATTAGCAAAGTTTCAGCACAGGGTAACCGCCAGTAGCCCCGCTCCTTCATTATCCACATGGTATAGGGAGACAGGAACACAATTGCTGGATTCAGCTCTCCACTAGATTTCAGTACAAGCATTTGGGACCACTACAGCTGTCTCTGGCAGGCCAGTCTAGATTAGTCTGTCACACTAACCCCAGGTTCCCAGTGAAAGCCTGCTGACAAGAACAAGGGGAGGAAAAGTAGAAAATTTGCAAAGCAGAAAGGGCCATGAAGAACCTGGAGAATAATGACTCACTTTCCAAAGTGGCTGTTTCTATAGCTTCTGGCCTGATTTAAGGATCTTTATTTTAACAGTGTCACTGATTAAGGCCCTTTAGCCCTTTATTTTACTCAATCACAGACCAGCTCCACTTGGCAACTATACAAGACTTCAGACATCACAGTGAGGAGCACTGGACTGACAACATAACCTCTGGGACTAGACAATGCTTTGTGGAGCTCAGGCTCAGCAATATTTCTGGAGGCCTGGCTTAATCAGCTGCTGCCAAATATTAGACAAATGCAGGGACCTCTCATGTTCTGCAAGCATTTCCAAACCACATTTATGAAGAAACTATTGAACAATCAGATCATATTTTTTTTAAAAAGAGAAGCATCAGCAAATCAAAGTTTTTCATGTGATTTCAGTGCTGTCTCTCTAGACACCAATTTTTACATCGGCATAATCCCAGCAAGATAAAAAATTGGATGATATAAAGCCAGATAACACTCAGGACCATCATAGGATATCACTTCAGCAATAATAAACTGCTCAGCATTTGTTTTAATTATAAACAGAACGCAAGAAAAGCAAGTAATGGTCAGAGAATAATCTGACAATATTGACAATTTATTGTGCCCATCTTTAAAAAGGGTAGAAAGGAGGATCCTGAGAACTACTGACCTGTTAGCCTCACCTCTGTGCTTGGGAAGATCATGGAGCAGATCCTCCTAGGAGCTATGCTAAGACACATGGAGGTGATTTGTGACAGCCATCATGGCTTCACCAAGGGCAAGTCCTGCCTGACCAACTCAATGGCCTTCTATGATGAGGTGACTATATCAGTGGACAGGGGAAGGGCTACAGATGCCATTTACCTGGAATTCTATAAAGCCTTTGAGTTGGTCCCCCACAACATCCTTTTGTCCAAATTGGAGGGAGGTAGATTCAATGGATGGGCTGTTAGAAAGTGGTTGGACGGTCACATCCAGAGGGTCACTGGCTCAGAGTCACAATGGGCATCAGTGACAAGTGGTGTCCCTCACCTGTATTGGCTCTGTATTGGGACCAGTGTTATTAAATAGTATAATTAATGACAAAGATGAAGGAATCAAGTGCACCCTCAGCAAATTTGCAGATGACACCAAGATGAGTGGAGCAGTTGCCACACCTGAAGGACAGGATGTCATCCAGAGGGATCTGGACAAGCTCGAGAAGTGGGTCCATGGGAATCTCAGGAGGTTTAACAAGGCCAATTGCAAGGTGCTGCACCTTGGTCGGGGCAACCCCAGTATCAATCCAGTCTGGGAGATGAACAGATTAAGAGCAGCACTCCTGAGGGAACTTGGGGGTGCTGGTGAGTGAGAGACTGGACATGATCCAGCAATGTGTGCTCACAGCCCAGAAAGCCAATTGTGCCCTGGACTGCATCCAAAGCAGTGTGGCCAGCAGGGCGAGGGAGAGGATTCTGCCCCTCTACTCCACTCTGGTGAGTCTCCACATGGAATGCTGCATCCAGCTCTGGGGTCCCCAGCACAGGAAGGACAGGGATCTGTTTGAGCAAGTCCAGAGGAGGGATGGGGCGCCTCTCCTATGAGGAAAGGCAGAGAGAATTGGGTTTGTTCAGCCTGAAGAAGAGAAAGCTTAGAGCTGACCTAATTGTGGCCTTCCTGAAGGGAGCCTACAAGAAAGATAGAGAGAAGCTTTTTACAAGGGGTAGTGACAGGACAAGGGGGAATCGCTTCAAACTGAAAGCAAGTAGGTTTAGATCAGATATGAGGAAGAAATTCTTTACTGAGAGGATGATAAGGCACTGGAACAGGTTGCCCAGGAAAACTGTGGATGCTCTACCCCTGAAAGTGTTCAAAGCCAGGCTGGATGGAGCTCTAAGCACCTGGTATAGTGCAAGGTGTCCCTGACCATGGCAGGGAGGCTGGAACTGGATAATCTTTAAGGCTCCTTCCAACCCAAAATATTCTTTGATTCTATGATAACTTGTGGTCTTCCTTTATAACCTGAAATAATTAAACTATTCTGAAGTTACACTGTAATGATTTAGGCGAAGACAGAAGATGCCTTTCAGAAATAGTAACTTTACAAGATGAGTTCATGTAGCTTCTAGAAACAGTTTGACAGATTGGTCATCATTAGACAATAAAATCCTCCACAATTCTCATAGCCAAGAGTAGAACTGCAAGAGAACTGGCACACTGCCTAAAGAGTGCCTTCTTTCTGTTAATAAGCAACTCTCCAAAAGGCAAACATAACCTAAGATAAAGAAAAATCATACCAATTATTTTTGAAGCATTTCAAGTAGTAACAAGTCTTAGGCTTGCTCTAGAGCTCATCATCTTGCTCTGTGTCTCTTTTTTTTTTATGAAGACACAGTTCACAAAATTACTTTTCTCAGAAACTCGTGAATGCATGTTCCAGGGGGAACTGTCAAGTGCACAAACTTGTAATATGAGGAGAGAAGCAGTTCTTTTGACCCTTCTCAAAATTGCAACATATCAAAACAAGACAAAGAGTGACTGCAGAGTGACTGCGAATTAGCACTTTTGCTCTCTTCCTGCTCATCTCTATTATTTCTCAAACACTGACACAGACTTACCCCAGAGAGGCTTCCCAGAACCAGTCTGACCAACTGTTTCACATATGAAAAAGAAGGGGCACAGTTACTGTTCCTTATGTGGGCACTGCAAGCATCCAGAACAGTACGTACAGATACACGGGCATAAATGACATCTTCACACATGCCGAGGAGGATGCTATTGAGATGGTCTCCAAGTTTGATAGGCTAGTGACAAACAAGAACAGGAGAAATCAGTGTTACCAGTGTTTTGTGGAATACTCAGAAACCAAAGACATTCAACAATGTAAAATAACTATTCATGAGACTTATTGCCTACGTTATGTGAGTGCCAATTTGAAAGTCCCCATCTAGGTGGTGAAAAAATAGTGACTGTAGAACAGGAGACAGGCATTCACCATCTAGATTCAATTTGTGCTCTGCAAAATTCTGGCCCAAACAAGCTGCCTGATCTGTAAGGTCAGGACACCAATGCTTTCCTTTCTCAAATGCTTAATGAATAATTGAAAACAAAATAAAAGTGAAAAGATTCAGAGCAAGTTTTCTCCCTTGATTTTGAACATTCTGCCAGTCACAAGTATAAAATTCAATTCTCATTACAATCATTTTGTACAACCCTCTCTGCTCATTTTGTGTAGTTCCTCTCCTACATTTTGCAGTAGATGTGCTAGCACTTCCAAATTCCAACAGAAAAGTAAGGAATAAAGTAACAAAGCCACTGGTTAAGGAAGCAGAGCTTCAAAACTGTAGGACAAAACCCATACAGTTAAAAAAAAAAGTAAATCTAGATTTATTTCTATTCTACCCATTCAGTTAATGCAGCACACTAAAGGTGGAATTGTCAGGGGTGGACCAGAAGAGGCCTACAGAGAATGGAGAGAGATGCAAAAGAGCTACAAGGAAGGCTCAGAAGAAGAGATCTCTATCAAAGTCTCCTAGCAACTGCAGCTGCGCAGAACTGCTTGGGACCCAGCTACAAGGCCGCAGCCTTGCAGCTTCTACAAATTCCCCTGTCTCTGCCCCCAGGTCACTCCTTCCATTCTTCCCTAAGCTCTCCCTTCCCCCTGCGTGACCAGACATATCCCATGCAGCCTATCCCTCCAAGTTCACTTATCACTGACTCTCAGGATTCAACGTTCCCTAGCAAGAAACCCACCTCTATTCCTGAACCTTCTGTATCCCCCTGTATATAAACCGTCATCTTGTTTTAATAAACGCCATTTTGTGGGTCACACTTGTGTGTGTCCTGTCTCCCATACAAGATGTGCCACTAGGTCTGTCGCGGGACGAAACCCCACCCACGATAAATGGCGCCCAACGTGGGGCTCGAACTCATCTTTCTTATATGAAGAGAGATCTCGGCTCCCGTAAGCTACTGATAGATCTGGATTTCCGGAGTCCAGTCTATCCCAAAGACCCCACTCACAGAAGCCACTAGTGGACCCAGTCCACCCAGTCTTCAGCTGCTGCCGCTGTGAGAAACCAGCTGCATGAAACTCCGGTGCCAGGACAGCTGGCGCCGACAGAAAGAGCCGCCGCAGCGTCGGAGAAACCGCCGCTGTGGAGAGACCGCGCTGCCGGCCCCGGCCCGGCGCCGCCACCCGAGCAGCGCAGCTGCCCCCCCACCCCCCTTCCCGCCGCCCGGGCAGCTGCCGCTTCGGGCGGCACCACTGTGCCAAGTCGACCCGAGCGCGCAGAGCCGTGCCACGCGCCGGGAGCCGCCGCGAAACCGCTTGCTGCTCGCTGCTGCCTGAGGACCAATGGAGCAGTGAGCCGCCGTGCCGGCCCGCCCCCGCCCCGCCAGCAGCCCCGAGCGCCGCCCGCCCCGGGACCTGAGCGGCCCCCGCAGCGCGAGCCCCCCTGGCTTGCGCCGCATGCTGCTACCACACCGGGAGCCAGCGCCCACCCCCCTGCCCCACGCCGGGACCCGAGCAGCGCCTCAGCGCAACTGCCCAGGCTCGCTCGGTCCCTGCGCCGCCGCACACGCTGCTGGGAAACGTAGTCACAGCCCGCTCCAGCCATCAGATTGTGTTTGGAGGACCGCCCCGCTGAAGACAGCATGTGAGTGACCCAAAATCCTTTTCTTTTACTTTAAATATGGGCAACACACTTTCCAGCTCAGAAAAGCAGTTTTATAAATGCATTAAAGCTATACTCCTCTTTGAGGGTCATCCCATAGATAAAAAAATCCCTCAAAGCTTTAACGAAATGGCTTTCCAAGAACAACCTTTTATATCCCCAGATTTACTAACCTACCGGCGGTGGTACAAGCTGGGAGAGACACTGGCACACGCCTTTGAACAAGGCGATAAAAATGCATGTCTCTCTCTCATGTCGTGGCATGCCATTCTCCCACATTTGAAAAAAAAGAGACATGCCAAACATGGTGATGAAAGCCCTTCTCTTCTGTCCAAAAAGCCCGAAAAAACTACCAAACCCCGCCCACCGTCCTCACAAGATGGCGCTGACAACTACCCCCCCACTCTAAAGCACGTAACACAGTTAAACACGCCCCCACCCCGTGATGAGGTCAGTGCGCAACGTGACTCTAGTCCAGACTCCACCCCCCCTCCTACTCCGAGACCACGCAGTGCCCGCCCCGGGGGGAGGAGCTGGAGCCTACGTTTCTCTGACTGCACTGACTCCCCCAGATGTAAACATCCGCAAAAATGGCTGCACCCATGAATCCCGCGCCGCGAGTAAAAACCCTGCAACAACAGACACCACAGCCTGTAGCAACACAGGCTGTGACTCCCCTACCGCAGGCAATAAGTGGCAGGGTTTGAGAAAGCAGGCAGAAGACGCAGGGGACTTGGAATTGCTGAAAGTTTTCCCGGTTTTCCGAGAAAACAATCGCGACCCCGAATGGGAGCCGGTCCCATATCCCATCCTCCGGGATGCTAATAAAGCAGTTACTGATTATGGATTGAATTCTCCTTTTGTCTCTGGGATGCTAGACTCCTTATTCGCAGCATACACCCTGACCCCAACTGACATACGAGTAATCACAAGGGGGCTTTTAAACCTAATGCAGTATTCCCTCTGAACAAGAGTGGAAAAACCTCATAAGGTAATATGCTGAGAACTCACACCATGCACTGCGAGTACCTGTGCAAGATTTAATTAATGAATTGTATGGGGAGGGTCCATACTCCTCCAGCAGAATGCAGGCAAGGATACCCTTCGGCAGGCTAGATAAAACAAAAAGCCTAGTTTTAGAAGCCATCAAGGCTGTGGCAGAGGCCACAACCACTTCTCCTTCGTTTGCACACATACAGCAAGGCCTTAAAGAACCCTTTTATGACTTTGCCACCAGGCTGAGGGAAGCAATAGCTAGGCAAGTGAAACCTTTAGAGGTCCAAGATGCTCTGTTTATCCGATTAGCAGGCTAACCCAGATTGTCAACCTGTTCTCCGGTCCTTGGTTAACCCCACACCCATGTTCATGATACAAGCCTGTAAGGACATTGGCTCAAGTAAATATGAAAGCAAAATAATAGCAGATGCATTGTTTGAGGTAGAACCAGTCAGAGTACAAGCCATCACAGAAGCAATCATGGAAGCACAAAAAGCTAATAGTGTGTGCCACAAATGCCAGCAGCCAGGACACTTTGCACGAGACTGCCCTAACCCAGATCCTATCCCCAAGTTACCTGTGTCCCATATACAAGAAGGGGTATCACTGGGCACGCTTCTGCCGCTCCATTTTCACCAAAGATGGGGAGCCCATCCAAGCCAAGGGAGGAGGAACCACTGGCCGAACCCATAACCAGCAGCCTCACCATATCATCCAGGGAAACAGATAGAGCGTGAAGGACCACGCGATGACCCCAAGTGTCCTGAACCTCCATCCACTAATGACTTGCCAAAAATCCTTTTATTTCCCACAGACAACGTAATCCTAGAGTCTCTTGACACCATAACAATCTCTGTTCATCCAAACCAAATTCTAAACAAAAATGACAAATTCCTGCTGACTCCACACTTAGAATGCCGTGACAAAGGGATAATTGTTGTCCCAGAAATACTGTCTGACCTGAATCCACATACCCTAACCATAAATGTCCAAGCTTCTTTTCTTCCAGCTCGACTATACACTGATGTTCCACTAGCCCAACTGCAGCCGTTGCAACGCCTGGAAGACAGCACCCGAGGAGACCACCCAATGGTAAACTGGGCCAAACAAATTTCCCACAACCGGCCCACACTAACATGTCGCCTTTACTCTCTAACAGCGAACCAGGAAATCACAGTTAGTGGAATGCTGGATACTGGAGCAGATATGACAATTATAAGATCAAAAGACTGGCCTACACACTGGACCACAACAAAAAGCGACACAGAAATCACAGGTATAGGTGGTCCACAGACTCCCATGCAAAGTCAAGACATCATTCAGGTAACCAACCCTGAAAACCAAGTGTCTACCACCAGGCCATACATTTTAAACCTCCCCTTTAACCTTTGGGGGAGAGACATTCTGGACCAATGGGGTGTTTTCCTCACCTCAAATTTATCCTAGCGGCCGCTGGACACAGCCAGCCAATCTCCTGGATAGAGTTCCCTCCTCCCCAATCTGGGTAGACCAGTGGCCAGTTAGAGGAGAAAGACTCTCCATCTTACAAGACTTAGTCCACAAACAATTAAAACTGGGCCACATCACTCCATCTACCAGCCCCTGGAATTCTCCCATCTTTTGTATCAGAAAATCCTCAGGTAAATGGAGACTACTCCATGACCTTCGAGCCATTAATGCCGTCATCAAGCCGATGGGAGCCTTACAACCAGGGATGCCTTCAGCAGCCATGATCCCAAAAGACTGGCCTATTGTTATTATTGACATCCAAGATTGTTTTTTCTCTATTCCCTTGCATCCTGCAGACCAGGAGAAATTTGCCTTTTCCCTTCCAACACTGAATGTGGCAGAGCCTCTCTGACATTATCAATGGGCTGTTCTACCCCAAGGGATGAAAAATAGCCCCACCATCTACCAGAATTTCATCTCCAACATCCTTTCTCCCATCAGGTCTACCTTTCCAGATACTATCTGCTACCACTACATGGATGACATTCTGCTCGCCGCAAGCACCGATGCCAAAGTCCAAAGACTGACAAGCGCAGTGCTGGATGCATTGCAACGCAATAACTTTATTATTTCTCCAACCAAAATCCAGACTTCCTCTCCCTGGAAGTACCTGGGTTGGCAAATTACCAATTCAGCAATTGTCCCACAGAAAATCTCCATTCCCTTGCAGATCACCACCCTGAATGACCTTCAAAAGACTCTGGGTACCTTAAATTGGTCATGCCCTGTGGTGGGTCTTTCCACAGATGACCTACATCCATTATTTGAACTCCTAAAGGGAGACCCAGACCTGACATCCCCACAGACACTAACCCCTGCTGCTAGGGATGCCTTAAAACTGAATTGCTAGCAAAATAAATCTCTTTCAGGTACACCGACACCTAGAGAAAGAAGAAGCTGTTCTTGTGGTGCTAAGAGGGTCCACTCAGCCTTTCGCACTACTGGGTCAACTCTACGACAGGAACAGTAAGCTGTGCCTATGGGAGTGGATCTTTCTCCCCCACCAATTCACAAAAACCACAGTTTCCCTTCCGGAACTATTGGCCAAATTGTGTTACAAGGGCAGAACCAGGTGCTGGGAACTCGCAGGTGTAGATCCCGCCTACATCTACCTCCCACTCACTTCCCAACATCTAGAACAACTCCTAATCATGAGCCTGGACTTCCAAATTGCTCTATCTGACTTTGCAGGTGAAATTAAAATCCATTACCCCCCTTGCAAATTTATCCAAAACATTGACAAAATTCCCCTTAAATACACTTCCAATTGGTCTCCTAATCCCCTTCCAAATGCCTTAACAGTCTTCACTGACGGCTCAGGCACTACAGGAAATGCTGTCATTGTTTGGAGAGAGGGGGATCATTGGCAACACGACATTCACAAGGTCCAAGGCTCTCCTCAGTTAGTTGAACTGTCAGCAGTTATTCATGTCTTGTCCTTGTTCCCAGACAACCCTAATATAATTTCAGACTCGAATTACGTAGTAGGCATTGTTCATCGGTGTGAGAACTCATACCTCAAAGAAATTAAAAATGAACAGTTATTTCGACTATTCCAAAAATTGTTTTCTACTGTAAATCACCGCTCTTCACTATTTTTTATCACGCATGTTCGCTCCCATACCACACTTCCTGGTCCAATAGTAGAAGGGAATTGCCAAGCTGACCTCTTAGCAGGGTCAGCTGTCGTCCCACAGCGGTTAGAACAAGCCAAACTCTCCCACGACTTCTTCCATCAGAGTGCCCGAGCGCTACAAAAAGAATTTGTAGCCTCACTCAAAAACAATCTCGTGACATCATTTCAGCCTGCCCCGACTGCCAACTCATCACTCCACTGCCTGCAGAAGGAGTAAACCCTCGAGGCTTACTCCCACTACAAATCTGGCAGACAGATGTCACACACATTGACTCTTTTGGGAAATTAAAATTCGTTCATGTGTCTATTGACACCTGTTCAAATTACGTTGTGGCCACCGCACACTCTGGCGAGAAGAGCCGTGATGTACAGAAACATTTCACCACAGCCTTTGCTCACGTGGGCATACCCAAACAGATCAAGACCAACAACGGGCCCGCCTATGTAGCAAAGAAAACTCAGGAATTTTTGGCCTTGTGGGGTGTGGAAAACCGCACTGGCATTCCCCACTCTCCCACAGGACAGGCAATTGTTGAGAGAGCTCATCAGACACTTAAATCCATGTTAAAGAGGTAGAAACGAAAGAGCAGTAGCCTCTCCCCACACGAGTGTCTGCAAAAAGCCATGTACGTCCTCAACTTCCTCAACAGGATTGAGGACAGGCAGGCACCAGTTTTTAAACACTTTACCAAAACAAACGCCATACCCATTGAAAAAGCCAAAGTACTTTTCAAAGACTTAGTATCTGACAAATGGTTAGGGCCTTTCCCCATTATAACCTGGGGAAGAGGTCATGCATGCATACTCACTGATACAGGTCCATGATGGGTCCCCTCAAGAAGGATCAAGCCCTTCCTAGAGGACTCCAAACCCTCCTGATTCTCCACCTCTTTGTTCCACCGTGAACTACCTCAGCCTTCTCAGTTCCGCACTGGATGCAACGACCAGCAGAAAACGTCTGGTTCACCCTAGCCAAAGCCACCAACACCGATACAATGTGTCTTTCCCTTGACAGCGTGAGTCATCCTTTTAAAAGCTGTCTCGTGGGTATACCTGACTGGAACAGGTTTATCCAAAACTCTTCCCTTGTAGATAATTTCCTTCCTTCCTCAAACAGTATTTCCCAAACTCTCCTACGTCTAGGTACCCTAGATACAGATCCCCAAGAATTAGATCTTTTAGGTTTATCTGTTGCTACCACTTGCTTTAGATTCACACCCACTACTAATCGCCTTACCCTAGAACCTAACATATCCCCCAACTCTTCCATCTATACTAACACCACCGCATGGTGCAATTACTCCCAACCTTACCCTCTTTCTACTGAACGTTTCTCTAGACCCACAAAACTGCCTTCCACCTACTTTCTTATCTGTGGCGATAGAACGTGGCAAGGCATCCCAAAAAATCCAGTGGGAGGGCCATGTACCATTGGAAAACTTACTCTGTACAACCTGGCTAAACTGCAAATAATCAGGAACCAAATTTCTGACAGACCCAAACTCATTCGAAACAAAAGATCCTTCATTTTAATGCGCACCAAATCTAGATAACTCCCAGTCATTCCTGACTCTAAACCACCGGCATGCAAGGTCCCTCAAAACAATCCAGCCAAGGAGGATGAACTAAACATCCATGTCCCACCAGACTGTGACCCCAAATTTCAAATTTGGTCCCACACTCAGAGATTCTGGGGTAGTTTTCCATTCGCCAGCATTGGTGCAGCCAAAGCCCTCTCCACTCTAGCCCACATGGCCTGCTGGATGGTCAACGAAGCTGATGCCACTTCCCTCGCCACTGGGGGCCTGCTAGCAGACACCCTGAAAATCAAAGAAGCTACTCTCCAGAATAGAGCAGCCATTGACTTTTTACTTCTTGCCCACGGCCATGGTTGCCAAGAATTTGAAGGGCTGTGTTGTCTGAACTTCTCAGACCACTCTGAGAGTGTGATCAAAAGCATCAACACTCTAAAACAACTTGGTAATGACATCACCATAAACCAAGACAAAGGTTTTTCAGGTCTCTTTAGTTGGCTCCACTTTCCTTCCCTTTCTGACTGGGTCAACAAGGTTGTTAAAGGAATCATTTTGTTTCTAATTATCACTTTCTCCATCCTTATCTTCCTTCCCTGTCTAAATTTTTGTGTTAAAAAATCCATGACTAAAAGTTTTTCCAAAGCTTTCCCAGTCCTGACAAACAGAGAAGGGGGAAATGTCGGGTGTGGACCAGAAGAGACCTACAGAGAGTGGAGAGAGATGCAAAAGAGCTACAAGGAAGGCTCAGAAGAAGAGATCTCTATCAAAGTCTCCTAGCAACTGCAGCTGCGCAGAACTGCTTGGGACCCAGCTACAAGGCCGCAGCCTTGCAGCTTCTACAAATTCCCCTGTCTCTGCCCCCAGGTCACTCCTTCCATTCTTCCCTAAGCTCTCCCTTCCCCCTGCGTGACCAGACATATCCCATGCAGCCTATCCCTCCAAGTTCACTTATCACTGACTCTCAGGATTCAACGTTCCCTAGCAAGAAACCCACCTCTATTCCTGAACCTTCTGTATCCCCCTGTATATAAACTGTCATCTTGTTTTAATAAACGCCATTTTGTGGGTCACACTTGTGTGTGTCCTGTCTCCCATACAAGATGTGCCACTAGGTCTGTCGCGGGACGAAACCCCACCCACGATATGGAATATCCCTCCTCAGGGTATGCAGCAGTCAGTGATAACATTTGTTCTCAGTTGCCGCAGGCACTTGGGACTTGAGGTTTCTGATCTGCAGCTCTCCCAAAGTGGGTGGTTACCCACAAAGTACAAGCATTGTCATGCTTTTTGCATCACAGAGTGCTTCAAATAATTACAGTCTTCCAATCTTCCCTGCATGAGTACTCAAGGTGTACCATTAAAAAAAAAAAATGCTCTGGACCACCCTGATTTAATTAACATAGGTTTTTCCCATCTATCACTTCTAACTAATCATAAAAAATCACTCCTGTATTCAACCACACTCCCAGCAGAGAAGCAGCTCATTAACTAACACAGGTAGACAAATATAGAAAACATACATAAAATGTGAAAACCTGCACATGCAAATCCACATTTAAAAGTAATGACATACACAAGACTGTCCTTTTGCCTCCACTAACTCCACAGTGCAGAGACAGCACATGACAATATCCCAAAGGTATACTCTTTCCAGGCATACCTCACCACACCATCCTTGGGAAAATACTGTTTTATTAACAGGTAGAGTGTGCCTTCCCACTGCGTTACTGAGAAACTGTTGCTACACTCTAATACCAAAAGAAGAAACAAAATAGGGACTAAAATTAATGCCTACTTTCTGCTCAACATCTCTACCTACTTTAAGTCCCTCTCCCATTACTGCTGAATACTGTTCTTTCATCTTCTACAAGACAGGGGTATTGCTGTTCAAGAAATTACTGGGGTTTTTGGGACAGGCACAGTAAGCATTATGAATAGGTACCCCTAAACAGTTAGAGCTTCAGATTGTTTTATTTTCACATTCAGGCAGCTACTTCCAAATAAGTACAACTGAGAACCCAATTATCACTCTGTTAAAGAAAATATTAGGAACTGGATCCGTAAATTGCAGAATAGTCTTTCCAAACTTCCTTCCTTATCTTTACACATCATACCAACCTGTAGGATCAAACCCAAATATGAATGACAAATTGCTTCTCTCATTGAGCTACACCATTCTACAGTTTAAAGTTCATCATTAAGTGCTTTTTCCGATGTATTTCATCTTCTTTTCATTCTTTTAGACATTTACTTCTAAAAGTTTAATTGGGGGCAGGGAAGTAGCACCCAGGAAGATGATGAATCACATTATCTACAGTCAGTTGTGGAAAGACAGCCTAGGAGTTTTGCTGGGTGTGTAAAATAACCCCACTGAGCAATAACACCCAGCTCTAAGCAGTCTGCAACTGTCTGCATTGACTGACAGGTCAATAGCAAGAGTCTACTCCCTGTTCCAAACAATTCATATCCTTTCTTGGCCATTGTGAAAACTAGTATCTGTTATGTGCTAAGTCCAGACTCACCTAACTTATGGCAGCATAGAGAACAAGTGCTTTATTATGTGTAAAACAACAATGTTATTTCAATATTTGTTTTTATATAAGCCTAAACCAAAGCAAATTATTTTGTCCTTTGTCAGCAGCCTCAACTGTTCTTTCAGCCTGTGGCACTACAGGATAGACTAGCTCAGATATATCTTCATGGAAACTAAGAAAAATGTACTAACAGCACCTTCTTCCTGCAAGACAACACCATCATCACCCTCACACACTTCACAGGAAAAAGCTCCAAGTACAGAAAAGAAAACCTCTTTGCTGTGCAGGTGACCACACACTGGAACAGACTGCCCAGAGAGGCTGTGGAGTCTCCCTGACTGGAGATATTCAAGAAATGTCTGGACACAATCCTGTGTCGTGTGCTCTGGGATGACCCTGCTCGAGCAAGGAGGTTGGACCAGATGACTCACTGTGGTCCCTTGCAACCCTAACCATTCTGTAAAACCCTGTGAAATTCTCTTCACTTTCTCTTTATGAGATGCTGTGTTAACTCCAATGCCATGTTAACTCCAATGCAAAGTCAGTCAAACTATCAAGTCTGAAGTTGCAATATTAAATAAAACCAAATCTAAACTTACCTGACTTTGAGGAACTTTGTGATCAGCTCCCCAAAAGAGTGCCATACCAAGAGAATAAATATGCACCTGTTACAAGACACAAGACATTTGTCAACTCATTGAACATGACTGGAAACGCAAAGCGCAACTTTAAAGGAGAGCAACTAACTTAACATCATTTTGCCTGAAAATATAATTCTGGTATTGTAAGCTCAGTTGTCTTTCAAGTCCTTCTCCTTTTCTATGAGGATCAGAGAAGAAAACTCTACTGCTACAGAACATACTGCATCAAAACAGTGCCTCTGTCTTCTCTTTTTAATTTCAAGTTTTCATCTCACACTGAAGCCACAAGAGAACTTAGAAATTATAAAAATTTTCTTCTTCCCATACTAAATTTGTAGAGTTGTTAAAAATCACACATGTAGCTTAGGGTCATACAAGTGAATTCTCTGTACTGAGGAGGCTCTTAGCCTATTCAAGACAACAAAATATATTCTTAAAACTCAGAAAAAGAATAACACAAATATTTTTCTTTTTAGACCGGATTGCTTGAAAGTCATCATACTGTTACTACAGCCTGTGGGGAACTAATCCCAAACACAGATATGTATTTTTAGATTTCCATCATGAACAAGAAAAAAGTTTCCTTTTTATGTATTCAAAAGAGCAACACATAGCTCTGTGGCAGGGTAAAGAAGCAATTACTATATATACTTAGAAACCAAACGTTATTAAAATTATTCTTGTAAATTCGATGCGCTTTATTCATATAAAACAGAAATTCAACACGCTCAGAGAAGCACTCCCATACTGCATTTCTGCCACTAAAATCTTGTGAGATGATGTCTGTCTAGCACAGCGTATGAGTCAGCACAGGACAGAAAGGTTTCTATCAGTCTAAGGCAGTGATACACCAGATACTGCTGACACATCGTTCCTTTACTGCTGTGATTCAGTCCCACTGGTTGACACTGAAGATGAAGCAATGAGGCCACACAGATTTGCAAGAAGGATATTCAGGTAGAGAAACAATGCTTTTCTCTGTGATAAAGCCGGAGCAAACCCGTGGAGAATTTCTCCGAGACTGTGCTCAATTTCCCCTCAAGAAGGGAAAATAAGGAGGCAAATTTTGTTTGCAGGATTGCAGCAATACACACAGCTGTAGATGCAATGGACACAGCAAAGTACACAGGTGCAGGTGACACACTGCTTTATCCTAGACACAAATATATAACCAGCACTGTGTACCTAACACAGGCTCACCCACCAGCCTCCTCTCCCAGAGGCCAACAGTGTAAGGTCACTCTGCTATACGCAAAGAACAGATTAGGTCAATATTCAGAGACATGCATCAAAGGGTTCTCAGTTAATATCACTGCCCATTCAACCAGAAATATTATCTTCAAAATACTGAGAAAATTGTTCTGTATCTGGTTTATTAGCCATTACCCTTTCAACAGAAATACTAGAAAGTCTTCCTTACATGTCCAGATAAACTGGATATAAACTCCCCAACTCCTGTCCTCCAACAGTGCAAAAGCAGCAATTCAAATGTCTATAATAAAAATTTTTAATTCTAATTAGAGACATCGACATGGTCCTAAGTCTGTCAGTGTTCAAGAAGCATTTGAACAACAGTCAGATACACTATTTTACTTTTAGGTTGCCCTCTTTAGAATCTAGAGCTGGACTTGACAATCCTCACGGGTGCCTTTCAAGTCAGGGTATTCTATCACTCCATGATTCTGAGCTTCAGCATAATAAAAGATATTTCCAAAACCAAGAAGTGAAGTCAGACCCCTAAAAGAAAACAAACTAAACCTAAACTACTAATCTACCTAAAAATAGCTTTCAAAATAAAAGCATTTAGTTTACTTTTTTACTATGATACTTTTAATATTTTCCAAAATAAATCAAAATCAATTTCATTTCCCAAATTAATCTTCCATTATAATTTAGAGTAGCTTGCTTACTCTGTTTCCAATAAGCTTGCAGTTACCTCAGATTTATTTTGGATTCAAATTGACTGTATGTTTTGGAATCAAAAGGGTGTTAATTTCCTATCTTTTTTTTCTAATATTTATCGTTGAATACACTGTTAATATTTCTTAGCAAGCACAGTCATAACTCCAAACACAAATGCAACTCTGTCACTCTCTGTTAAAAGGCCGTGAAAACAAGATATTTTTCTGCCTTCAGTAGCTTTTAGAAGAACAATCAAAAAGGAAAACACCAAAGATTTCTAGTAAATTAATTCAGTGAACTACAGCCAGTTGTTACAGAACAAAGAAAAAAAGGTTTAAATATGTTAAAAGTTACCACAATCAGCAAAACAAGATCTAAGAAACATGAAGTCAACACATTTCTTGCAGTAACCAGTGTGTACCACCCAATACCCAGTTTAATATGAATGCAAAAGGAAGCAGTCAAAAAAGGAGGGATGCACATATAAGTTATTTATCAGCCCTACTAACTTCAACTAATAAAGCCATAAAAGGACAAAAGTTTTCATAAAAAGTTATGTTTTAGGGAGGTTTCTTCTTCCAAATAAGCAAGCAAGCAAATCACCTTGCATCCAGCAAGGAGGGTTAATGGCCAGTCTTCGCGAGCGAAGATCCGGGGAAGGTCTTTACACCTTCCAGCCTGCGCATTGGATTTTTTAGGTGAGACACAGTGTGCGCGGAACTGAGCCCACCCTTTAATCCTAAGGTTCATCTGCCGGGGCCAAGCGAGCTTGGACGGTGGCAGCGAGGTCCTTAGGACGTAGATGGATTGCCTTTTTAAGGGTTAACGAGCTCCATCTGGCCCGGGGAGTGGCCCTGACCAGGAATCGAACCTGGGCCTCAGCGGTGACAGCGCCGCGCCCTTACCACTAGACCACCAGGGGCTCCCGGTTATACTAATATCAGGAAAGAAATTCACAGTACCATAATCAGAGAGGATTAATTAGCATTGCATATGCACAGAATGCCAGTATTAGGTCATTACCAATTGATATGCTCTGTGTTGGAACTTACAGGCCACAGAGGTCCCTCTGTGTAATTTCCTTCCTAAAGAAAGGAAAGAAACATCACAGCGTGGCTTTTATAGTAACAGCCCTCTATTTATTTCAGAAAGAAAAAAGTAGCATACTAAACACTGGCACAGAACAAAGAATGCAATCAGCTCTGAAGAAGGTCACAAATTTGTCACTTCAAAAACTTTTCTGCACTTTTAAAGGTCTGTTTTGTACATTAACTTCAGAGTTGGAACTAGAGGTAACATTACTATCTTCAAAAGCATTATCCCTCTTGAAAAAAGGCAAACAATTCCAACTGTATGACCAAAGAACTTGGCAGCTGCATCCTACACAACAGAACTCAAATTTGCATTGATGTCAGTGTAATTTTTACTTCTCTATTAAACCTTTTAACCCAGGTTGTCAATTGTTTATAATTTTCTCATAGATAAAATTATAAGCATATTTTATGATACCATTAATTTTGACAATATGCAGAGCAAGAGGGATGTCTAAAGGGCTTGAGAGTAACTGAGGAAACTGACTTTCAGTAGGCATTTGGTAAAACAGTCCTAAAGAAAAATGACTATATACCAGGTTAGAAGAAAAAAGCTGCAAACACAAAATATTCAACACAGAAAAACATGTTTTAACAGTCCTTATGCACACAACAGCTATCAGTGCCAATACCACTTTCCTCTGGAGTAAGAACATGTTGCTGTTCTTCCTGAAGGAAGACTGCCAAATGTCATAATTGTTCCCAGATTACAAAACTGGCTGTGCTTAGCTTCCCTCTCTAAGGATTATTGATCCAGAGAAGTCAAGGAGATACAAATAAAGCTCCACTTCCTTTTTACTTCCACCTCTAAATATCTTTGACCAAGCCAAGGGAATGGTTTTCCAGAGAAAGTGTTACCATTTGCAACAAATTCTTGCTAATAAACATCTGAGAAGCCAGTTCATTTTGACTGTGCCTAACAATGACCTGGAGGAGATCACATATACAAACCTTACCCCTCTGAACGTCTCCCTTGCGAAAGAGTTACAAAAGAAAGGTGGAAAGGAGCAATTTCACATGTAACTGAGGAATACTTACGCTAATTAAAACAAATGTTTCCTGGACTGCTTGAGTAACTCTTTTGCTTACCTCTCAGATGCATTTTTGCAAAAAAACTCTGAAAATTACAATTGGTGATATCCCTGAAATGTTTTACAAAAAGAAGGCAAAGCATTGTTTAAGACTACTTTTAAAGTCAGTTATTCTGTGCAGCCATTGCCCAAGTATGGCTCTCAGTATGTTACCAGGACCTGTAGAGACTCTTCTTCATAACTGCGCACAACCATAATCACTATTCCAGTTTTATGAACAAAAACGAAGCAGGAGGATCCCTCCCCCCTCACTAAAGAAAAGACATGTACAAATCACTAACAACAGGGACACGAAAAGGACAACTTAAAACTACTGTGTGAAGGGATCAACAGCAAAAGAAAACAGCTGTCTACCAAGGAAGAGGTACTGTACCTTCTCAACATCTGACAGAGATGACAGCGAATGGTTCTGCAGAACCTCCGGTGCTGTGAACGCTCGCAGATCTTGTTGGGAGACATTTTCATCAGTAAATGATACACTGCCAGATGGAAGCAGCAGGAGAGACCATGGAGAAATGATGAATCCCAGAGTAGTAGGATCAGCTGTAATTGAAAAGAAAAAAAAAAGTTGTTTGATGCTCTTGTTTGATTTTATTTTACTATCAGCCTACATGTTATTAGTGGAATAGATTCACATTTTCTTTTCCACCACAACAACCAGCTCAATTTTAATCACACTGAGGAGTAACACCTATCTTTTTTGACTTTACTTTGCTATTGCTCATACTAGTAAGCTCACAAAGAGCCCGCTAAAATACTCACAAGCTCTCCTGTCCTCAAGTTATTTTATTTATGTTACAGTTGACATATAAATTGCTCATTCTTTGTAGAGCAGATGTCATTAAAGCTAATTCCTACCATAGCAATGGGTTTTATTCTTATACTAACATAGCACTACTGCAGCAGCAATGGTTTGAAGAGAGAAGACAAAATAAGTAGAGAGACGAAATGCTCCTCATTACAGTGGCAGGTGGAACTGGACAAAACAGAAATGTTTTTGGGTACAGAAGTCCTTTTTAATCTGAAGTGAAAAAAATTATACAAATGTGAAAAAGGAAAGAATAATTCTAGGAGCAGTAGAAGTGGGTAAAGAAAACCTGAAACCTTAGTAAGATTGCCCATTCAAAACCTGTGAATACATACTTGAAAACAGCAAAACAAGCACTGAAATAGCAGAACCAAAAGTGACCAAGAAAACTTCCTACACTGAATATGCAATTTGCCAGCTAGGTTTTTGATGTCAGATAATACTGCTGTGAAGCTTCTGGCCACAGACTTATCCTAAAAAAAAATAGGAAGGGGCTAGGGGCCACGCTGCACACACAGGAGAAGGTATTAAACCCATAAATGTACCTTGACTTAAGGCAGAAAAAGGAGAGAACATTTCCTTGAGTCAAAATATTTTTTTCTATACCTCAAACATGAATCAGCTCAGTTTCACTGAAGGAGGCACAAGCTTTTAAGTAAAAATAAGTTTATTAATATTTTAAGTAAAAATAAAATTAACTTTTATTTTTCCATAGGCAAAGAGGCAATTGCTCTGTCTTCTGCTACATGATATATCAAAGATATGAGAAAACATACATTGGAATGCTAAGTCCTTCTTTTCTTTCTACATAGTAAGCAACAACAGCAGAACAATATCCTCCTTCATCTCCACCGTTAACAATATTTTCCACTCTCCAATCAGCTCAGGATGTTCCTACAGTGCTGGTTCCTAGACTGCTCAATTATCTTGTAATCTAGAATATTTCTAATCTCCTAGGAAATGTATTAAATTACACCTTGTAGGTATCAGATGTAAAAGGATCTACCAGGTAAGTCCTTCAATTTTCTAACCCCACTTCCTCTGAAACAAAATAGAACAACTGCTGTTTGCTGTTGTGGCAGCAAATTCTGATGCTAAACAAAAGAAATGCAAAGGTGAACAGACCTATCCTATTATACGTACATAAGAAAAGCAAAGCTACAAAACATTTTTAGGAAGACAACCTTAGCTAGCCATCAACTTTCAAAATTAATCCTGTATGTATACACCACTGATACAAAAAAAAAAAAAAATCCAAACAAGCAACGTCTTAAAATATGGTAAGTTTTCTTCTTATAAGTCCCAACTCAGGAACCTTAAGTAGTCTTTAGGCTTTAAATTTAACTGAACATTTTGTAAGACAAATACTTTAAATACATAAAACCTCTTCATATTCTGAAAAAAAGAGTTAATGAGATAAAAACTTGATTTAGTTTTAAGAACAATTTTAAAAATCCCCACATTTAGTCTGAAGTCTTCCCCATACTAATTTCAACAAACTGTGGAGCATGCATCTGTTCCCCACAGATACAGAGCCTAAATGTATTGATCCACCCACACTCAACAATCTTCATGACCTGAAGTAATGTAAAATGAATGTGATTAATTACAAGTTTAGAAAAAGAGCTGACTTTACCAAACTTGTTTCATTGACTTTTTCTTAAATTCTTTATTATTGGCTTATAATTAATATAGCATACTATCAAACTTTGGGAATTTATTCTACTGTTCCAAAGGATGAGAGTATAATAACTCATTCTCTACTTCCTTCCTTAAGGCATGCATTGTAAATCAAAATAACTGTCTCAAAGCTTCAATTAGACAGATTTAACTTAAGAAAATATTTTTCAGTAACACTACTCCTACCCTTTAACATGTTTTCAGGATAATTTACCAGAGCAGTAAGAGAAACATATCCCCAAAAATACAGGGGAAAAAACACACCAAAAAAAAAAAAAAAAAAAAAAAAAAAGAAAAAAAAAAGGAAAAAAAATTTAAACCCCTTTTTCTAAAAGCACTGGAATTCAGGATATGGCTTCTCATCAATTCTCTATCCAACAGGCTTTCAACTGTGCTAGAGCTGCCAGCCCTCTGAGTTAACTCCAGAACTATGCAGCTTGGTAACAAAACACTTGTGAGAGCACAGTTTAACAAGCAGTGCCAAGACAGAGATAAACAGTGTGGTCTTACTAGAAGTGAGACAGTGAACTGGCCTTAAATGCAATAAAAACAGAAATAGTCTTCAGCTACAGAGGATCTGCCAAACAAATGAAAGGAAAAAAAATCCTTTACTTGCTTCAGCAGGATGCAAGTAGCCAAAGATAAAAAGACCTACCACATTATAAGAGACATTAAATTAATATGGGATATTTGAAATTGATCTATTTTACAATATACGGATCTATTTTACTATATTGACAGCAGACTATTCTGAATTCCCAAACTATATTCACAATTTGAGCTCCTTCAGTTTTATCTTTTCCCTCGCTTCTCTCTTAGGCCACAGCCATTGGCAGAAATGGTCAGAAGGGATGCACACTTCAGCTCTTTCAGAACACAAAACAAATATCTTTAAAAAGCACAGAACAACCCAAAAATATACACAAGGTTTTCAACACACATCTTGTTTCACTTTACAGCCGTCACTGAGACAAGTAAGATTTGTCCTAGAGCAAAGGAAGCTGAAATTTTGTATGCTTAGGCCAGGCTGGAGGCAGGCAGATCACTGACGCATCCCTAGCCATGCCAGGATTATGCAAGCACAAGGGACCACTTATGCTGTAAATCCTACATTCCTTTGGGCTGGTGCTGCATGTCCCTGCATGCCTGGTGTGCAGGGGAAGCAGCACTGAGCACTTCTGCTCCCTCTCCCTTGGGCACAAAGGGATGGGACTGCACAGAGAGCTCTGATGTGATACTGAACCACTTGGAAAGCAGCAGCACAGGGTGAAACATTAACTGCGTAACTGAAATTTACACTATCCTGAGAACACTGGAGCAAGAAACAGGGTGAACAATTAGATCCTGAGATCACACACGTTGTTCCCGAGTTGCTTCCCAGTCAGCATAACACCACATTACACTTCATTGTTCTGCTGACTACATTCAGCAGAGAGTTCTGGAAAGAGCACAAGTAGTAACTGAGCCTCATTTGGTGCAGAGTGAGGGGTGGGGGATGGAGGAAGGGATAAGGAATATATACTAAAAAATTTTTAAATACCCAACAAAATTACAAAGGCCCAGTCTCTTTCCTTCTAAGCAACCAAAAGATCAACTACTACCAGGAGGTGAGAAAAAAGTAAAATCATTCCTTAACAGATATTGGTAAAGGGAAAAAAATCATCATTTAACACCTGCCAGCAAGGATTGGCTGGAAAACGACAATTTGGTTTTTTTGCCTTCCTAGTGCATTTCCCCCCTTGTCAATCAAAACAATCTAATTCCTCCTCCATCCCAACTAGGTCTGTGACTACTTGGGACCTACCCTTAGTTCCCATCAACACATTTTGCACTTTACCTTCTTTTTGGTCATCACACTTACTCAAGCTAAGCAGGTATGATTGTATGTCAACAAGATTTACAGGTCTTCAAAAACCACAGTCTTCCTTCTTCACATCCACTTTTTGATGCTATAACTTCTCTTTACATAAATCATTTCCCACATACAAATTTGCAAGATAGTCAACTTGCAAAGTCTCTTTCTTTGCTCAACATGTCTTTCTAATATCAGACACATTTTTCCCCTTCTCTTCTCCCTTCCTTTAGATACGTGTCTCCAAACATAAGGTCCAACTATTTTCAGAATCCTCAGTACACACTTTAACATAGGAGTTGCCCAAGTGAACTATGAAGTTTTTTCAACTTTCAAGTTTTGATAAATCTTTTCTAGTTAAACCTACCAAATTAAAGGGACACCTGTTTTATAGTTCTCAGCAGCAGTGAGCACAGCACTCCCCTTATGCTTATACACTCACATTTGAGATTACTTCAAAGACTTCTTCCTTTGACCTCACCGAGTACTGAGTACAAGATACAGCATGTCTGAAACAGCTGATACACCCTTTCAACAACTAAATAGTTATTGCAGATGATTAAACAGATGTAAGAGAAGGGTAGGTCTGGTATCGGCCTTTTCAAATCTCTAGATTAATCTCAACATAACCAGTGCAATTGATGTCAGATCTGCAACTGAGTCCCAGATTGTCTTTGTCCTTCATTTAACAGCTTATAATATGCTGACAGAAAAGTTACCAGAGCTCATCTTCTAAATCACTGATCAGCAACCAGGCATTTCAATCTAAGCTTTCATTGCTTATAATGATTGAAATAAATTTGTGAAGTATTTTTAAGGAGTTCAACATCTGTTAGAATTGTATATATTAAAAGGGATGAAAATATGAACACTTCTGTATCAGTCACTGAATCAGACATAGTGTGATTTAGAATTAACGATGGATTTTCATTCTCTGCTTCTTTTACTAAGTGCTTTGATGGATAAGAGGATAGACTCACTAAAAGACACGCAGAACTTTCATATATCAAGAAGCCATCAAATCTGCAATAGAAGCTTGTTTTGGGAATTTTTCCCTAATTTCCAGAAACCAGTTTAAAAAAGAAATTAATTGAAGAACAGGTTCTCAGTTGACAGAGCAATAGTAAGATTCCCAACTTCAAACAAACTACCAAAACTCTACTAGAATTACATACATAAATAAATGGTTACTTGGGCTGGTAATCCCTCTAAGTGTGTGTGGTTGCTGGGCTGGTGTGGGAAGGCTGCCAACAGATGACAATTTAAGAGTTGATGATTTCCATGGCCTTTTTATACCCCTCATTACAAAACAGCTGGAGCACACAGACTGTTGAACAATATGCCTTATTTTATTTTTTTTAAAGAAATGTAGTGTACAAAACACTCATCAAAGTTTAAAATTTGTTACAGAACTGTATGCATGGGGACTTCAGAGTTATACACCTACACTTCCACAATAGTTCTTCCACATCATATGCATGGAAGAAATGGGTCTGAAATTCGACCAAGGAAACCAAGATATCTCTAGGAAATCTCTTTGCTACAAGTCTTCCACAAACAAAATAAAAATTTGAGTCAGACAAGCCTACAGGAACCTCTGCATTCTCTGTTCCTGCACGTCCACAGTGCACCTTTACAAGCCATCACTGAAGCAATATTCAAGATGACCAAAAAGGGTTTCTAGATCGCTTTCTTAGTGAAGATAAATCTTCATTAAAGACTGGCTGGTTATTCAAATCTTGCTGGGAGAAATTAGATTGCCTTTATCAACCTTAGCTACACAGTAAAGCTCTTTCATTTGAGTGTCTCTTGACGTGCCTTTTACCACAGGCTATATCCCAGGTTAATCAACAGCATGCCACTGAAAACAGTTTGCTGAACTAGCAGAAAAACAACTCAGTAAAACAGCTTCATCTCCAAAAAGAGACAGATTCTTCTGGCACTGATTTTATCTGAATGTATGTTTTGGTCTTCACTGATAGGAAGTGAGATCAGACACTTCTGCCACCTTAGCCAGTCTTGGCTGGCAAACATTCCCCTGCCTTAAAAAGCACACTGGGGCAGATTTCCACTTTGTTCTCACATCTTTCAGGACTTCTCCTTCTGAAGGAGGGTTGACTGTGTTCTCGTTGTCAATGCTTGCATGAAGTCTTCGGAGCTATTATGACAACTCTTCTCTGAGCTACTCTCAGGACAAGAAAAGATGAGCTCTTATTTTCATTGGAGACTTCCTTGGAAAGAATTTAGACCTAGGATAAAGTCTTAAATGGTTTCACTACTATACGCTCATACAACTGTGATCTTGCAGGTGGATTACAAGATGGAGCTCCGTGTGTCAGTTCCTGTAAAGTTTACAAGAGTAAACCTCTAATCATTCAAGATCTCTTTTTTAATCAAGGTTTTAACAACCTGTCCTCTTAAAAGAAGCAATTCTTCTGATTCTCTCCGAGAGACAACAAAGAGTGAAAGAGAGAGAAAGGAGATGCCAGCTTTCCCTTTCTTGCAATATGAGAAGCAGCAGGACAGGACAGTTAGTTAAACTGTGACAATAAACTCAGCATTCCTAATAGAGAACAATTCTTACCATATATGGGCTGTGAGCTTGCTGTTAAAGGGAAATAGGTACATTTGTAGGGGATATCACAATCACCCATAATTCACCTACCAGGAAATATTTTTAAGAAGTTGATAAAATTCCTACTTATTCCTAAGTCAAGCTTGATCAGAAGTCAATCACCATATAGCAGTTTCTGCTTACATCTGCCTTCTTTGGAGTCTGTGAAGTATCCAACAGAGACCACTTGCACAGGTTGTGCAATGCGTAAGACAGATCTACTGTCTGACTTGATAGATCATCTAAACCAAATCTTAAAAAAAAAAACCCAAAACAATCAACTCAAAACAACTTAAATGTTAAATCTTGAGGAAATTCTAAATCAAATACATGCAAAAAAATACAAAATATTTTTCCCTCAACAACAAAGATGTGACCCCTGCATACCAATGTGGCAAAACAGTGAATATTTTCAAAGTGTGAGCCATTCAATTTCTTGAAAATAAAACTGAATAAGCTTACATATGCATGTTTATAGAGATGACTCCCATAAATACGTTGAAATACTAAGATGTATATGGTGGGAACATGTGTTATCTGAGACCAGGTTAAAGATGTCACTGAAGCAGTATTTGAGTTAAGCTTTTATTGCTATAAAAGGCAAAAAAAAGGAAGGAAGAGCCTTAAGGATTTATAAATTTTAAAGAAAAGAAAAGAAAGCATAAGGAAGAAGAACAGCTCCATACTCAGACCTAGTGCTAAAATGTACATTATCAGCAGTATGGTTGACGCTCAGCTTAGAGCCTACTAAATTGGGGGAGTGAACGAAAAATACTTACTGCTACTCTTCTGAAGTACAATATGACACCACATTCCTCTCAGTAGCTATGTAAGTGTTGCTACTTGAATTCTGGGGAATGCTACCTTCTCTGGTCAAGTTTTCTGTTGCTCACCTTTGTGTCACTTGAGGCTACACTTCTTCAGAGCAGACTGGTCATGACTGCACTGTACCTATTTCTACATCCTCTCCAGTACCAAACTGCTCTAATGGTCTAAGACTTATTCATCACCTTTTTTTTTTAATGTTTCCATCTCATTTCAATGAGTCTAAAATAATGCTAAAACCCTGTGGTAGCTTCCTACCAAAGTAAAGTTACTGCCACGTGAAACTAGATGTGCCACAGGTTCCGACAGAACATGAGGTGAAAACATCTTTTGGGTTGGGGTGCAGCTAAGTACTTAACCCAAAGACAGCCTAGGAGCAAGTTGTTATCTGGGTTTAGAGCCCAGGAAGGACAAGGCAGTTTACTTATATGACACCTACCAGTAACTTTTTCCAGTTCTGTATATATTTTAGTCTTAAAAAATGCCTACCTTTTCTGAATAGTTCTTGAAGGCTCTCTGCACTTTGATTCAAAATAGCCCATATTTCCTCTTCTTGCAGTGGTCCCCCCCGAACCTCCAGAGCCTCTGCCAGTGACACATGCATGTTTCCTGGGAAATGAAACAGACTGATTTAAGACTAAATAAGAAGTATCTTCTCCTTGCATGCACTATTCCAAGTAGTAATAGCTCATTTTTAATTCTCAGTCACAAAAATTCTCTAACATTAATAGCACCCATCAAATATAAATAATACAAAACATCCACTATGATGACAAAGAACTTTGATCACATGCAATTATGAAGAAATAAAAGCTGGGTTAAGACAACAACCCTCCATATTAATATTGTAGTCTCTAAATCAATAAACTAAACACGCTGGCATTAGTCCATATGCTATGGGCAAGAGTTTGCTCTGTTTGTAAAAATGACTGACTGATTAGTAGTTATGGATTCATTAAAATAAATCAGCTTTTAACATTATTTTCACAGGTTTAAGCTGTTAGGAATATATTTTCACAGGGTGAGTTTGTTATTTCTCAAAGGCTCCAAAGATGCTGCTGGAAATCGTAAAGACAGTCCCATAAGCAATGCTAATTGCCTGGAGATCAGTAACTGGTATCAACAGCTTTACATGACCCAATGGTACTGCTGGAGGCTCCTCCCTCTTCCTTTAAATCTCCAGCCGGAGCCTTCATATCAGCATACAATCCTGGCTCAGATGTACACTCATGGATATTCACCTAATAACTTGCAAGGAGGACAGGCTGACTAGCTATATTTAGTCTCCCAACTGTTTAGGCAGTTTCATGCCTTCCATGTGTTTTTACTTACAGATAACCAGGTTTATACACGTGATGGCAAAACAGAAGGTTGAATATGCTGCAGTTCCTATCTGAAAACTTTGGGCTTTGAAGAAACTTACTGAAGTACTACACAGAGCCTTTTCAGCTACAATTCCTAACTACAGTATTGAAAAATTATATATTGCTGGCTGCTTTTCAGCACAGCTTATTTTCCCCTTATTTCACAACTTGCCAGTTTTCAGCATTCAATTATTCTGCCTATTTCCTAAGCCAGATCTATTTGCAACAATCAATGTTCAAAAGTCATCACCAAAAGATACGGAAGAAAAAGCAGATCCAGACTACATTTAAAAGAAAGATGAAATCTGAATTCCCAAAGAGAAAAATAAATAAGCTATTCAAAATGGAAATGTCTGTATGGAAAACCCATACAGACTTCTAATAAATGGATGGAAAACCAGAGATAAATGTGTTTCTAGTCAGCATGAGATTCAGATACACCTGGCACAGAGTGAGTATCTAGTCTATCATCTGTCCCAGGGAATTCTGTGATTTCATGGCATGGTCTCAAATTTCAGTATGTACATCTAGAATCAAACTATCTGGATTATTCAGATTAAAAGATCTCATCTTCTCCTAGGGACTAAAAATACATGAATTGCAAATGAAAACTTTTTGTGCTAAATATTCTAAAGGAGTATGCTGAGCATAATACCATCAACAACAATGCCCCCCAAAATCCTTCTTTGTCACTCCCTTTTCCCCATCCTGCAAAATCCCAAATCCTTTCAGCTGTGATTAAATAGCATGGATTGTTCTGAAGCAGATATAAGCCAATTTCCCATTTAACAACACAAGAGAGACCATAAGCATGCCTGCTGAAGCTCCCAAAAATATTACATCCACAGCAAAAGAATCCTACACAAAACAATTTCTTGATCACAGTAAGAAGCCTCTGAGTATCCACCCAGCCACCTAGGCCTCAGCTGTAGCAATAAAAGCAACAACATCTGCCTGCATATTACAGACAGCAGTAGTTTGAGAAATAATCAAACACACAACACACCAAACCCAAAACATTTCAAACTGATTTTGAAAGCCCAAGCAGAATCCGTCAAAAACCAGCCATTAGAAACAGAGCCACATGAAAAATGGCACAAACTGGGATTTGAGTGGGACTCTTACTGAAGCGGATCTGTTTCAGTAACTTTTTTAGTAACTTTCTCTGAAACTCTGTAACTTTTCTTCCTGGAAAGTATCTTTAAGCTACAGTGCTGGTCTGTCACAGTACTAAGCAGGCCAACACCAATGGTTGTAAGGATTAAAGAACCTTTCACAAGAAAACCTTCTCTATCACCAAGGAATTGACCGAAGCATGCTGGGGTACAGGTGTTGGTGGGCAAACGCATGGCCAGATTTCTCCACCTGTACAGCCCACCTGTTGGCAGCGAGGAACCAATTTAACACGATGGAGCTGACAGTGGAAGTACCTGGCACAGAAAGTGTTCTTCCCCACCAATTTGTTTGTGACAGATTTTTTTCACAAGGAATTTTCACAAGAAATTTCACAAGAAATTTGTAGGAATGCTAATGTTCGCAATGCACAATTTTTCCAAATTCTCTGTCTTCTTAGTTTCTGGGAACCTTCAATAGTATCTGGTCCTTTGTGAACACAGAAGCTTAAGTACTCAATAAATATAAAAGCTTTGGGGTTTGTGCAATATCTGAACATTTGGATAAATTGCAACATAAGGACAGTTTCAAGTAATTTTCCTGAGAGAAAAACATACAAAGTTTTTGCAGAGCACCATATCAAAACTATACAGACTGCCTGTCTTCTCATCTAATTGCAGTTATGTCAGCAGCTATAAAGTTGTAGAACATTTCTTTTCCATCTGAAATATATATTGTCATTTAAAACATGTTTTTAAACTCCTATGTATAAGAACTTTGAGAAACAAAGCTGGATCAACAGACTAAGAACAGCAACCTCTTGAAATGCAGGAAAGAGAAGACAGAACAAAGATGAGTTATCTCTGTTAGGGATAAAGTTTCAGCTGATTTCAATTGAGCAAAAAGGAGACAACCCAAGGAGAGAGGGTGAGCAGATTTCAGGAAAGCATACAGAATTCAAAACTGCAAGTAAAAAAAAGACTCTTCTCTTATACAAACAGTAAAAGCGAGTCTGTTTCAAACATCTAAAGATGCTGCTGGCAGTCCCTGTGTTTTTCAGTGTTTCAGGTTGACTGGCAAAGAAATCTAGATGCACTGTCAGAGTTCTAATGGACTCTTAGACATGTTCCAACAGGCCATTTTTCTTGCAATGTTCCTCTCCCTGCTGGAATCCAGTGCCTTGTTCTTTCACTCCTTGTAATAAGAATGGACAGATTAAAGAACACTGAAAGGTGCACCAAGGATGGTTTCACTTCCCTTTTCCTTGGGACAGTGTTGTGATGGCATCTTAGTATGAAGCCACACCGACACTTTGCTGGAAAGGAGATGGGGAGGCTTACAAAGTGAAGGCCATCCTGTTTCTGCACCTTGCTTCATAAGATGAGAAGTCCAGATGCAGTCATGGTCAGGAGGCACGTCAAAGGGTTAGGTGGTGATAGGAACTCCATGTGAACTGTTAGGGTGTGGATTACCCATATACCCAAAAATCATGCTTGATCACAGACACTGAACATTCAAACAGGGACACTCACATAGTAGAGCACAACATAGTGTCAGAAGACAGTGGACAAATGAAAATGGTTAACAATGGAGATGCACAGATGTGAATGCAGAGAGTTGCTTTCTCTGGGACAGAATTTACTCCCAGACCACACAGGAGCACTGTTTCTACAGGAAAGAAATCGTGTCATGTGGAGGCAGCTTTTACACTCCAGGACAAGAGAGTAAGTTCAGGTGTAAATCATTTGTATCAACAGTTCTGAGTGTGATTTCTCACCCTTCATACCACTGAGCCCTAAGCCATGGAGGCAGCAGTTACAGGAAAAAAAAAGTGCCACTTAAGCCAGAGGCCTCTCCCATATCTCAGGTACTTCCTTTTAAAAGCCTGTCTGCCTCATGAGGAGCAGCTGACAGCTTCTCCCTATAAGACAGACAACTCACACTCCCTGATGAGTGGGATTGGTACTTCTGTCTCTTGCCTGTAAGTCAAGCTCAGTAAACTCCTTATCCCGCACTTTAAAGTCCCAGTAACCCATGTTAAGAGCACAACACCCATGGAATATGCTGACAGTGCCAACATGGCATGAGGCAGCCTCCCACTTGCTCTGTTCAAAGTACGAAGGAAAGCACATTTCCAAGACATATACTTTTTCCCTAAAACTTGCAAAGTCCGCAAAACACTTTTTAATTATTTATGTAGGCAAAACAGAAGTTAAATGCTTGAAATGCTCATTTCCTGCAATAACCACCATTTTTCCTTACACATTTTAAAATTGAAATTGAAGGCCTCTAACAGCAACCAAGAATAAGGAAAATTTTAATGGCCTATTCTTTCCAAATTTTATTGAACAGTTGCCCGACAAAGTATTAAGAAGCTATTGCTAAAACTATGATTAATAAAGACTGTAATAGGGGTTATTTTTGTCAAAAAGTTTCTAAAACCAAACTGAAAGGCAAAAGATTACACTGCTTCAACTTAACGGATGCTTGACAACTTTGTGCTTTGGTATCAGTAACACATATCCCTTGCTTTTTTCCTTACCTTGTGCATCAACATTTGTCCCCACATTGTAACTTCAGACTGAAAACTTTCAGTCAAAAGCCATGTTTTAACAACATCAGCTAATCGAAATGCCTGCAATACTCCATATTTGATATCTCATCAGAATATGCTGCCAAGAAACATGGAGAGCAGTGGCTCTAGGCACACATTCTGCAAGTGTTTTAGATATGCTAGAGGTAGTGGAAAAAAACATCTAGAATATAAAAACACTGTTAGAATCTCTGGATAATCGCATAAAATGATCTGGTATTCATTTTTATCCTTCAACAAAATTTAAAACAGAGAAGAGATAGCAAGAAGGCTCTATATACATCCAAAATACTTCCTGTGGTGAAAAAACCCCACCTTATTTCTTCCATATAAAATACCGATACCTGACTTTATCTATTCCAAATAAAGGCAATATTGCCCTTTTGTTCCACAGGTATACTTAGGCAAAAAGTGGCAGCATCCAAGGAACACTTTTCTCTTGGCAGATAAGCCAAGAGCCCCTTCTTGGTATCTCCTCTGTAGATATCAATGCCTAAAGCAGAAGTACATTTAACAAGACAAGTCTGTCCAAGAGAGCCTCTTAAAATTCACCTTTCTTAGGCCATGATTAGCTGCTTGAAAACAAAACACTGACACTTTCATTTAGCACTCACTGAGCATGAAGTGCTTTCTAAAAGTACTCAACATGCACAAGTCTCAGTGACACTGAACTGGAGCTAGATCTGAACAGTTTTGAAAGTCTGGTCTCTCCCATTTCAGAACCTAAGTATCTTAAGTCATTACCATGTCCTCTAATTTCAGAATCCTGGCATCTATCCCATTTATTTACATTGACCCACATCTTACACCCCCGAACAAGACCTGGACTACATCTACCAATTACTTCATCCCCAATAATAATCTTGCTGAAACTGCACTTAAGTGTGGAACCCTGAAGACAAGTTAGAAAGCTTGCGCTTCAGTAGTCTTTGAAACCTTGTTTTCAAATACACATATAAAATGTGGTTTCCTATACCTGCAGGTCTAATTTGCATAGACTAATTTGCATAGTCCAGAAAATAAGGCATTATTTGCAAACAGACAAGTCAAGCATGCAATCAAGGCACACATACAAGCTAATGAAGTCAACTGTGTTTAAAGAAATTTTTTTTTCTCAAGTTAATTATTGCACATTATTCTCAATTACTCTCTTGAAGGAAACAAACCCTTGTGTCATAACTATTTTTTTCATTTGTCCTATAGATGCAAAGAGGGGGCAAAACCCCCCACAAGATCCAAATCCCATCTCCCACCTCTTTTTAAGTCTCTAAAGACATGCCAGAAATCAGGTGAACCAAAGTTTTTGTGAAAAAACACATTTTCATGGTGCTTTTTATTCAACCTGCTACTTGACAATAATATTATCTTAACACTATTCCTTTCTCCTTCATTTTGAAGAAGTCAGCAGAGCTTAGTATTACAGTCCAAGTACTTTTGCCCTCCCCCCACTGTGGAAGAGATTAGCTTCTTCCACCCACATTTTTCCTTCAATGTTCTCCTCTTTTTCTCTCCTGCCGGCAGACAGGATGAAATGTCAGCAAAACAGCCTCATGCTCCTGGGCAAATCCTCTAACTATAATCAAGAAAATTTCTTTAAAACTGCATTTCCTCTGCAAACTGATAGCATGCTGGTTGAGCTCAGACTTCCTAAGTAAGGAACAGAAACTAGTTCAAATTTGTGGTAAAACACAAAGAATGTGAGGACGCTCCCAGAAATATGAATGTTGGCCTTTTATTTGAGCATGCATAGATGAACAGATGAGATGTTAGCCTTTCTCCTTCCAAAGCCTTAAATCAGTCTTATATTCCCATATTCGTAAGACAGAAGAATGTGACACACTGAGAATCCTGGCTCGCACCTCGAGGACAAGCAGTGTTTATTTTACTCAAAAAGTGCTTGCCTTCTTTCCTGGAAGGTAGAAAGAAATCAGCTTTTGGCATTGGACTGAACTCAAAATGGAAGACAAGCAAGGGTTAGTGCTGACTCCCTCCCTTGCTCTTCTGTCTCTCTATCACCAGAACCAGATAAACTTGTTTATCTGAAGCTTCATGTAAGGCAAACTAGTAAATCCAGTCCAAAATGTATATAATGATCGTGAAAGTCATGTTTTCTAGGCAGCTGTAGAATGCTTTTTTATACATGAGGGTAGCTGATGTTTCACATTTGATATTAAAATTTTATTCAGAAGAGTATATAATTATCACTACAAAGTAAGCTTAATCCACATAAATCGCAGCATGACTCTAGTATCCCTCTCTTCGTTTAATTGTCGGTGTAAGATTCCTGGGCAACTCCCTTATTTTGTTGTTGATCTGCTCCACCTCAGAGAGGCATGTCTCCTTGATACATTTCTCATACTTGCAACTTTCATTTTAATTGCTAAGTAGGAACAGAGTACCTGTGACTAAGGCAAGCTTTAAAAATTAGAAGCAAAAATTTCAGGTCTACAAACTAGCTTGGCAATAGTAACACTTTTCAAATAGCAGATGAACCAATAACATCCTTATTCACACGAATTCACAGATGAAACTCTTCTATTGACCTGAAATAATCAGAAGCAAAACACATTTTACTATTGATAACGTAACTCCATTATAGAGTGATGATGTACTATCAGATAAATGGCACTAAGAATGGCACCTCCAGCTTTAGTCCAGCAGTTATTCGATTGTTGCATGCAAGAGCTACACATTCCTCACACGCTATAAAAAGGTCATGACTGAAGTCCATCCTTACTAAGTTCCAGCTCTCAGCACAGCTGAAGAGGGAATGAAATCTATTGTCAGGGGAACAGAAATAGTAGCAGGTACGTGATTTAAAAACATGGAGTCACTAGGAAGCATTATTCTAAGTCAGTAAGTACTACTTCCCACCATCTGTGGCATTCTAAAGCTATCTACAAATAAGACACTTGGGTACTGGTGAGCAAGTCAAATAAGCAGTGGCAATTGTACAGTGACCACTTTTTCATTCACTACAATATTACTTTCTTTATAATCAATCCACAACGTTTGAGAAGAATAATGCTCAAATATTTAACGCCAAGATATAAATTGCCACAGACCAGAAATTCAGTGACTCTACAAGTACGTTCCACTGATTTAACAGGTACTAATAAAGTCAGTACTAAACAACAGATAACTTCACTAATGGATAAACTTACTCCAGAGTAGATTTTGAAAAGCTTAGTTATGAAGGTAATGTGGTAATGAAGTGATACAACTTTTAATAGATTAGATAAATTCTCTAGTACAGAAAGGTTCACATTCTGCCATGTTAATCCTTTCAGTCTCAGTAACAGAGAAAGGTATTTTGCTTGATAAATGCCTCTTCTTGGTAGGATAGCCCCTTGCAGTAAAATAATATCCAGTGTAATGAAGGCAGCACAACTGGATAAGCAAGAAATTAAGCCAAGACAGTAAGAGTTCTCAATTTTCTTCGGTGTGGCACTAGAAAGTCTTTCAGATATGTCTAGAAATACTAGGTTAATGTGTTAATACTGAGGGGGGGGTGTAGAAATCATTAATACCCACCAACCTTACTAATAAAGAAAAGTATTAGGTTTGTAGTATATTTGTAACTTAGAAGTCAAAATACTCTTAACAAGTATAAAGACTGCCCCTACCATATGTTACTTCAAAGCCAGATTTTAAATGTATATATTCACATCCAATCCTTCAACAAATGGCTTTTGCTGTCATTATGGTGAGGCTAACTTGGGTTTTGAGATTTCTTCCTCATGGGGAAGAAAGGTGGATTTGAGAAAAACAATCTTTGTCAGCCTCCTATGTTTGACTAGCAGACATTTTGGAAAAGGAAATTAGCAGAAGAGATACCTCTCCATGGCACCAAAGCAGTTTCTCCACAGTTAGAACCACCTCATGTATGGCACTTGAGAAAATGCACTTGTTTCAGAAACAGTTCTGTTGTGTTCTTAGTTTGAAAGCAGCACCCTTACACACTGAACACAAGAAAGCGAGCTGCTAGCAGTGAGAATGACTTCCGTACTCAACCAAAATACATGTGTGGTATTCAGAGCACAGTTCATACTAACAGCTACTTCGTACATCCTGCCTGGGAAGGAAACAATACTCAATAACAGAAATAAAACTGGCTGCGTAACAGCACCAAGTTTGAAAATGACATTTACCTGCATCTGGTTCCTCCAGCACTGCTTTACCTTAGGCATATACAGGTAAAGAAGCTGTACTACTACAACGTAAGGATTTTTGTTTAAGTACGCATTTAGTTTAATACAGAAGCTAACAAACTCCCACACTGATCACCCCATTTAGTAATATTCCTACTATAAAACACTTGCATGTTTGTTTGGTTTTCACCATGAAAATTAAAATAAAAAATAAAATAATGAAAGTTACTACCTAGCCAATATTGTCTTCAGCTAATCAGTTGCTACAGTCTAATGGCTTTCTTACCCAATGCCCTAGACTGAACTACATCTTCATGCACATTTTTTCTGCTTGTGACTTGGTGGAAACAGTTGATGAGAGTTCAAATAATTACTGGTGGAGATAGACCATTGCCCAAATAACAACATCTCAGACATGATCCTAAATGATGGTTTAGTTTCTGGTAATTGTCAGCCCTACAACTGGGGAAGAAGTATTCTCAAACTTCAGGATGCCTGAAAGCACTATCCATCAGGAGGGTCTACTGTGCACCATTTCTGCAGTCTTCGATACTCAAAAAAGTAATACTTCCAACTCCTTAGAAATATAGACTTATGTAAGCAACTACATACGCTCTACAACACAGGCAACAAAGAAACAGAAAGTGCAGTAGAAAAAAGTGTTGCCTGCTAGGTTAGGATTTTTTTTTTTTCATTTCTGGGGAAAAAAATAAAAGAGATATGGCATAAGGAACAGAACATTGCAAGGTCTGCAGATAGATGACACCATGGATATCTTATCTGTGAACTCACCTGTGCAGGTGTAAAGCTATTATTCACACAAGTGATGACTAATTCTTATTGTGAAAGTCTGAATTTCTATCCTGAGAAACAGACAAGATGGAACATATGCCTACATTTCAGCTGTCAATAAGTGTATACACAAGGCATAAGGTGCTCTGCTTATCCGTAACTTGAAATACAAGCTAATTCAAGCACAGTAGCAAACTATCAAGAGTACTGCATTTTCTTCACTCTTCTGTAGCAGGAAAAGAAAAAAAAAGTAATTTTGCTCTCAGAAAGCTTTCCTCTACTCAGACATGGTAATACAAGATGTAAGATTTATACTTTTTATATGCGCCAAACATAACCTAAATTGTCTACAGTATATTATCCTCTTACTAGGTGTGAAAATCTTCACAAAGATTTACACTAAAACAACTTAAGCAGAGGGAAATTAATGACTAACTTTATAAAGCAACTTCATACACTTCCAATGGAGAACCAACTTCCAGAGACAGCGAAGTGGTACGCCACTATTGATATTGCTAATGCATTTTTCGCTGTCTTGGACTCCAGCTCATACTGGAGCTCCAACATGTCTGGTACAGCAGCACTCAATGGTGGTGTGACTTCATTCAAGCCACAATAGTCCACTGTCAGTCTCCATTCTCCATCGGATTTACGTACAGGCCAGAGAACTACCTCTCCATAATTGAGATAACTGATTGCACTCTATTTCTCATACTGACACTCAGTCAGGACACACGGACACTTTGAGGAAATGGCAGAGCTGTGAACAGGTAGCTGGATGGATTTGGCTTGTCCATGGAACAACAAGCAACAAGCTGCTGCCTCAAATGAGGGAAACCTGATTCTAAGGAAATGAGAACCACTGGCAAGTGAGTTTACATACCTGACTCTCTAAACTTTCCATCGGCCTTCAGGAAGGATGTACTTTTTACAGGGCTCACTCTTTGATAAAGAGTGTGTAGTGTCCCCATACATATACATATGTTTATTGTATATATATATATTGTATATATATACATGTATTATGTTACCACCCATCTATATAAAAATTGTATGTTCATTTGTGTGCACGCATATATTTCATATAGACCAAACAATTCCCTTTTGTTTTAAGTTTCTGCTGAAGGACAGGATAAAAACCCCAAAGGACAAATGGACTTGTAAAAAACCCTGAAGGACAAATGACCAGAGCACTTATCTATTTTGGAAAGTCAGCAGGAACTACCTGAAAGTCTTGTTAGAGGGTGCCTAAAACCTATTAAAGGTTTTGGCCAAGGGAGATTTAAATAAGATTCTGTAAGCATTTGTAAAAAACAGATGGGGTACCAGCAGATGGGCTGCAACTCTAGTAACAGACCTCCATCTGTCCAGAAACCAGCTCTTCACTCTACAGGTGTGGTACTGCAAGTATAACAAGTCTCAAACGGTAGAAGTATTTCCTGAGAAGCACTTCAATGGCATCCATCATCTGTTTATACCCCTGTCCTCATAAGAGACTTCACAGCAAATTCTTCTCTCCATAAGTGACTAACATTCCAGAGAAAAAGTAACCTATTTAACTGCTGCTTCTTGAAAGCCCTTAACTGCTGCTCAAGTAATATAAAAGATGTTTCCCTTTCCTGAAGTGATGCTGAGCTGAAGATAAGGCTGTTGGAAATTCATTAACATCAACCTCGACAGGATACATCTCATTTTTTTCACCCAGTAACTAAGAATGTCATTTAGGTGATCTAGCAGTAAGGTCCAGACATGAACTATATAAAAAAATATTTGTTGAAATCATTAACAAAAAAACCCACCTGGATAATATAGAAGATAACAGAGCTCTGAGTCACACAGTGCAAACACGGTGATTTCTTCTTCTGCTTAACACCTGCTTGTCCCAAGCACAGAAGCTGTGACAACTAAGGTAATCATTTATCCTCTCAGATTTCAGATCCCTTTTTTCTGCACTTCCCTCCATACTCACACATACAGATATTACTTTAAGACTAAAGCTGTGCATGTTCTCTGCATACACACTCTCAACCAGTAACCAGTTTGCAGGACACACAAAAATCTGAGAGAGCACAGAAAACATGCCATGTACACTTCCATGTTGTGAAACAGATCCATTGCCCAGAAAATGGAAGACAAGCTTTTTAGGAAGGATATTATTCCTTACTGGTTCATTATAGGATAGGATTTCCCAAAATTCTCAGTCATCTGCTGCTGGTATTTTCATACTGCAGTGTTTCTCAAGTTCTTTAATGTCTCTGTTAAATGTATCATTATCAAGGTCTCTAAGCACATTACTTGCCACCATCTTGCAGCAATTGAAAAAAATATTGCTGTTTTTTTTTAAAGCAGATTTTCTTTATCCAACTATCCATAGCTGATCCACTTCCTTCAACTGATAACACACATCAAAATCTACCTATTGTTTGCCCACTAAACTCTTTAGATGTGGTGTGGACCAAGTATTGAGAACAGTACAGCCTCTATGACAATTATCACCAACTAATTTAGCAGCATGTACAGAGATAGCTATCAGTTCAAAGATTCCACACAAAACATGAAGATTTTTGGTCCTGGATGCTTGCTTTTTAAATAAGCTCTTTATGGAGGCCAAAACCTTCCCAAGCAGCTTATACAGTCTTCTTTAAATCCTGCAATTAGGAGGGTTTAGCTCCAGATTAATTAGTAGACAAAGCCACTTGAAGACTTGGAATGCCTATGGTTAGGAAATCATGATCTTGCTCCAAAACATGAGTTGACACAGCACATATGGCTTTGTACCAAAATCATACAAGTTAATCAGAACCTGACCATTTAACCTGAGTCCCTCAGCCTGTCACTCTGCTCACCACACTTCAGAAAAATATATAATTATATACTGCATGATTCAGTACGTGTTTACAAGTGAACAATTGTTAAATTGACTATACTACCCCTTGAACAAATTTCTAATACACACCCAATTTATTATTCATCTTAAATTCAGCGGTTACACATAATTTATTCAGTCCTACAGCCATGATATTTTCCATGTCTTAACTGCCCTCAAAGGTGATATGATTATTAGTCCTTTTCCTGTTAGATGGGAAAGCATGCCATTTCTCTTCCACAAAAGATTCATCTACCTGTTACTGCTGCCCAGCCTTGAATGCTTACTAAACCTATGCCTTCCAAGCCAAGAATGGAATTTGGAGTGTAAGAAAGACCCTCACCACAATGAACATAAGCTTCAGTATCAATTGATACCAACACGAAAAATCTGCGAGAGTGATTTATACAACTCCTCAGTAGACCTTCCACACAAAACAGACTTCCTGATCTATAGTAAAGACAGACAGATAGCCCACGATGTAACAGACTTGATTTAACTTCATACACCAGAATAGAGAAAGAACTCCATCTGATAATTATTATCCTTATAGCACTCCATAATGTTTTGGTACTTGGAGAGATTACAGGACAGGACAAGCTAAGGAAGATGGCATTGCCAACAAAACAGGAAAAACAAGCTAGCAGCAACTCCTCCCATGACATAACACCAAGCCTGCTATCACCAAAAAAATAAGAGTTCAGGGAAGTTTTGCTTTGTCTGGATGATAAACATTCATATTAGTAGAGGACAGAACAAAGAACCATATTACACATTTGGGTTGCACAATAAAGGCAAACTAGCAGAAACTTTTCCTTTACAGGCCTAGAAACTATGAGAGAAAAGCGAGTCACAGCATCATCCCTCTTAATAACATTCCTATGAATAGTAATGGAAAGCTAGACAGACTGAAGACATACACAGATAATGCCCAGGTACAAATTATCTTTGCTGTACTGGAACAGAACCAAGCAGGTGGTCATATTAATCTATGAACCCACTGCCCTAGTGAGGGATTAAGTGAAAGAAGAATAGAAGGATAATATAACAGCACTTGAATCTTTTACTGATGCAGGGGGACCACAGGGAGTTAGGCCAGTTAAAGAAGGTATCAAAATTTGCTGCCTTCTTATTAATTTGATAATTTCATGTACAACAGCTTGACTCTGTAACAGTTATTTCATGGAGACCCAAGAAAACACTAACTACAACCACCTAAAACAAACTGAAACACCAAACCAACACAAAAAAAAAAAAAAAAATTTCCTCCCTTCAAAACCTGAGAGCTCAAGTCTTATACAACACAGTCTGCAAACAACATACCAACTTTCATACCTTACATGCCTGCCTAGAACTTTTAAAAGAATTTAGATTTTCTTCCAGTCCTGAGCATAGTACTTCAATTTTAGTCTTGTAAACTTAAAAAAAAATGGGTATAGTTTAAAAAATATACTATTTTCATTTTCAGTATATAAATGGCGTAAACTTCTAAGAGAAAGTCCTGCTTTTATGAAAAAAAAAAAAATCACAAATCTGTGTCAGAAAAGAGATGGGCAGAACCTCTTCAACTCTTATTCCCATCTTCCATTGCTAAATAAACACTTCGGAAAAGATGTGAAAGAGATTATTTGCTGACACAGCACATGGAAAATTCATAAATGTAATGCTTCAAACAACACAGGGCAGTAATCTGAAACAGATTTCAAAACTTTTGAATGTTTCATAAATAGTTAAAAACATTTTCAAATTTGATACATGTTGTTTCACTATCATGCACTCCCTATAAACTTTGCTTACAAAATACTGAATTTGAATGATAGTTTATCAAACTGGACCTGTTGTACTGGTTTACCTCATCCTGCATACACACTTACCTGAGAAAAAGCAGTACTAACAATCAGTGAGAAGCATCAAGTGTTCACCCTTACAGAAATACCCAGTTTGATATTGAGAAATGAGGTAAGAAGAAACAAAAAGAAAGGAGGGAAGGAACAAAATTCTTCAGTCTTGACATTTAAATCTCAGACACGGGAGAATGTAACGTGTTCTTAGTCCACAGTGGGAAGAGCTATCCACAGATTCCTCACTGTGCAGAAGCACAGAAGCTAGAACCAGGACCTCATCAGACAGTTGAAAGAGAGAACAAAAAGAAAGTATGCTTGCACTAAAGCATATATATACTGTTCCAGCCAAAGAAGAAACACGAAACTTAGAGACAAAGTAGCAGTTAGGAGCACTGGTAACTTTCACACAAGAAAAATAAATTAAAGAATTATTATAGAGGCTAAGCTGGCAAAACTAAGGTATCCTGTGGATCATTACTAATCCATTAGAGAATAAAAGCACTTTTTCCTCAAATAATTGTTTTGAGTGCTTTTATGATTTCGTTTTATGCTACTGGCTCTTTTTCATCCTCATATCTAGAAGCTGAATATTATACCAGTCATTTAGGGGGAAATAAATGCATAGAACCATTCACAGGCTGCATTTTAAAAGGTATAGATTAAAATTCTGAGCTTTGGTAAAAAAATTAACTGAAGGTTAGGTTAGCTGGCAGGTTTTTTTTTTTTTAGTGATTGTCTACAATAATTACTTCTGTAAAAGCAGCTGTAAGACTTTGCCCTTATTTTACACCACCAGTCTACAACAGGGGGGAAGGAAAGAGAAGGAAATCCAAACTTTCCCCATCCAGAAGTCTCATACAATTTACCATTGATCTATATACCCAAGAGCCTGCTGGTCACTAATTAGAGCTTTTGTCACACAGAAAAATTTGAGTTCCACAAATTCTTTGAAAACAGTTTAAAGACATTATACATTGGGGTTCCAAAATTATTATAAAAAGCAATTGCTCTTATTAGATGCATATTACTTCTTAGCACAACCACTGTGTTTTGTTGTTTGTTGGTAGGGTTTTTTAACCGGCATTTATAGCCTGTCATTGAAAATACATCATAAGCCTTGAAATGAATGCTGTGTACATAAAAAGTAAATATATATATATATATATGTATATATATATATAAAAATTATTAAAGTCTAGACAGGTAGTAGTTTCTCTTCCATTTTTCTAAAACCACTGAAGAGGGAAGCAGAACAAACTGATTTTGCATCAGCAGCAGACTTCCCAACCAGCAGTTCATATTATGGTGAAAAGTTAAATTCTGTGATCTTCAGTTCTTTAATATTCTCAAAGCAAAGACAACGGGTGGGAAAGAATCAGTGACAATTAACATGTCTATCAAAGAGTTCAGTTTATGTCAAGCACAAAAATATTTTTTATAACATTGCAAACTATATTCTGCACTGTGCAAGCACCAGGGAAATTTCACATACCACATTAAATTCAATTTGCTGATTCTTTTCTGCTCTCTAACACTGAATAGTTAAAGACAAAAATTCTACCGGTATCTGACAATATGACAAAACTTATGGCTTGGCATTGAAAAAGGCTCTTCTCAAGCTATTTCAGTATGCAAGGCCAAGAAGCACACACAGCACACCAGCAACATGCTGGTATCAACAAAGCAAAGTCTGACATTGAGGCAAGCAAGAACAAAAATAATGTCTCTTATCATTGCAGAATGTCCTTCACTTCTTAAGCAACATGTTTCTCATCTGCAGAAGTAATCAAACTACTTATGCCTCCAGAAGTTGATTTTCGACATGCTTTTTCATGTGATAGCATTTAGAATGACAATTACTTATATAATCCATATTACTATTTTATCAAGTACTTTATTTTCACTTTCCTCCTCAATAACAACTAATACTACAACTGAAACTTCGTGATATCACCAAGATGTTCTTGTCTTTCTCCTCTCTCCCTGAGCAACCGTTTTTACTCTAGAGTTGCATAAATGAAAATTAATTCCCTTCACTACTTGACTATCCACCATTTAATCCCTCCATAGCAGTCCGAAGAAAAGGGAATAAAGATTTCATGACAGAAAGGATGAAAGAACAAGCAAGGGACTTCAGCTTGAACCAGATAGCTACACATTTACATTTCTTCAGCTAGGTGGAAACTTCTCCCTTCTTCTAGGTTTTTCTCTGAACAGGAAGTCAGTTCATGTGGACACACATAAACTTCAGATGTAGAACACAAAAGATTTTTTTATCAGGCGGTTGTTTTTTTTGTTTGTTTGTGTTTGGTTTTTTTTGTTGTTTTTTTTTTTTTAAAGGATTAAACAAGTTCTTAGTTTGGAAGAGTTTCCCACTTCTTTTGGTATTTAGAAACCTAAGCAATGTTTGATACAAGAAGTAGTGTACTTGTATCAGGCTTCCTCTCCAATCCCCTTTCCTGGCAATAAGCAGTTTACTGAGTTCCCGAGCTAACAGTTAGAGCTGCACAGTCAAATCTAATAGTCACCTCTCTAATCCCTTTCTGAACACATTTACACTTTCACCGCACATGACATTTTGCTCCAGTAACGTGGATGTAATTAAGTAGTTCACAAAGAGTATTTTCTTTTGTTTGCTGTGAAAACAGTAACTTATTTCTCAAATTTCCCTAGAGAAGAACACATTGAATGAAGGATGCAGTCATGTCTCAAAGTCGCCTGACTTTTATCAACCACCACTAAATGTCTGCAGCTACCAAAAATAACAGAAAATGTTTTCTTCCAACAAATCCAAACAATTTTCCATCATACTAAATATTTTCTCAGTTGAAAACACTGCATGCAAATAAAATATTACTAAAACATCTTTAGGATTTTCCTTAGTATTTTGAGACAAAACAACAAAAAGTAGGCTTAAGGTTTTCTTCCTTTACCTAGCGTATTCTCAAACACACAGAGGACAGAACTCTAGGAAAAACTGTTCTTACTGAAACAGTTTGCCAATAGATTAAAACAAACGTTAGTGCTAATGTGATACAATGGTATCAAAAATACTCTGAAAACAAACAAGAATTTAAAAAAAAAAGAAACCCACATAATTTTTAGAATGCATCACACTTCTCAAACACCCAAGTCTTGTACCCATCATAGTGAGCACACCATTTAAATCTAACATAAAGGAGCTTTACACAGGTATTTCAGTAATTCAGTTCTATGTGTTAGCCCACGTGCTTAAAGCTCCAGGCTGATTGGGCTGTTCCATACATGCGATAACCTCACTCCAAAGCCACTTAATAAATGAGTCTATATAGCTGATGAAACAAATTTTCAGCACTGCCAGCTAGCAAATCTTTATAATCAGATAATCTTCAAATTCTTTATTAAGGTCATTCAAGGGATTCAATAACAGGCAAAATGAAAAATTAAGCTGTACAAAATGTAAGGTTCTTGAATATGAGCTTGTTTTACTAAGCACGTATATTTGTCAGATAAACAGTATCAGAAGAAACCTCTTTCAGGAAATCTAAGTCTAAAGTTTTGGCATTTCCTCAAAAATTTCTTACAGTTCTTATTAAATGGATCATTATAGCAGACTTCCCAGGCAGATTTCTTATTTTCAGAGTCGAATAGCCTTACAAATAAAAGGGGCAAGAAGGCAAACAGTTCTAAAAACACTACAAAAAACGCAAGAAAAAAACTCAAATAAAATACAAAAAAACACATCAGATAATTATTAACCCTTGAAGGCCTTAAATATGACCAATAAGCTGGGAACACCAAAAGCACTTGCAGCTTTGAAGGTTTGAAAATTCATACCTTTATGAGGAAGAAACCTCTGCGCACAGAGGCCTCAACCACCAGGTCATGAGATAAGGACATTCTAGTAAAACCCATAAACCTGAACTAGAGGGAACTAAAGGTATCCCAGCACACCTTGAATAAGCCCAACCTTTTTTTCTCCCTCCCTTCTCTTCTCCACCTTCCTTTTTGCCCAAACTGTTTGCTCTGCCAAAAAATATAATTTTCTAACACCATTTTCACAAGCTAGACCTTATAGGTCCAAGTTTTCCAGGTGCTGTGTGGGTATTCTAGCTACCTTGTAAAAGAATTCCTTCCTTTTTCAGATACAAGCCATTTAACAGCTCACAACTGCTATTCCTGTGCAGAACAGTTTCTTCATTTACGGACATACAGATATATGCCGCATTGTCTATTTTAATGTTACCTACCAATAAGGATGTCAACAGCATGCGTATTCCACTTGCATCCTACTCAAATTTCCAGTGAAGTTAGTAGGGAGATCCGCATCATTCTTCAGGGTGTCTCAATTCAGATGCCAAACACCAGCATGCAAAAATGTCAACATTATTTTTATGGAAAAATATCATCAAAATCATAGTTTTCCCTAGACTGCAACTTTTTTTAATATTTCAGTGGATTCATTAGATGTGCTGTTATTTGTTGCTGCCACTTTTTGTACAATTTTCTAGCACTGATTAATAAGCTGAATTTTTCTTCAAGTGTTTCGGAAGCTCTCTCTCTAATGGTTAAGAGGAAATTCCTTCAAATGCAGGACCACTGGTCTAAGAACAGAGAAGAGATGACTGAAGATACACAAAACCTCTGAAAGACAGAATCTATGAAGGCTGGACATCTCTATCCTCCTTTAAGATAAATCCTTTACTGAAAAGTGCAGAGGGAGCATATGGACAAATAAATTTCTGATTAATGCATGCATTTAGGTAGTACTCTCTTATTTCCTAAATGTCAAAGTAATGTGAAAAAGTCCAATATTGAGACTAACAGAAGATGAAAGCAAGCCAGCTTCAGAAGAACAAACAAAAATTACACCTCAATCATTGAAAAATAGTTAAAACACACTAAGGCACTTGAAAGAAATACCATAAGAAAACCTCTGAAGGAGAAAGCAGTATTTATCACCTGTTGAAATATCCCATTTAAGGAAGTTACACATAGTCTTTAATTAGGCTGCTGGAGGGATAACTCTCCATAAACCTAACCACACAATTGTCCAGTCAGCGACATAAACTGCAGAGATGTCTCTCAAAGTAACACGTGTGCTGTTACTCACTAACATTAAAAAGCAAAGAATTAAAGCAGCACTTGTACAGCCATATCAACCATTTGCTTGCCTGGGATTCAAACTCCCACATTAATTCATTGAAGGCAAATACAACTTTGCCTTGACTTGGAAAAAGAGAGCTATTATTTCACTGACCATAATCCTAAGCACTAGGAGGGGATTTTCCACTTACTAATTTTACAGCAAGGATACTAAAAGGCAAAACTCCTGCTCCATTTCCCTTCTCTAAGTTTTGTTTTTGTTGAAACACTAAATCAGGTGAAGAGAGAAATGGCCAAAATCAGTAATAATATACTATTGCACTTGATGAATTATGGTGAGAGAAGAAAAATGAGCAAGATGCTTTACAGCACTGATACTCTGATGAGGAAAATAGGTAGAAAAGTTATATAAAGTTTGACTATCTATGTATGGTTAAAATTCCAAATGCTCCACTTTTTTGCCTCTCTATTGCTCAAGGCAATATGCAAGTCCAAATCTTTCATGATTTAAACCAGGCATGACTTTGCTAGGAAGCACTTTTTCTAACAGCTGAAGTTTCAAACTTTAATTTAGCTCTCTGTTTAGTCCATGTAATCTTTTAAAATTACAATATATAGAAGTGGTTAGCAGCAAAAGTCAACAGTCCCATCAAGGAAGATGGCACACATTTAACACCAAATAAGGTTGCTTACAAGTTCAAGATTTTGTGGTTAATATTTCCACAGAAATGTTCTACAGGGTCTCTGAAAAACTGCTTTGCAACAGATATAGTTTTATGAGTCAAGTCCCATTACCTTTCCCTGGTGACCTTAAGAATGCCCGGGAACCACCTGCGTCACGGGTTCATTGGGGTGGTTTTTTATCTCCCCTATCTAGCCATTCAGGTCTATATGAAAATTAGAAAACACAGTAAAATATAAACACACCATTGAGATGGATGCTAAAGAAATTAACATTAAAAAGGAAAAAATCCTCATCAGAAACATAAAGTTAATCACTGGGAACCAATTCCCCTGTGCAAACAGGGAGCTGCAAATGAGAGTGTCTATAACCCCTGAGATGATGAGATAAGCCATGTTCTGTCCATACTCAGTAATAACTTAGAAAACCTTTGCACTCAGTTCCTCAGGTTTTTTCTCTAACAGGTTTTGAGGGCCTGCCCACCACATGAGCACAACACTGGCTATTACATGAATAAAAACAGACTATAGGATACACACTAGACTCAGAGAAGCTGACATCTCCAAGCATGTAACTTTACTATGAAAGTTATTTTCACTAACAAACCTTTATGACTTTCAACATCTACTCTAAAATAGCATTTTAAGTTGACAAAAATGCAACAATTTGCAATACACTGGCATAACTATGCTATTACAACGAACTAGTGTGGTCAGTTTTATACAGCACACAGTATGGTGCTAGGATTCCAATACACGAGGACATCCTGGAACATGCAAGGAAGACTACGGTCATCTGGCTGCTGGAGAACATCAGCTGCACCTACATGCATATACAGATGAAGCCAAAACAGCTTTTACAGCTGTTGTGAAACTGGAATATGAAACACAGGAGAACCCAGTATTTCTACTGATTTATCGAGTTAGAGTTCAGCATTCATTATGATGAAAAGCACATTCTGCCTTCAAAAAATGAGGTATTTGTATGATCTAACAGCATTCTACCCTTGAGAAATTATATAGCAAGGAACAAAACCAGATTTCCAGGAAAGAGCCTCTGCTTAAGTTCTTTTACTTGAGAAATAAACAGGAGTGTTTCCTAATAAATTTAGCATCAATTTCAAGTTTACAGCACAAATACAAGCTGCAACAGTGTTGTTTAAGAGAAGTCACCCAAGTAGCCTTTCAGCTCAAGGGCTTTTTTTCTAAATAAAACAGACTTCATATACACCACTTCCGAGGTACCTCTCCACATGTGCCTGAAACCAAGTACCTACACAACATACAAATAGTCAGAGAAGATGCCAATATCACATGCAAACCATTTTCAGATTCACTTTCAAAAATTTCAGCAAGCTCTACAGGATGTTCTGTCCCATATTTCTCCCACAGATATAAGCTCTCCTTAGTAAGACAATTTTCAAGAAACAAACAAATAAAAAGATCTAGCCAGAGTTGGATAAAGAAAGTACATAACTCCAGCAAACCATATCCTACCTCCGACCAAGTAAAAGCACAGAGAAATTAAAAGTCTCAAAGTCTCCTAAAAAAAAGTGGGGGTTTTAGACAGCATCAGATTAATTTATAAAAAGGTTTGTGTTCAATTCCAAACTTGTGCACTTAAATTTTCATTATTCTGCAGTCGGTCAATTCTTCCCCCCCGCTTTACTTTTAGCTACAAAACAGGAGATAAACCTTCCCTTCCTTTTCCAAGGGCCCCATATCACCTAATTTAATGTCTGACTGAAGCACGAACTATGAACTGGCACAACACCTAGTCCTAAATCTGACATTACCCTATCATCTACAAATCCTAAACACTTAATGTCTGGCAAAACTACAGTATTCCCAATAAATACCACCAATCAAAAATCAGTCTTAATACTGGGTCTCCTTTAATTCTTGACATATTACATGCAGACATTTCTGTGGCTCATTAAATTTACACATAAAAGATAAAAAACAACAGATGAAACCCTGAGAACAAAGCCTTCTCACCTCTGTTACTCTTCCTACAGAGAGTCATAACTGGAGCAGATCTCTATCCTGGAAATTGGATTTCAAATTTACAAGGCATATCGTTGTCCCAAGGCGGCCTACTCAATTCATTGCCTTTTATGAAAACATTTTTAATAGATAATGATGCACAAAGAATACGCCTAGTTCCTCAATAGGTATTTAACTGGCCCAGGAGAAAGAGAAGCCCGGACAAAATGAAAACGGCACCAAAGAGTCACCTTCTGCCCTTCCCATCTGTAAATGCCAGCTTCATTCTCCGTACTTCAGGAGGAGGTGGGGCTGGGAAACAGTTCTTTCTGAAGTTCCACCCTTCTTTACAGATGCACAGATTTCATTAATAGTTAACTGGTGACATACAAGATTAACTTACTCTGGTATTCGTAGCCTTCCATCCACGCTTGTCCCATGGTAAGCAACAGCCCAGGGCAACTGCTTACAAATATTTTCTGCACCATGACACAGTACCCCAAGACTTGCTTTTCAATCTCTTTGTCCCACTAACTAGCTCATTTCAAAACAGCAAAACTCCAGTCAATTCTTCTGCAAGCAAAAGGAAAAAAAGGGTGACTGACAGGCTGTTGGGCTGATAACCAACACTCCCTCTCAAGGGTCCAAAATGCAGCAGCCAGATCAATACTTACATGTTCTTCAGTTTAACAGACTCTGGTGAACTCACTTTGAGTTTCACCATCAGTAGACTACAGGTTCTAGGCTTGTCACACAAGTAAATTGGAAAGCTCTTCAAAAGAAAACCACTCCCCTTAAAGAGCTGACCTTACTCTTGTTCAAGTTAATGTCTTGACAGGTGCTCTGGAACAACCACCAGAGAGACTCTCAAGTGTAAGGTCTCCTTAACTGTGAAGAACTTTAAACAAGAGAATGCCTATAATAACAAGGCCCTCTGGGCCATACTGTCATGTGTTTCAACATATAAATATTTGAAGCCATTTAACATCCAGCAGTATTCAGAGACTTCAGTGATAAAGAGCTTTGTGAAACTGACTGGCACTTCAACAATAAACTCCATTTAAGAGTCTGCCCAATCTGTCTAATTGCTTACCTCTCTTGCAGGAATAGCATGCCATTAAGGTTTGTTGATTAAGATTTGAAGGTACTTTGAAGATTTACTGTACTATACAACCACTAATTATTATTGTTCATACCTCCATTTGGTTGGGAGAAAAATAGCTATGTGCCAAACAATTTCTCTTCCACATGTAAAAATAAAAATGTTTGCTCTGCTGTGCTCTTTAAAAAGTAAACAGATAATAGACTGCATTTCAGTAAAATATAGCCCTTCTTTGAGATACTCACTTTATAAGAACTATACAGCTGAAAAAGATCCTACCACAAAGGATAAAAAGCAAAGGAACACAACAAGTTTCTTCCCATTGGAATAAGCAAACGCAACATTTGTGCCTTGGGAACTTCCCACTCACAGGAATGCAATCTCCTCCCTTTCCTAGGCTTCTTCACTACTTCCCTTCAAGGCATCCAAAATGACAATGCTACACACAAGTTATCACAGGCTTGTGATGACCAGTGGCAGGGATTATTTACCGCTCATCCACACAGCCCGTTTTTACTTTCAAGGGCCTGTGAAGCTGTGAATAGACTCCTGGATCGCATCCTCTCCATAGGCTCTCTTACTTATCCTGATGAAAATACATGCCGTGCACTCACTCATTCCTTAATATTCAGCTCATCCTTCTCATAGATGCTTCCTTGTTTCATGCGTGCTCTTCCATCCACTCAAGTGTCCTTGAGCCTGTGGTTCTCAAAGCCTCCAATTCCACTCAACAATAGTCTCAGAATAAAGAGATTTTTTTTTTTTAATTAAGCTGTTATAACAACACCCCGTCATGCAGCCTGTCTCCTTTTACATCTGGTATATTCAAAAGTATTTACTTTTATTATATCTTTAACTTGAAAAAACAACCAACCACACTCTGAAGAGAAAAAAAATCATTACAAAAACCTTAATGTAAAGAAGGTTCAATTTTTTTATCACGCACGAGCAAAAGAAAAGTCCCATTATGGAAAAAATACATTTCATGGTTTTTTCTAGTCACCTGACAGGATTGTTAGGTTAAAAAGGAGTAATAAAATATCTTTAAAAGTTAGATTGCATATTTTTCTCTCTCTTAGTGTCATTGACTTCTTTCTTTAAATTGTTGCTTATATTTTAAAGCTGTTTATGGAAAGACATGCCTGTTGCCAAAAAGACACTCCAAGTGAAACACATATGCTCCATGTGAAAGCTGAATAGATAGGTACATTTGATAGCATTAGGAGTGGTAGCAAATTCTCTTGTAACTGCACTACCATAAGATTCTATAACTAGATTTACTCTTTCCTCATCGGTATTTCTTGCACAAGAACCAAATTATTTAAGTTGTTTTCCTATTTGTATCTCTATCCTGATTGATTCTAACTCTTGCAGAAATACCTTTAAAACATATTTCTGGTCATCCAAACACAGACTTGCACAGGCAAGTCAGAGGTCTGGTGTTTAATTTGAACACAGGAAGCAGTCCTGCTCTGGAAACATTACTTTGGGTATTAAAGGTCATCAATTCACTAACCTGAGCCCAAACAAATGACCTGGGAGTCATGACACCTCCAAAAATACATATTCAATGACTGCCTTCTCACATGAAGTTAAGCCCCCAGGAAAATGTCTGTGTATTCTGACTCAGTTTTGCTGTACAGTTTCATAAAACACGTTCTCTTCCCTGAAAAGGCTTCATGAACTGATCTTGGTTACTGCCCCGGCTAGTTCCACATGCAAAGGCTTTCATATTCCTTTCTCCAAAACTCACACCTTAATAAGATGGCTAGACACAGATTACCTGCAACCAACCTTACAGTTTCTATGTCCTACATTTACTTCTGATCCTAAACCGGTTCCCAAATGTTTCCCTAGTAAACAGGAGGGGTACAGAACAGCTCCTGGCAGTTCCCTATGAAGTCACTGCCTTTGTTGTTTTAAACATGCAATTTAAAGAGAATGACACAATCTAGAATATGAGAGAGATTATCCTGCGGTCTGCGGAGGTGTCGATTGCTGGAAGACAAAAAGCCAATGAAACCTACGCTATTTCTCATCGCCGGCCGACAGATTTATACTTCGTTTCTGCTCCTCCAAAAACGTTAATAAGGAAAAAAGTTTTCCCCTCTGTTAAGAAGTCCAGGGGTGGGGGAAGCTGCTTTGTTTGGCTGGCGCAAGCAAAAAGCCTAGCCCTTCTCCGCCGGTAGAAGCGTGTCCCGCTGCTGCCGAGAGCCCAGGTGGACCCTCGGGGACCCGGGCAGGCGATCCAGCGGGAGCACTAACACCACCCGCCGCTCCCTGCGGCCTTTCTCTCCCTCTCCCGCACCTTGCCGCCGGCACCCCCGCCACCCTGCGAGAAGCGGGGCCAGGCGGTCAAACATCCACCGGCGGCCATCCCTCCCTCGGGGACAGACCTTTTCTCTGGAGGCCGCCGCCAGGCTCTCCCCTGACCTGGGAGCGGCTGCGCCGGGCTCTCCGGGAGCCACGAACCTACCACCGCTCCAGAGCCGCCGATCGCGCACGGAGGGAGGCAGTGGAGAACCCAGGAGCCCGAGGAGCCCGAAGCTTCGACCTCCCGCGTAGCAAAGCTGTGCTCGGCCCCTGCCAGGGAGCGCGGACAGGCAGGCAGGGAGCGCGGAGCAGCATCTCCCGCCCCGCCGGCCGCCAGCCCCGCCGCGGAGGGGACGGGAGGGGTGGTGCTCCCCGCCCCGCGGCTCCCTCCCTCCTCCGTGCTTCCATCCCTCCTTCCTGCTGTGCACGGCCGGCCCTCCGCCAGCAGCCGCCCCTCCGAGCGCCCCGGTACCCACCGAGGCCACCCGGCCTCGCCGGCCCAGCCCTGCCCTGCCGCTGCCCGCTCCGCTCCACGTCTCTCCGCCGGTCGCTGCCCCTCGGGGCCGCCAGCAGCGAGGGAAGGCGGGCACACACCGCCCACGGCCGACGCGCCCTCCTTTTTTCCTCCCTCCTCCCCCTGAGGCGGAGGGGTAGATGCTGACACACGCCCGGCTCCGCCCGCTCCCGCAGTGCCCGGTCTAAGCCGGCCCCGGCCCCTTCCCGCCCTGCCTCGAAAGTCACTCGTGGGGTAGAACGTCAGTCCTGGTGTCGGCAGCCTGTTCTTGGCCCCAAAGGCGTTTGGTTTGGTTTGGTTTGGTTTCCTCGGGGGTGATCTTACTTCTGGCTGCTCTCCATCCTTGCAAGTCTTGGTCCTCAAACTTAAACAAAAGCCGTAAAGGCAAAGCTTTCAAATGAGGGCCATTGTTTGTAGCCTGTGAGACAAACTGCGGTGAAGAAAAGGTCCACTTGATGATGTGAAAAGTTGATTTTTATTTTTTAATTTTTTTTTAATAAGGCTCCTTTTTCTCTTATGGATGGGAAATCCACTGTGGGGACCTGCTGCTCACCTATGCAGTGGGGCTGGAGCCTCTCCGGTGGGTTCCTCTAGGGTTTCTGCAGTAGCTCCCTCCTGTGTGGAGACAAGACTATGAAAGAAAATAGTCACACGATAGGAGAAGTACTTTTAGTTGCAAAGAATACTGCCCCCACATGTGTGCCCCCGAATTCAGGCTATGTGAAAATGGACGATTTCAGAATTATGTTCTGGAAGAGTAATTCCTACTTTAAATAAATAAATAAAATTTTGTGGAAACAGTTGCTTTAGAAACAATAAGAAATGTTTGGCTGTAACTGTTTCATAACTAAATACCTAACTAAAGTATTAAGGACTCGGCATGAAAGTGACTCTACCATAACTAATCGTGTCAGTGATTTTGTGTAAGTCATAACAAAAATAAAGATGATGTGTAGAACTAATTTACATTGTAAGAGGCTACAGTAACCTGAGATGTTGTTAGTTATGTAATTTAAATATAATTTTCTTGTACTACAAGTTCCCTAAGTTGATAAATATCTACTTTTATTTTAAGGTGAACTGGGTATATTGTATCAATGTTTCCAACAAGAGCTCATTTTGTTCTCTTTATGTTTATGCATTCCATGGCAAGGGCCCACCTCCTCATTCTGCATGTTAGTGTCTTACTGAAATAAGAGGGGTTTTTATAGATGTTAATGATCTGTAATAGATTTTATCCTAAAACTCTACTTCCATGCTTCAGATCAATTTACAGTGGCTGTAAATTTACCTGTATTACTGTATGTTCTTGTCTTCTTTACTTTATTTGAAGATGGGGCACAAAAGGAACTCTTTGTAGGAATATGATTTTTTTCAAAGATACATTATTAATTTAAGTAAACAAAATGACTGGGATTTACAGATATGTTAAAACCCAACACACATAAGAGGGCAATATTGTATACTTCCACTAAAATATGCCTCTGAATACAGAAGTCTCCTCTTCAGAGAGTCACCTCTCTTAAAAGACTGTACATTTGATTATAATTTACTTTCCTCTAAAGAAGATTTAGTTCCTCATTCTTCATTCTGCTAATGAGCATGTTTGGGACAGACTTTTCCTTGGCCTTGTAAATGTATGTGAATGCCTTAACAATTATCTCATTAGACTATTTGATTACTTTTTTTTAATTAAACATCTTCAACAAGGAAACTTAAGATCAATGAAACAAGGAGCTTAAGATCAATGAAAAATATAATTTCCATCTTCACCTACTATGCATTTTACGTGGATGCAAATATATGGAAAACATTGTCATAACTTTAGAAACTTCTTACATCACTGACTAAAACGAAGACATAGAACATTGTGCACAAAGACTGAGCTGCTCAGAAAGAAAGAGCAAAGAGAAATAGCTACCACAAAGATGATATTTCTGAGAAAGATCAAGACGGTACAGCGACTATCTGGGATTTTCAAAAGTTACAATTAATTTTGGGCATTTTCCAGTTTTGGTGCACAAACATGGACCTTATTTTCAAAAAGTATAGAACAAGTGACATCTGAAGTTTGGCAGCTTGATTCACAAATCTCTTTAGAAACTATTGGCCATTTTATGTTCTTCGGCTAAACGATAGTCAAGGGATAGGGAGAACACTGCCTACAAACATTTGATAAGGCTCAATGCCAGTGGGAGGAAGTTCTTTTGGCCCCCATCTGCAGTGAAATCCATCTGTAGGCTAATGCCAGCGAAATTTGAAGTGAGCTTGTTGGCCCTGTATTGGTACAGGTGCAGAAAAAGAGACCTGAAATACATTTGAGAGTATAGTTACATAAATACCAAGTAAAAAAAAAAAAGAAAAAAAAAAGGGAGTTTGCTAGGGAAGTATTTCTTTCATCAAGTCTTACAGGTCTTGAGGACAATCTTCAAGAAAATCTAATTTACAGAAGCTAGTTAGCTTTAGATACTTAAAACTAGACTGGTTGAAACAGTAGTAAATATACAGTAGAGAACAATCTTGCCCAGACAGAATCTACTTGTTCAAACTGGTTCTTTCTACATTTAACTTTGGAGTCTATCTTAATGAAGATTTTGTTTGGGAATATTACAGTCAAGAGTTAAATCAGACCAGCAGAAGAGAGACATTAAAATGTATAGGGAGAGTAGGAGAAAAGGACTTGGTTTTATTTGAGATTTGAAATGAGATGAAGGGTCACCGAGCCTGAGAAACACACAAAGGCTGTTCCAGACTGCAGCTGGTTTTGAAGAAAAGGCTCTCTTTCAGATCAACAGAAGCTAGATTGTGTGGAGGGACAAACCAAAGTCTAGACAAGTTGCCAGGGAGCCAGAGGGGCACAGAGAAGAGATTTATTTTTTTTTCCAAAATTGTAGCCTTTCTATAATTTCAAAATTTCTATACTTCTATAATTGATGACTCTCAGCTGACCAAAGTTTAAATGCCAAGCAGAGAGGCTTTTGAATATTCCTCTGTTTTAGCTCTCCAACATGTAAAAGCATTGTTGTTATCTTCAATGAATTCACTCTTGCTGTAACACAACTTTGCATCATCATGTGTGCAAGTGCTAGTACAACTTTTGCTGAACACAGGAAGAGCTTCTTAAACAGAGCATTTTAAACAGAGAAGGTGCTGATTGTACAAATGACAGTTCATATATCTTGCCATGATCATCAGTACTCGCATGTCAACAAGAAATTCTGCTTATCTATTGGTAAATTCTGTAATTTGAGGCTCATCCTTTATTTTTGTTTTTAACTTCATGCAATGAAAGTTGCACAATTACAGTTTCAGTAGGTGGATGTCTACAGGCAAACAATCTAATGTGTTGTTCCAGTGTTTACAGCTTGTGCACTATTTTATTACTTCCTGAGCTGTTCGAATTACTAAGGATACGCATGTAACTTTTCCTGCTTAATCAAATCTCACTTTGTTAAGGTTATAGAAATTACTGGAAACTAAGTTTTTCATATCCATCTTTAAGAACTGCATAGGTTTGCTATTTTTGACTAGCAAACCAAATCATGCCAATTCAGATGCATGATCTTAAACCTAACAAATGGGGATGGGAACTGAATGTATTAATTGCAGCACTTTTCATTAAAAGGTAGCAAAGCCAGTAAAAGTTAACAAACCAAGTTAACATAACCTAACTTTTTTTTTTCAGAACTTTTTTGCCACTGATTGTAGGCATCTGTAAATTTATTTTTCAGTTTCTGTCACGAGAGCATTCACTCACATTGATAGCATGTCATTGATAGCACTCACACTGGTTGTAGCAATAGTGTAACAAACTCTCTGGTCCTGAAAATTCTGCTCAGTATTTTTTTAAATACCTTTTGTGTTCCCAATGCCATCATTCCACAGGCAATATGTGGGTTGTTGCATTGATGTTATAGTGACCATAATCTGGCTCTGTAGGTGACAAATATTGTGACTCCTACTTACTTATAAACCATTGTAATTTACATTTCTACTCATATTACTCTTATGTAAGAATAAAGATTATTTTAATATACTTTTTAAAGTGCTACAAAACTTGGCTTTTAAATTCTATGTCCTGGAATATCTTATGATAGTTTTTTACCTAGTGAAACCAAACTTATTTTGTCAAACTAAAGGGACTGAGTTTCACCCCAGAAGTTAACAAACTTTTCACACAGTTATGCCCACTGAAGTGCATTAATTTTATTGGAATATCTAGCTGTACATGCTTTTGCATCGTTAACTGGAAATTGGTTTTGAAGTGTAAAGGAGATGGAACAGTATGATGGGCAGTCTTCATGTTGCTTTTGTACTATGTATTTCCACAACTAGAAATATAAACAGAATTTCTAACAGTCATTAGCCCCAAAGAGAAATTTCTTTAGTATCCCCTGTCCATAAATTACTTTTAGAACAAGCAGAGACAGAAAAAAGTTTGCAATAGAAACACGCCCTTGGAAAAGTTTCTCACTTCTTACAGATGGGTCATTGTTTAATCCTCATGAAGGAAACACTTTACAATTGGGGTGAAGTGTAAATGAATTGCTTAATTTTAAATTTTGGCTTTATAATCCTAATTATATATTTTTATGTATGGCTGGTAATATTTTGGCATCTGTAATTCCCTCCCCTTGGAGCTTTCAAAGCAGGTCACTATATGGATTTGCTAAATCTCACAATACATGGAAAGGTAATGTTATTCATATTCCAAAAAAGGAAAAGTTGAGGCATGACTTTGATATATTCAGGGTGACACAGGAAACTTCTTGCAAAGTGCTGGAAGTTTTGTCTTTCAGTCCCACACTCTTACCACAGGAAGAGCTGGTATTCCAGAAGGAATCAGACTCTTGCTTAGTGTCTGGAAGGTTTTCCTCTGGCTACACATAGCAATAGTTATTAATCTATTTTCACTTCACTACCTTTCATAGTATATCCTGTTTTTTTTTTTTTTTAATTTAAAACATGCCCTTTTCTCCCTGCAACTGTGGAGACTGTCAGGTAAAAGACTATCTTATTTAAATTTCAAAGGGCTTCTTTGTAAAATACTTCCTCATGGTGGAACCACTAGTTAATGCTATTAAGTAAAATCTTTACTCAGCATGTTTAAAAATTACAGGGCATTACTCACAAGGAGCATTTCAGGCTACATTTGCAAGCAAATTTAGTGTGTACAGAGAATGTGTGTGCAGTCAGAGAATAAGAATGTTCTGATCTTTTGAGTAACTTCCGTTGTTCTGAGGTTGCCACTCTTTGGCTTGACACTAACTAATGTACACGAGCCACCTAAAAATCAAAGAAACTGTATCTCATTCCTTTTGATTGGCCACTTGTATTTTTAAGAACCCAAGCATAAAATGTACCATGTACACTTACTTATCACATGACTATTTACAGTCTAACTACTTTGCACTCATGGAATGTGTCTTATTATGTCAATTACAATCAGTCATTATCATTACCCACACAACTGTGGCTGAATCCATTAAGAGGAGAAACAACAACACAGAATCAACTGCAGCAACATGGTGGTACCTTCCTTTTCATAGCATCATTAAAGTCACCAAGCTCTTTGATACATCCTCTTGACCCAGTCAGCCACGGCACGATATCACTAGTGAACAGAGACAGAAGTGCACACCAGCAAAAGCACCAAGTGTTCTTGTATCATGCACCTGAGACAGCACATACACACTAAAGAGGTAAGGCAAATTCCAGCTTTAGCCACTCCTTCTGCCTGGTTCAGTCTTGACATAAAGATTGAAAGCAAGAGCTGAAGGGGCTGGATCCACAGGTCTGAGCACTTCACTGAAATCCAAGTTTCTGGGGCTGAGCTGCTATGTGTCCAGGGCCCATGGAGGGAGATGTGCCTGGGAGGGCTGGGTGAAAAGCCTGTGACAGGAGAGCAGAACCAACTAGAGTCAGAGCATGGGTTGGTGCCACAGTCTGAGGACCACGTAAGGGAGCTGGCAGACAGACAGGCTCGAGGCACGGGGTTTGTCTGCCACACTGGCAGCACCTCTGGAGGCAGGCACATCTGTGATACACACGGAGTTGGGAATAGGAAAATCTACTAATTCAAGTGTCTGCCCTGTGTCTGGACAAGAAAATCCGTGCCATGACATTTGAATGGCAACAAAACAGAGCCACCAGTGAGACAATGTCTGTCTTTTATTACTGTTGGTGCAAAGAATAATCTCACTCTAAAACAATAGCCCTCAGAGATGCTTTTACAAGTGTTTCATTTCTATTTCAGTGGAAAACACATAATTTTTTTTTGTTCCTTGTGCTAGTATTTGATTGCATTGTCCATATTTCTGTGTAATTTATCTAATTTATCCCACTGCATAGAAATAGAAAATAATAGTGCCCTAGGGCAGGCACACTTATCACAAATGAAAATATGTTGAAAATATTGCACAACTACAAATAACACTTAGTCCCCTCTGATACATATCATAGTCTACCTGAGCTCAGAATTGGGAAACTGCTATTATTTACAGGGAAAAATATTAGCATATGTTTTTCCAAAATGTATTTTCTGACCCTCAAGTACCAAAAGTCCTTAGAGAAGTATCCTGACACACTTCAAGAACAGCAGACAAATAGAGGGTGTGTAACACCTGTTACTAATCTCTTGTTTTGGAAAAGAAAAAAAAAATCAAACCCAAATGCAGTCTGACCAAATCTAACTTACTTGGTTTGTGTGACAGTTTAAAATGAAGCTTAAGATATGGGGACTAACATATACGATGGGATCAGATGCTGATCCAAACCCTTAGCTGGATGCGACTGGGGACAATTCTCTTTTCTATTACAGGAAACTATTTGGCATCAATTGTTTCCTTTACAACTTCTAAATAGACTCATTGTCTCCAAGGCTTATCAGGGAGAGATTTAAACAAGCAAATTTCACCATATGTTCTGCACATGCAGGAAACAAAATATGAAAGAGTATATTTTTTATTTCTTATTTTAATCTCAGTGAACTCCTCATTGCTAGATAACTGTAGCAATATCACCAGAGTAAAAGAACCAAATTTTTAAAGCTGTGTAATAATGGGAGTAAAACCATAAATTATTGAAAGTTATTTTATCTGAAGATCGCCGAAAATTTGAAGAACTTATATTTCCACAGTTCCTGGCAAAATATATTAATATTTTTAAAAATAGTCTTAAAGATTTTTATTTCCTGCTGGTATGGCTGCCTTATTCCAATATAAGCAATGTATTTTCTCTAAAGAAGTTTGAGAAGTTCCATTATTATGTTGTCATTTTTCTTTCTTCTAAGGAGAAGCAGACATGACATTACTTGATTTTAATATGAATAAACTATCTTCTTTTTGACAAGGCTGTTTGTTTTAAGTGCATTAGTCTACTCCAATGCCAGTGGCATTTGTTTGTCTTCCTACCTAATTCTTCTGATGTTCAAATATGGTATGAAGCATATTCTGTTTTAGAAGATAGGATGCAATCTGGATTTTCTCTGAAGGGAGATGTTTCAAGCAAGCTAATTTACTGATACTGCCATAAATACACTAAAGGCAGTGGAGCTGCACTGATTAACTATGCCTGTTAAAGCTCAGACTGACATCTGTGTTACCATGAGTTGTGTAAGAGTTTCAGAGGATATTTTTTATGACACTGCTGGAGAACTTTCTATTACAGAATGCTAGCAAAACAATAATCCAAAAGCAGATATTTTAATGTACTTTCTCACCTGTAACTGGCTTAACACTGTAGATACTCTATTCTGTCTCAGAAACATGCTTTACTGCAAACCACTGACTGTTCCACAAACACTTTAAATCAAGTGTTTAAATCTTCAAGAAAAGAAATCTGAAACTCAGCTGATTTTGTTAATTTTATCTTGGCAATACTGCAGAATGAAATGTATTTCTTTACACGAAGGACTACAGCATCTGATGCACATCTGTTCTGCTCTGAAGAAAACAAAGCAGCTCCCTTTTCACTATTCATCTTTTTCATTGTTAAAGCAAATAATGAACAAAATCAGATAATCTAAGAAAGGTACATGAAATTAGCATACTACTTAATCTTTCAGTTTAATATCTTGCTTTCTGCATGCCTGTGTGTTAAGCCTGCTTTTTTATTTACATAATAGGCTTCAAGTACTTGCAGTGAAGCTGCACTTCTGTGGGGCAGCTGGCACACCATTAACATGAACGCTGTGACCAAAACCTCTATTTCCTCCCACACACCAGAACAGACAGCTTCCTGGAACAACACCATGGTCCTGTAATGTTATTTAAATAAACAGAGAGGTGTGGCTGAAATTCTGGTATTATTCACACAAAATATTGTTACATATGTATTTCCTCTGTACCATCTTTTATTTTCTTTGCAGTTAAACTTACCTGCAGTCTCTTTTTAGCTCTTGCGTGCTTTTAGCATCCATAAATGAGTTAATAATAAATCTCTTACCTCTGTTTCTTCATTTTGTAGGCATGCAAGCTATCTCTTTATAATTTGTAACGAGTTGATATCCGACTTCACAGATTCTTAACTACAGGGAGGTCCAGGCAAATTTTAATTCAGACTGTGTGCAGGATAATAAAAATTTGCATCATCAGCATAACAAGTATTTTAATGAACATCTTAGTGTTGCTATTTGCAACACCTTTGACAATTTTGTATTTCTGATAAAAATATCAGAAGAGAGAAGAGGAAGGTGATTGGTTTTCTGGACATGATTTTGACAGGTAGCCATCTTGGGAAGTTTAGCTCCAAATGTAGGAGACTGAATTTGCAACTTGTTTAAGGTATGCTCACAGATGACCAGTCCTGATTTGTAGCACTTCTACTAAGACAGTGAAGAATCACAGAAAGTAACACATGAAGTAGGAGCATAGTAGGAGTATAGATCCCAAAATCAACATCCTGACAGCCTATATATATATATATATCTACCTCACATATAAAATGTTAGTTATTAAAGCAACAGGACACACTGTGTTTGTCCTGTTTGTGCCAATTGATTTATCTTTGATTAAAAAAGCAATGTAGATAATTTTGCAAAAATCTAATGTTAATATAGAATGAGTTTCATATTTTCCTCCATAAAACTTGATTTAATGTCCTGGTGGTGTTGAAACTTCAGAATGCTGTTGCAAGCGTTAGGCATTTCATTCATGTCTACCTAGTATCCTAACCAAAGTCGCAAAATAACAAATGACCAAGATAAAACATGAAAAGCATTTAATATTTTTTAGACTGAGAGTACCTTCTTATTTCCATTCTAATTATATCTTTCATTTAAAAAATGTTACAACTTTGTATAAAAAAGTATTTATGCACAGATTTTGGAGGAAAACCAAAGTGAGTTCTGGTTGTAAATGGATTTAATCAGTTTTAAAAAAAATTGTAATGAAAACAATAAAGTGAGCACAGTCAACATTTTTATACTATTCCTTAATACCAAAGTACTATAAGAGAAACAAAATAGAATTAACCCTGGCAGTAAATTGTTTTCTACTTCAGTATATTATTCAATCTTCAATCATCTTGTCAAGAAAGTGGCTTAAAATATTGTATCCTGTCAAATGTTCACCACCAAAAGCCACAGTATTACCACAATATGGAAACTAATTATATACAGTATATCTAAATTGCAAGGCAAAGTATTTTTTATTTGCTTTACTATTGTCCAGAGTGTGATTGCCAAACATGACTGCACTGTGTTTGATAATAATAATACTCTTGAAAAGCAGTGCTTGAAAGTGCATGAAGCGGTCCACATGACGATTCTATGATTTTAAAGACTTGCTTTTATTTTCAATCACATACATATAGTAGTTATTCATACAAAGAAATTTTTAAATCTTGTGTCTTTTTGGTTCTTTCTTCTGAAAAAATATTATTAGTCCAGGATAGAAGACACAGGTAAGTAATTTACTGAAATTATTATATTTTTCTGAAAAGTCTGTTGGCAGTTGGTGGTTCGGGAAGCAGAGAAGGTGATGGGGCTGCCAGACTCTTACCCCACACTGCTGTAGAGAAGCGGTGCATTTAATCCTTCCTGAAAAGGAACTGTCCTTAAATGCACAATTAAACTGTGCATTTAACTCACACCTGAAAATATCAGTCACTATCAGTAAAAAAGAAAAATGAGCCAAAACCACTTGAGCTGCTATTTTACTTATTTTACAGAAAATAATTACATTTAGTCTCAGCAGTTAAGCTGTTTCTTTCTCCACCTCCAGCTGTATATAAGGCTTGACCTTGATTCTGGCCCTGTTCAGCCAAATCTCCTCTTAGACAATGAAGGAGGAGTTTTTGCTTAAAGAAGGGATACAATCTTGGACTTGTGTGAGTGGTGGTAGTACAGGAGAATGTACACATGAGGTCTCAGGTGCAGAATGACTGCAGCAAGTACCTGAATTTCATTTTCTCATTGAGGTTTTAACTCTATGCTGCTCTGGCATCTATGACTGAGATGAGTAGGAGGGTAATGCATCACACCAATGAACTCTGCTCCTACAACATTTTTGTGCTGAAAGGGGAGAATGAATTTTTAGTGTATCAAGAATGTGGAGGGAAAGTGTTAAACTTTAAAGAGTACTTCATAAGATAAAAGTACACCTCCCATACTTTTATCACCATCACATTAGTTCTTTTAATTGTTATTTTAAGTCCTGCTAAGCTGAAGAACAGTAATTTTCTTTCTCAGCCCTAGGAGCTGCCTGCCTTGGTCTTTAAAGTCTGAAACTCTCTCAGTGGGTAGGTCAAAACTATGTGAATTAGTTAGAGAAGGGCTCCCCCAGGCAAACCGTAGACTAGTTCTTAGTCTGTGTGATAATAAACATTCCAGTTCGCATTACTGAACCTCAGGGAAAACATCATGCACCAACCTACAATTTGAATTATTTGACATCAAAGGCCACAACTCCCAAAACAGCAATTGTTCTCAAAGCCCCATGCAGAATTAGAGAAGTCCTCCTGGAATGGAGGGGAATGATAGGGAAACCACTGCTTCTCTGCAATCCAAAATTAGCACACCTGCATTCAGAAGGTGGGACAATATATTGGCCATCTCCAGCTCTCCACTTTTCCCTACCCATGATGTGCAGCCATGTCTGTAGGTGTTTTAGGGGTAATCTCACACACGGTTACAAAAGCCTAACGCTCCAAAAGCACAAGTGGTATTTAACCACCTTTTGACCTGAGCTGAAGTTCTGATTCGGTATTATGAAAAACCATTTGCCTACAGGGAGACTGTTTACGATAAGCGTGTGTTGTTTTGTTCTACTGTGCTCATTAAACTTAGTATTTCCTAAAAGTGATGACTGTAACCAGCATGGTTGTCAGATGTTTATTCATCAGTTAAAAATGCTGAACACAGCATCAACAACCAAATTACTTATAGTTTCAGAGCTGTTTCAACCAACTGCTCAGCAGTCCAGTAGTATATCAGTGTTTATTATCAGTTTATTATCACAACTTTACTGAAATTATTTTCCTTCAGTCTTAACAACCTGGTGTATTTTCCTTTGACATAAAAACTCCTTAAAACATCCAATGCATTCTCTCATAAAGACTTGAGTAATTGCAAAAAAACTCTCATATGGTAGATTAATTTGTTAATACTACTGAGGCAATTGTACTCTTCAGTAGTTAAAAAGAATGGCAGGAAGAGAACATAAAATTTCCTCTGCATTGCAATGACCTCAGGGAAAGTCTACACCCATATTTCAGTGTTATGTTGTAAGAAAAAAAAAAAAAAAGCTATTGTGCCAGAATGTTTCCAGGGATATTTTCTCCAAACACCACACCAATGGAAATGAACTGCTGCCTGTATGAAACTTTTCTAAGTTACCTTTGAACATTTTAAGCATTGTGATATGACTTACTCACACACACATAGCACTTAAAGAAACACCTGACAGAAACTCACCACCTGAGACAGGCTTTACTGGAATCTGTTTTACAAAAAATTTGGTAAGGAAATAATTTCCATTTAGCTTGTTGAATTAATTGCAATTTTCCAGTTAGTTGCTATGTTGTTGTTGCTCTGACTGTTCTTCCTCCTAATGCTCTTCTGTGAAGAAAAAAACAAAGTGCTCTTGTGTGCATTTACTATATAATGTAGTTGTTCCCTGTATAATGTGTACCACCTATAACATCAAATCAATGAAAATATTAGTTCCTTGCATGCACTTCACTATGAAATGCAAACTCATTAGCTCCTCATAGCACGATTGCAATGTTGATGCAGTAACATTTTTTTCTTTACTTGTCATACACCTCTTAGAGGCAATGTAGCAGGAATTTGGATGTGATCATCATTTTAAATGGCTTCTCTGACATAGGGAAATGAGAGATGTGATAATTACTGAATGCTATTATCTTTAAGAGAATTCATTTCCTGAGCTGATGGAGTATCCCCTAATAAATAAATGCACTAGAGCATAAAACAGAAGATTAAAAGCTGTATCACTTGTCAAAATTCATGGTTTTTTAAATGTCATAATGTTTACTCCGTGTGGGAGCATCAGCTTCAGCTGTATAGGGCTAAATGAAAGTTTAGCCGAAAACAGTATTACTCACAGTGGTCATGTATGATTTCTTTCAGTCTGCTACTTCTGACCGTCTCCACTGCCAAAGAATTTGTTATAGAGGTAAGGACTAATTAATATTGTGACAAGGTTGATCTCTGTAGTTTGGTGGTACTAGTGAGACCCCACCTGGAGTACTGCATTCAACATGGGAGTCCTCAGCACGGAAAAGACGTGGACCTGTTCGTCCAGAGGAAGCCATGGGCCATGAAGATGATCAGAGGGCTGGACACCTCCTGTGTGAAGACAGGCTGAGAGAGGTGGGGCTGTTCGGCCTGGAGAAGAGAAGACTCCAGGGAGACCTTATAGGACCTTCCAGTACCCAAAGGGGTTACAAGAGAGCTGGGAATGAGCTTTTTCCAAGGTAGTATAGTGACAGGACAAGGGGGGATGGCTTTAAACTGAAAAAGGGTAGGTTTAGATTAAATATTAGAAAGAAATTCTTTACTGTGAGGGTGGTGAGGCACTGGCACAGGTTGCTCAGAGAAGTTATTGATGCCTTATCCCTGTGAGTGTTCTGGATGGGGCTCTAAGCAACCTGGTCTAGTGGAAGGTATCCCTGCCCATGGCAGGGAGGTTGGAACTGGGTGATCTTTAAGGTCCCCTCCAACCCAAACCATTTCTTGAATCTATGATCTTGTTTATAATATTAACAGAAATTGAAGGAAGGCATACCTAAGGTATGGTTCAGAGAAGGCCTTTCTGTTAAAGTGGACATAAAAATGAAAAAAAACCAACACAACAAATAGAGCAGAGATTCGAAAGCAATTTCCCAATATGATAGTGTTGTTCAATTATACTACTGTCTAAAGGCTGAGCTCTCTAAAGGGAAGAGAAATATGTTAACATGTATTTGGATGTATCTTTGCATGCTCTGTTGGAAGGCTTTGTCACTGTATAATTTCAAGCTGGTCACAGATCAGACAGGGGAAAAGTCATAAGAGGAAATCATCCAAATTCTTTGTGGCCTTTTACTTCCAGAACTCCAAGTAGCTTTGAAGAGATTGATGGTGGCCAAAACTACCCACATACCCAATTGGCTTAGCACCACTGTCATCTACCCCTCAATTCTGCTCATTTGACCATATTTCTTGTTATCCCCTGTGCTACAGGGAGCTATTCACACACATTCATACACAAAAAAATTATTGGAAAACAAAGAAAAATAACAAAAACTTACAGAAAATGTAGAATTATGCTTTTTCCATAATTCTGGAGCATCCAAGAAACGCTCCAGACCACATGATGAACTGTCCCGAGTCAGCCTGGTTGGAGAAGAAATACGGCAAGCAGATGATTTACAGGTTGAAGTGTCTGCTGAATGTTGCCCTTGCTGGAGCCTTGAGCACATTTCTGCCTTTAGGTGTCACTCTTCACCTGTACCGTGCATCCTCTTTGCTGAAGGGAGCTGTGTCTGTGTCACACAAGCTGAGTGAAGAAAAATTCCAAGGCTGCCGTGTTGCTACAGCTCTGCAACACCACATTTAGAGGAGCAAGATGAGCGCAATATTAACCTGAGATAAGGGATCTGATCTAACACGGAGCAGCAGCTGGGATAACCAGGATTGTCTTCCTGGTTTAAAAAAAAAGGAAAAACTCTTTGCACTGCACACGCTGAGTTTTTTTTTTTCTCCCCAGTTACTGGTGATTCCATGAATTAGCCACAACGCTGTGCAGATGTGATGTACAATCACAGTCCTGCTGGATTTTGTGCTACTTAACAGTGCTACTGAATTCTTGGCAGCATGTGAATGTTTACCTTTGTGGTAAATGCTTAGAAATCCTATGATAAAACTGACGGACAGCTTGGTCATGCTGTCAATTTGTTCATGCTAGCAACTATGGCCAAAAAAGAGAAATTAAAACTTCCTTCATATATGTCAGAAATCACATGACAATGTGGGCAAATGAATTAAGTTAGCAATACATACAGAAATTTTGTTGCCATGTCCACTAGACCTGCCTTGTGCTTGAGACACAATGCCAGAAATCTGAAATTGGTGAGTACAATTGTGCATAAACCTGACCAGCATTCTCCCACTGACCCACCTGCAGTCAGTAGCATGGTGTTGTGTTATAGAGTTGTTCGAGATGTTACTTTTCTCCTTTCTGGTGAAAAAAAGATGGGAGGTATGCATATTGCCAAAAAGAAGTGTTTTCCTTTTTGCAAAGAATCACAATCATCCTTCAACTAACTGACATTTCAGAAAGATGTAGACTAAAAACTTCAAGGTACTCCTACTGTGAGAACACGGGTATGCACTCTTACCTGTTACATGGAATTAAGCTTTTGAAAAAGAATTTGTATAATGTTCTGGTTGCTTGGAGCTCTGAAATACAGTGGTATTCAGACATTACCTTGGACTCCTGAAGTATTTCTCATAATGTTCATTGATTTTAAAACGGAACTTCATCCTTTAGTATCAAAGATAATTTCCATTATTGTCCAGTGATAGATATGAAGTAGAGACAGGAATAATTTCACACATTTTAAATATAGCCTGGAGAAATGTTAAATGCTCCCATTGTTACTGCCAGGCTTATGATGCAAGAAGGGCTAAAATCTTCCAGACAGCAATAGCCAGCCATTCCCCATAATGGGACTTAATTAACAAAAACCCCAGTCTACCCATTAAATAGACATATTCAGAAAGAGAGCTAATTTCTATTTTGTATGTAAGTACTCCTGGAATGTGGACAGAACATCACATGGAAGCATCAAAAGACAAACAACACTTACTGCTTCCCAGCAGTCAATTTCAAAATAAGACAAATACATTAGGAAATTGGTATTAATTTAACCAGCTAAATTTCCTCCTTGGCTTCTCACACTATATTGACAACTATACTTTCTTGGAGGCAGAGTAGTTTTACAGTTCAGGCTCCAAGCTGTACCATTAACAGAGAGGTTGGGAAAGTGTGTTGAAAAGCAACACAATTCCAGCCAGAGGACAGTGAATGAACCCTGCAGAATTGTTGCTTTCTAAGCACCAGCACAAACCAGCAGAAACAGTAAACACTGAACAGCCTTCAGCAGCAGGTTCCACGGGAGAAGTAAAACTTGAACTCTGCCATCAAACTAGAAATCAAGTGCCACATAGGGATTACAGTAGACATAAGTACTGTGAGGGGACCATGGACTGGACTCAATGCATCCAAATAGGCCTCACAGCACCACAGTAAATGTTCATCAGCTTGAGCACAAGGTTGTTCACTGACCTTCATCCCCTTTGTTTGCCTCCAGCAGAGAGGGAGTTTTACAGAGGCACTCAGATCTCCTTCCGCACAGACGAGTCCATTGATCTCCTACAGCTCATCAACGTCTGACACGTACAGCCTCTCACCACACAGGAGATGTTCAGGCCAACACACAAGCTGACTGATGAAAAATTCCAAGGCTGCTCTGAAGCTATGAAAGGCACTTCCCTTGAATACCAAGGAGCATTACAGGAAACATTCCTGTTCATATACAACTTCAGATTTTCTGGAATTTAGGACTCTGGGTTATGTGAAACTAAATCATAGATACAGCTTGAGATCTGGCTTAAATTATGTGCACCACGTGTGCAGTGACATAGATCACTGGAACATGGTAGTAAAAATTTTGACTCCTGAAAAGGACTAACCTCTCAAAAAAGAGGACTCTTGTGGGGTCTGGTTACACCAGGTGCTGCAAAGCATCCTGGGAGTTGTAGTTCTAAGTACTCTGTCACACATGCTCTGTTGAATGCTTGTATGGGATTGGCTTAAGAAATTACCTGTGTGATGTGGCAACATTTGAAACTGCTATATAAGCTGGGACTCCTTGAATAAAAAAGACCTCTTGTTACACACCACGTTGGTGTCACTATGGTCCCCATGGGACTTATTATTTATTATATTAATAACTGCTACATATGGCGCCCGGAACAGGGACCTAAGCCTTATCCTGAATCAGGAAGAAATACGGACCAGACGTCAGGTACCAGCCTATATTTAACGCTGAGGGACGTCCGCCGTGAAAAAGAAATAAACGCCAGGTACCAGAGGAAAGGAAACTCTGATGGGCGTAGGCGGGAGAAACCGCGATTGAGCTCGAAAAAAGACCTGAATTCGGTAGGAAATTGCCTACGTTTTGAGAGGACGCTCTCGAGAAGAAAAATCTACGTCCCAGGTGAGAGGGCAGGAGAAAAAAGAAAAAGAGAAAAAATGAAAATTCTTAATTCACGTGAACCGCAGAATATTGCAAAAGCCTTAAGCTTAATATTGAAAAAACTTTGGAGACAAGTTAACAAACATAAAATAGCTGGACTTTTAAAACTGATGAAAATAACTGTTTTGGGACTGCTGTTATTTACAATTCTTAGTAAAATTGCTTAGAAAGAGGAGTGAAGAAACAGAGAAAAAACAGAAGTAAAAAAGGTGGACACTTTAAAACCCTCGCAAGAGAACTCGTCCACAGAGAGAAACTTTGGATCTTCCCCTCCCCCAAACATTGTAAAGCATGGAACTCCACGTGCTACTGCAGTCTGGAAAGGGGGAGGGGGTCCGAGAGCACGGAAGAAAAGCCTTAGAATATACCTTTTTGTGCTGAATTTTCGCGGATGCGTGAATTCCGGGAAGAAGGCGCGTGTCGCGGATTGTATGACTGGTAAAATGGGAACAAACTTTGAATCCCCAAGCCATTAAAAACCTGCAGACACGTGGAGACCACGCCGGAGCATGGGCGGCTCCATCTTGCCCATGCCGAGAGCAGGAGGTAGTGCCTTCTCTTCCTGTCTCGTGGCTATGTTGTAGACTGCTTCTGCTGGAGGCATGCATGGAACATGGTCCATGCTGGGAACCGGTAGCTAAGCAACAACTGCTATGCCTATCAGCAACAGCGGCGCGATGTTTAAAAAAGATACGTGATAGCCGCTCGACGTTGCGAGCGGCGAGGCCGGCGGCGGGCACAGAGCGCGGGGCACGAGGCTGTCAGGACGCTCGGCAGCCGCAGCGAGTCAGGCCGGGGACGGAGCTGCGCACGGCTCCGCAGGACTGCGGCGGCGGGCGGCGACTCCGGCCCCCCCAAGCCGGGCGGCTCCGGGACGGTAGCGGCTGGTGTCGACCAGGCTGCGGCGGCGATTCCTGCGCAAACCCAGATGGCAGCGGCGGCGACACCACCGGAGCGGCGGGCCTGGCGCACAGCGAGAAGGGGACCGGACTGCCGGAGCGGCACCGCCGCGGGACGCCTCTACCCGGAGGCCGCAAGCGGGCCGAGGCGCGGCTGAACGGGAAGCGGTGACCCGAGCACGGAAGCCCCGCCGCAGCTGGCGGCGACTCCCGCCGTGCCCCCGACCCGCGTAGAGCTCTCGGCGGAGCTCCGCGTGGAACCCCGGGCCGGGGGGGTGGCCGCCGTGCCTGAGGAGAAGCTGCGGGGCGGCCCCGTGGCCATCCCGAGCGGCCGAACAGGCTTAAGCCGGGACTGTGACACAAGTTTGTAAATGCAGCTGGGGCGGCGTGGCAGCTTCGGCAAGCACGTGTCGGCGGCGCGGAGCTGCGAGGCCTTCGCCGCCCGCCTGCACCTGGAGCGCAGGCAGCCCGTAGTGACGGCCGGGCCGGGCCGGGCCATACCTAGAGCTGACGGCCGCGTCCCACTACACGAGCCAGCCCGCCCGTGCCGCCGCTCCCCTGACGCGGACCACGCAGCCGCAGCAGCGCGGCCCGGGACAGCCGCACATGCGGCACAGCGCGGCGCCGAGCCAAGGCCCGGCGCCGATGACCAGCGGCATGGCCCCCACCGTGAAAGAGCCGGGCCATGGCCGCAGCCACTCCGGCTCCTCCGGGAGCCTCAACAGTGACAATGCCGCCTCCCCACTCCCGTGAGAGAGGCGGCGGCGGCCCGGGCAAAGACCCGGGCTGGGACCAAAACTATACAGACACTATGATACTGACTGTTTTTACATGTTTTACATATAAGCCTTTAGAAATTATTACAAATGTTTTTGTCTAAAATAGTTTAGTTAACTGTCTTTAGTTTTCTATTTACACTAATAAGAGAAAAATTCAACATTCCCTTATTAATACATTTTTAAGTTTCTAATTTCCCTGTACCTTTGTTTAAATTACTAATAGTCACATTTACTAAGTATTGTTTAAAATTATTAATTTCTTAAATGTATCTAAATAAGTTTAAGTTTATAACTATCTCGTTTAAGTAATAATTAGCATCTTTAAGAATTTCTATTGTTATTAATTATCAGATTATAATAATAACCTACGTATTCATTTCTCTTAAGTACACACTCAAGAATATACACACTACTTACCAGTATTATACCTTTAAATTCATTAGCTTTCCATATTCACAACAAAAGAAGGGGAATAGGACAGTGAGAATATGCATGTAAATAAGTAAGTAAATCCTGAGCCAAACAACTTTCATTCTGACCAAACACTACATAAAAGTTTAAGTGGTATAGCTAGAATATGAAAACAAAGATTGCATGAATGAAAAATGATTGGGGTGGCCACCCAAATGAGTGAAAGAGAAATTGTGTGAGTGTATGAATCTATGTGAACCATTTACACCTTATACAAAATATCTGAAACGAACACACACAACAAACACTACCTCTAATACATCGCCTTAATAAAAGACAACTCAAAACATGATGTTCCTCCTTTAAACTTTTCCTTGTGTTTTAATAAAGTAAATTTTCCCCAATTATATATAAACCCTCAGATTGATAAAGGTTTTTGTTCTACCCAATTGCAAAAAACCCTTAAGTAAATAAGGTTTAATCAAGAAATAAGTTTACTATGTCAAGTGAAAAACGTTTTGTTAAGAATTGCACTGTTTTTTGAATTTACACTGTTTTGTATCTTGTTATTAATAAAAATGGGGGAATTGTGGGGTCTGGTTACACCAGGTGCTGCAAAGCATCCTGGGAGTTGTAGTTCTAAGTACTCTGTTACACATGCTCTGTTGAATGCTTATATGAGATTGGCTTAAGAAGTTAGCTGTGTGACGTGGCAGCATTTGAAACTGCTATATAAGCTGGGACTCCTTGAATAAACTCTCTCTCTCGTTACACACCACGTTGGTGTCGCTATGGTCCCCATGGGACTTATTATTTATTATATTAATAACTGCTACAGACTCTTCAGCTGTCTCAAAAGGTGTGCTATAAAACTAAAAAACCAGTCCCTATAAGAAGTGGGTCCCCCCATTTTGAACCAAGAACCACAAAGCCAAAATTCCCTAGCTACTGTAAATCAGAGATTTCTATTATATGTTGTAGTTTGGTCAATCTCTGGATATACAAGCTGGGAGAAGAATAGACCTCAAAAATTGTCTTTTTTTTAATCAAGTCAGAGCTAAGCAAAACTCGCTTTTTTTTAGCAAGTCAGCTGGGCTTAGTATGCTTAAAATTACATTTAAGTACCAACAACTCTAAGAATTTCTTTCTTTACAAAGCTTACAAGTGCTTTAATTCATTCTTTTCTACAGGGTCCTTCCCTTCAAATTGTTTCGACAGAAGGCTGATTGTGATTTTAATTTTCATCCCTAAACATGATAAATCCAAATATAAAAATGTCCTTTGTGTATTACGCTTTGACTTGCTGGGAAATATTATGGACCTAGATAGCTTGTGCAGGAATTGAAAAAAACAGAAATGTCTCCCCGAAGACAGCATCTCTCTCCTATTTGTTCTTTTTTCACCTAGAGTGAAGTGTGTTCAACTTCATAAAAAATGAGTCTCCATATAGTAACTCTGCAGTTTGCATGATGGTTTGGGGGTTATGATTTTTTGTTTGGTTTTTTATTGGGTTTGTTGATTTTGTTTAATAATTTTTAGTGGAGGTAGAGGTGGTAGAAGGACTAGCTTTTACTTGACAGACTTCCTTCATTCTGTCCAGTCATGTGGTCATTCTCCCCCCATTCCCAATATTTTTTACTCAGTCAAGCAGATGAATAGACTCTAAAGCTTCTTAAAGACAAAAAGTCTCAATCTTGTGTATCTTAAGATACCTTTATATTTATGTAGTGCTATAAATGCTTCTTAAATGAAACCCATCAGAAGGAGCTGAATTACTGAATTTAGTAATCCTGGCAACGTCCACATGTTTACAGCTTTATCTGTGTCCCCTAGAGAGGGTTGAAAGAAAAGAAACAAGAAACCAGGAGAGCTGTAGGAGCATACTTTGTATCTTCTTCATTGATACCCTTCATGCCATTCAAATAGGACTCCAGAATACACTACTTTAATTAGCAAAGCTTGTTTTAAAGTAAACAACACAAACACTCCTTATAAGACAGTCACAGTCTCCCCTGCTAGATACACAGGCTTTTTGGCAAGATCACATTCAAACAGCATGAAATTCACCCCTGTGCATGGCCCCCGGAAGGCCCTTGCACCATTTTATCTTCCATTTAGCTGCTCTGGTTAGGAGCAAGTGGTTTGTGGGATAAGGACGGAGGTTCACTATGATTTTCCTCCAAAAAAAAGAGATGGTCCAAATCCACATCCGTAAAGATCAGCAGTTTAGCCACTATAAGGTCATAAAGGTGTAATATAGGCGTCATGCATAGAGCACATACCATATTTCAACTGAGTCCTGTCCCTGCATGACTTTGAGCCCCAGTGAAAGTACAGATCCACAGCACATCCACAATTAAGCCCTCAGTCATTATATTTGCTGCGTTGTGCTGTTTACTGGAAACATTGCAAAGTCATTCAACTGACAGGAGTCATGACAGCAGTGAGAAGAGTATCCTCGTGAGGAAGCTCTGACAGGATTCCTTTTGACACATGGGAGAACATGGGAGTCCCATCTTAGTTTAGTAATTGCTAAACAAACAGAAATTGGAAATCATTAATGTGACACTGACCCATAAAACACTGATCACTGAGGCCCTGTTGTCCCCTGTGGAACAGGGAACAACAGATGGTCAAAGTAAACAGGGTAAGAACAAAACAATATGTAAATAATGTTGGTTCCTTAACAAATGTCTTACGGTAGTCCATTTAAGCTGACATCGGTTGTTCTTTTCAGCTATAACCGTGCAGCAAAATCAGACATGTCTCCTCTTCCAGTCTTGATACTGAGCTTTTGTTGATCTTCTTTTGTTAGTCAAGGGCTTTTTTCTTTTTTTTTCTTTTTTTTCTTTTCTTTTCTTTTTTTTTCTTTTTTTTTTTTTTTTACAACTACATTTATCAACACTGATACATTACAGATCTTGTTAGTTATACTTTGAAGTCTGATCATGCAGAACTACAGGCAGGTGCAACTTAGATCTTATTATAGGATGGACATGGCAAGGTGAACAGTTGTTTTTGCTAGTTAAGATCTGGAGCTTTGTTACTGTTGTGGCTTAATGTATACTGGCCATAAGTCCCACTTACCCAATTTACTAAACATACATGATTCTATATGTACACTGAAACTTCCAGCACCCTCCTTTATCAGCAGGTGACTGACTTAGGAGAAAGTCAGAGGTCAACCATATTTAGGCATACGGTGGCCTGATTGTAAAAGATTTTAACAGAAATAGCATATTGGATTATTACATATTAGTTACAGAGGAAGGGAAAAAATAAATCAATACAACTATTTACATTATGAATATCTTGCTTTCCAGAAGACAAGAATGGCCCTGTTCAGTGAAAATTAGCAAAAAAGACCTGTCTGAAATGACAAGCATAGTAGGGATACATTTATTTCCCAAATTGACCGTGTCTTCCTTCAATATTTGCTTTTCAGCTTTTCACTCAAATAAAAAGGCACCATTAGCCTCAACTGAAGTTTTTCAACATTCTTTTGTCAAATCAAACCCTCTTTAAAATTCAAACTTGCCATGGGTCAATGAGCCTGAACATGCATTATGTTAAACATTTCACCTCTTGCAATCAATAGTTAATTAAAAAAAACCAAACCAACAACAAAAAAGAGAAAAAAAAAATCAGGCCACACTGGCAAGTTCCTAATATACCAAGAGGATTCCACTAAATTCCACTGGACAGGTCTGTTTTCCAGCTCATCAGTGAAGATGACACATTCACCATTCCCCTGCCTCCCCCAAGCATCTTACTAATTAGGACATTACATATTTGTATAATATTCAAACCCACTGCACAATGATTTTCTTTGTGTGTGTGAAAAAGATAACCTTGAACTTGCAATTTGTTAACTCTGTCCTTTGTAAAGTGGTGGAAGTTCAAATAAGCACAACCATCAGATTCTTGAAGATGTGTGGTTAAATTACAACTACTCTCTTTATCCACACTGAGTATGAGTAGAACAGAAGTCCTGAAAATCACATCCCTGTATGCACCCTCTCTGTCCTACAAACACATACAGAAGCAAAGAAAAAAAAAGACTAAACATAGAATGAACAATTAACTCAGATTTTTTTTTGCCAGACTATGAAAAGAAAACTCTAATTCTTCCCTGCAGGTGTTCTTTTGTATTGCTCTCCCTGGAAGCACAAAGTTTGTTGCAAAATGCCTTATTTGCTTGGTTGGTTTTGCATGTTTGAATTCACACAAAATTTTAACATCTCAATAAGCATGAAGAAGTATAAACAGGTCTGAAGCAAAAGAAATTTTTGATCCTTTGAAATACTATAAAGTTTTTAATATAAATAAGCTAACACTGCTTATTGAAGATATTTTGAATTAAAATATTTCAATTACATTTCACAATAATTTCAGGATACTCAAAACAAATTTTTTCTTTAACAAAAAATTTGGGAGATTTACTGAAAGTGACTTTATCAGGCAGTTCTAAAATTTGCTACTAGTACACTTTTCATGAGAAAATATGGAAAAGAATTGGAAAAGAAACCACTGGTGCTCACTGACAAATTTATAATACAATCCGAATTAGTTAAGTAGCACTACTTTAGAAAACTCCCTAAAGGCACTGCAGCAGGTCTCATTTCTTCAGTATCATTAGCCCAAATTTTGATGGTAAAGCAATATATATGAAGATAAAACCAAATTGGTTATAAGTTTGGAAGAAGGACATAGTCACATGATCATCTATCTCGTGTCACCTTCGGTGGCCAGTGCTGTGCAGGAACTGGGGATTTCCAAAGGAAAATCATCAGTGCATTAGGGTTTGGAAAACCTGATCAGGCTTTCTGTAGCTTTTGTTGTTTTTAAAACAAAAACATTACCGCACTTGCACTCCAATTTAAGCTCCGTTTCATATAATGCAAGCTTGCTAAGATTCCTGAATCTATGCCACGGAATTCTAGATAATAAGGGGGCATCATCAACCACAATGCAATTCCCACAAATCAGTGTATGACCAATTCAAATATCTGAACTCTCTAAAGCTATATTACATTTTAATGGAATATAGTCAAAACTCAAAACTCCAGTTACCAAGTCAGTATCCGAATACTCTTTTCAAAAATTCCCCAAAATTTTGGACTGAAAATGTATATAAGCTTGCAACAGCTCGTAATAAATCAATACCTCATTCTCATTCAAACTCAGCAATGCAAAAGAAAATTGACAAAGGGTCTTTTAAGAACCATTCTGACCTTTTTCTTTTTTTTTGTTCCTCATTCTATCCAGAAGTACTCCACCTGAAAATAAAGCAGGAATGTTTTGCAGCAACTTTCCTCTGCACCTTCTCAATGCTATTTCTTGCAGCTAGTGCTCTGAGCAGCCACTGATAGTTAAAATGCTTCTGCTGCTCTTCTCACCCAGTTCATACATGACTTAAGTAAGCCATTTGGGACAGAATTTCTTTGGGGATTCAGGCACTTAAGATATAAATAGGCTCTCGGGCATATTTTCAAAAATACCAAGGTGTCCAGCTGCCCTTCAGGATGATGCCATTTCTGGCGTAGGGTCTCTGATTGCCCCTTTAGTGCTTAAATACCTTGGAACATCTGTCATAGATCTCTTGCTTCCCAATTTCCTTCATTTCCTTCCCAATTTCCTTTCATCTCTGCAGTGGTGGCAATCATGCTTACAACTGCGAACCTCAGTGAATTTAGTGAAAATTGTTGCTCAAGTACTACATTCAGTAACATTTTAAACAGAAGTAGATTTCAAAGATCAATGGCAAAATAAGAAAAGCATTTATCATTTTTAAGTTGAACAAAATGTTCAAATAAAGGGGAATACACTTGAAGAGAAGGGTATCATAACTTCTAGAATCAGAAAATAAAATTTGTTTCCCTTAAGACAGCCTCAGAACATCATCACTATAATCTTTGATTCAAGAGTACATGCGTTATTGTACCATATCAGCTTGACAGCACCAAACCCCTGGCACAAAGCAAAACAAAGGATGCTATTCCTGCTTGGTGGTTGCTACTTCAGTTTGGACATATAAGCACCAGAATTGTAAAGAACTAATGCTTTTCTTCATTGATGGCTTTTTTTCTAGTGACCAATGTGGACATCTCCAAGTTTCCTTCCCCAGACAGAGCTTCCCATAAAGGAGACTAATTTGTAGACAAAAAGAGATGCAGTAATTCCTTTAGGCCCCATTTCAGCAAGGCACTTAAGCACACACTGATGTCGATCATTGCTGAGCAAAGGACAAAAGCACATGCTAGTGAAAATTATGTATGCATCCCTATAGTCTCCATCAAGTGTTTGAACAAGCACTGGTGCTTAGCAGAATCAGGGCTGCTGGGAATAAAGCTATATAACTCCTGTGATGGGGGTTCATTCAGCACCTAACAAATTACATCTTCTGTGGTTCTCCACCCAGCCTTCATGAACCCAAACAAGACTGAATTATACCATGGGACCAAGAGTATGTTTTTTGGCTTCAACAGATGAAACATGGGAGATCTACAAGTATCCATCTACTACAAATGGCTTCTCTGCTATTGCCTATGTCACATCTGCATAATACCACTGGCAATGAACTGTGGTTACTCCACATTTCTACAGTTTACACTGGGGGTGTGTTTGCAGTTCCTTACATACAGCTTTGCCTCTTTGAGACACTTGGTTGAGTCTTGTTTAAATAACATACCCAAATGGTGCACACTAAGGAATGTAAAGCAGATAGTAGTTACCTGAATATTATTAATATGTATCTATGATGAATTAAATCTGGAGGTGATACATTTCATTATTGCTAAGAAGTCACCCTTGGTGTTATTGCCTACATACCTACAGAGCTTTGCTGTTAACCTTTTAATATTTCCATGATCATTGGCTTTGAAGTGAGAGTTACATCACTAATAATGACTTGATGTTTCATGGCTTAAGAGAGAATATTGCTAAATAAATTTAGCAGTAGTAAATTATTGCTTTTAAAATTACTGCTCTGAGTTTTTAGAAAATGATCAACGTAATTTTATTCTCAAAAAAATTTTGATAAAAATCTACCAAAAATATAACCAGGGAAAAAAACCCACTTCCCATAGCAATTCTGATACAGCTCAGACTTACCAAATCTGAAATTATTTTATATCCACTTAATTTTTATCTCCCCTTCTCCCCACCCTGGGGACAAATCTTTTCTTCCTTTCTCCCCTTTGAATAAAATCTGACTTGATACTCAATTTTTTTCTCCTACCACAGAATGTCAGGCTTGTAAGCCACCCAATAGAACAGTCCTGTTTTGGTAGAATTTTGAATACATACATAAGAATTAGTGAATTTAAAATATCCCCTAACATATTCTAAACAGTTTCTCTCTCCGACATTTAGAAAAGCATTAGAGTACAATTTAGCTCATTTCAGTTTACATGGCACACTTTGGTAACAGGACAGATTTTTCAGATTTTAGTTAATTTCCAACTCAGGTAACAATGACCTTGCAGTGGAGAATGCTAATTGCTGTTTTGGCTGGAAAAATATTCAACTGTTATGAAATTCTGTGTGGACTCTTGATATTCTCTGGTAAAAACACTTGCTGTTACTTACCATTGGAAACCCCGTGGATTATTACCTTTGGAACTTGTCAAAACCGCCTAAGACCCCTGACTGCACCCCTTTCATCCCAGCGCACCAGCTGACTGATAACCTTTGTTATTTACTTAGAAAATAGGAATACTAGACCCCTGCACTCTGTGGTTCTTTTCCATGTAACACAGCTGCTAAAACTTCCTGGGGAGTCTGATGATTTGTCACGAGCAAATGAACAGCCAAAAACACCTAGAGAAGGCCTGTTCTCTTAGTAGCAGAGGTCCCTGCTACAGAATGATTTAAACAACCTCTAAGCTGCAAACATACACTGAGGGGGAGTGGGCCACAAATATCCTTTCTCTATCTAACCTAGTAAAGTCCTAGACATAAAATAAAAACAAGTTGTTGCAGGTCCTTTTCATTATCATATATCATAATCTGCTCATTCCCCAGCCCTCTAACTTACAAACATACCTGTAATTCATAATAGCGAGCCTGTCTATGACCTAAGATGATAACTCACAGTGCCAGGAAAAGTTCCTTACTGAGATAAATCTTTCTGGGCTTAGACATGCATAAAAAACCCCTTCATTCTTGTTCCCTGTAGCTTGCAAAGATACATGTGCTTCCTTTTAACCTGGTCTCAACTTGGCATATCTGCTCTAAAAATCAGAACAACAAGTCTTAACATTCACAAACTAACATTTTTCTATGAAGCTCTGTGGCTTCTTCTTTCAGTAAAACTGCTTATTATTTCAAAATATATATACAACTCTCAGCAGAAATTTTGGTGCTACATCTTCAAGTGTCTGAGGGAGACACAGTTCTATGTGGTTATTTACACTTCCACAAGTCCTCATACAAGATATGCAACCTCATCAATGAACAAACAAACAGAATATATACTGGTAATATCACATATGTGTAGTTATGCACTTTACCTGAAATGGGCCATTTATGGTTGTGGAATGCACACTAAGTACTTATGCAGATGTGTGTGTTCCTGTGGGCACACAGCTGCATACACTGACAGAATTCTCTTGGCACCTGTGTGTATGTGCTATTCCTATATGAAGAAAAATGCAAGTATATCCCTGTCTGCCTCACTGGGCAGACAACAGAACAGAGAGTGAAGGCAGATACACACTCGTATGTTTAAGAGTGGCTACTGCACACCTTGTCATGCCAGTGTGGAAAGGACAGTTGCAGGTTGCTGGTTTTGCAGCCATTCATTTTACATCTTGTGGGGAGGGGGTTAAAAAAATGATTTTTCGATTCCTTTTTTTTTTTTTACCCCCCTGATAAGCATCACTGGAAGAAGACCAAAGCAGAGCAACTATAAGTTAAATATACACTTGAGCTTAGCTGTGTTACATAACTCTGTAGGAGAAGCAGGCTGAAAAGATTTTGCTTGTTTGTTTTGTTTAAATCTTTGTGTTTATTATTTCTCTTTCTTTTCATCTCTTAACTCCCATTTAATTTTTTCCTCCTAAATGATATCATCCTCTGAAGAACGTTGGGTTTCGCAGGCAGGCGGCTAGTCACCTGCAACAACCGAGAGGTCCTGCAGAAGCTTCCAGGCTGCTGTCCGTGTCAGACGCCAGTGTTTGATCCGTGGACATGGATGAGATGTCATTGACAGATGAGGATGGAGGGAGGCTTTCACTGCTGTTCACTGCTGCACCTGTGCTACGAAAACGAACACCAGTGTGATTAAACCTGAAACCCCGGAACGTATCAGATTTTAAAAAAGCAAAGGATACTTACCCTGTGGCAACAGGCATGTAAATACACAGACCATTTTAAACAGTGGCAAACATTAGCAGAAAATGGGCCATACAAAATTTAGGCATTGGAAAATATTAAATATTTTACCAGGAAATCTCTCCCTCAACAGTCTGTTTTGAAGAGTTACAGCTCATAACACTAATATTCAAAGCTCCAGATGGGAACTGCTTTCTATTCTTGTAGTAGTACAAAGATATTATGGCATCAGAACTACCCTTAAATTAGTTTAATCTCCTGATATGTTGGGAAAATAAAATAGTTGATTTACTAGGGGCTGCAAAAAGACCTTATGACGTCTGGCTGCTGACTACAGATAGCAATCATCTATATTTTCTGGTAGAAGACTTGTTTTTCTAAGAGTTAATTACATGTACCTCATTCAGGTACTCATTACATATATCTCAGCATCCAGTACAACTGTTATTCACGTTTACATGTTATGTGACATTTCATGAAAATACTAATCAATCAAGACAACTGCATTTATGTGTAGTCAATATATGACTGAATTTATCTATATTAATGACTAAACAGTATATTACCCTTCTAAATGTTTACTGTGCTGGACAGAAATCTACCATTAAGTCATGGATACTGTCCCAGGAATCAAATGGAAAGAATTCTGGTAGGTTCAATAGACGTTTGATCAAACTGTTGCTGTGAAACTTTCTTTGATGAATGTACAATCCACTTAACTAGGCAAAATAACTGAAGAAATAACTGCAGAAATTGTACAGGTGAAGATTTTGTTAAACTCTGTCTGATTCAGCACCACTGAATGCAATATATTGTTTTCAGCAAGCATCAATTCAGCCCGTAAGTTTCCGGAAATTGCTTTTTTATGGTTATTCCTAGCTTTCAGCACAATTCCACATGACACAACACACAGACATGATAGCTGCTGTTGCAGGCCCAAAGCTCCCAGACTCAAAAAATACCCACAAAATCTAATGAAAATCACACTAAACATACATGACAGAACTAGAGAATTCAGCAGCACGAAGTAGCACTTATGCACTAACACTCAGAAACCCAACCAAAAGCTGTCCTAGACAGTAAGAAATGCTCAGCACCTGCCTGGTGCTACAACAGCTTGTTCCTGAAGGGATGGGTGCCAAATGAGACAGCACAGAAATGACAGAGATCCATTCGAAAGGGGAAAATGAGCCCCATTGATGAATTTGCTGTTTGACAGGAAGCTTCTCACTGGTCACAGGTTTAAAGAAAAGAGCTGAAGGTTAGAGCAGGTGAGAAACAGCTCCTGGGATCTGTTGCTGGTTCTGTCATTGACTTGACAGCTACTTTTTTAAGCCACACATCAGCTTCCCTGCTGTAAAGCAGGAATTCCTTCCTCAGAGGGCTCCTAGGAAGCACTGTTTAACATGCAGCAATAGAACTGCCTCTGAGACTTCAGTTGTGTCGTGGTTTTGCCCAGTAGCCCATCCCTGGGGCTGTGGATGGTTTTGTCCAAGTGGGTTTCCGGACAAAAAGCCAATCAAAACTTTCAGTGATGCCTTTGCTAATTACATATTTAAGAAAAACGGAAGAGAAGGTTTGGTTGTGCAGTTGAAATTAGGCAGCCATGTAGGAGAGAGGTGGCAAGCCCCAGGTGGGGGCAAGGCCCCCTCCCTCCCCGGGCCAAGGGGTAAGTGTAGCACTGAAGCCCCCCTTTTCTTTTGTAAGAGAGTGAAGAAAAAAAACTTTAGAAAAAGACTAATTGCTTGGATGACTTGCTAAAGACTAAAGACTAAAAAATAATCCCTGCTACCTTGTAGAAGTTTGTTGGGGTGAGAAGACCCCCATGCTGTTTGTGGAAAAGCCTACACTGGAATAAGTTAATGCATGAGGAAGCTGAGACTTCATGAAAAGGACTGAAAATAAGGCAGAGACCTGTTGAAGATTTGTGACTCTAAATATGACCCTGAAGGGGATGAGGCTCACGCTGAAGCGAGATGGCTCGGATGAGATGCTGGGATCTGTATGTGGGATCCATACTGCTGCTGAAGATTTGTGACCAAACCTACGCTGGAGCACAGAACGGCTCGGGTAAGGACATTGGGATCTCAGTGAGAGATCCATGCTGCTGCTGCTGGAAATTTGTGACTTTGAAAAATAGAGAAAGCCTTACGCTGGAGCAGAAAACGGCTTGGGTAAGGATGTTGGGATCCATGAGTGGGATCCATGCTAGACTCATGCTGGAGAGGTCTATCAAGGACTGTTCTCCTATGCGTAGGGACTCCATAGGGAACAGGGGTGGACTCTTAAGCCATTATCGCCTGTAACCCTGTGGAAGAAGATCCATGGCAGGCAAGTGTCCCCTTGCAAGACCCTTCAGGACCTGGGTAACCCCCAGCCTTCAGTCTTAGCCCAGGAGGGGTTAGGCCCAGCCCTGGAGGACGATACAGAGAAGGAGAAAGAATTCCAGCTGCAACGAGGGTGCTGCAGAGTTACTGGAGAGAGAGTTGGAACTCCAAGAATGGAGACGGAAACTGCTTCTCGTCTTGGACTAATATAAAAGGGGGGGAGGAGGAGTATTTTCTGTAAATGCATGACACCTTTTACTTAAGTAAGATTATTGTAGATATAGTTCTTTAGTAGTTTTTACTGTGCTAGTAATAAATGCTCATACTTTTTTCCCCAATCCAGTCTCTTTTGTCTGCATAAACCTTCTCTCAACTGATTGGTAATTGTGTGAAGGGTGTAAAAGCAAATTGACCCAGGGCAAAACCATGACAAGCTGAGACTTCAGCTGTGAAGAGGTACAGATTTGAGGTGAAATAACTGAAAAGACAACTGCAAATTTTGCTGTTTCCAAAAAAAATGTAACACCCTGTGTCTGTCTTGGGCATTTGGTCAGCTTCTTATAAATTGTGTAAACAGTAACTATTGATATTGAATGTTACAATGCTTGGCAAGTCCATCAACTGCTTAATTTAGATTTTGCACATGATAGAAGAGGGCTAGAAAGGGTATCCAGTAGTTCCTGGGTGATAGCAACAAAACTGACCAAATCAGACAGCAACTGAAAGCCAGGAAAGGAAGAATACAAGATCAGTTTTCATCTACAAAGGGAACGCTAAGAATAAGCTGTGCTATTTACTATATTCCATATCCAGAAATGAGAAGACAATTGAAAATGTTAGGTATGAAACTACAGCTGGGTAGTGAAGGTTAGGGGAGAGTGTGAGAGGAGGTTAGTTAGTACGGACAGAATTTAAGTTTAATCCTACCTAATCTACAGCCTTGTATTAAACGTTTTATTTAATGAAAATACCTACTGTTTGATAATACCAGCCAGAAACACTTTTTAAAAATGCATCAACCAAATATAAAACAGTAGTTGTAAATTGCTCCCCTATTTTTGCATAAAACAGCTTGTATCCTTTGCTTCTGTGCTTCAGAAATGACAGAAGAGTCCCAAGACTGCTAGTGAAAAGTTCCACTGCACTTCCTGGTTTAGCTTAAAATAACCAGAAGGAGACCTCAACAGAAGATTCAATAAGCATGTGTGATAGCCAAACAGTGTGTGCATTTTGGAGAGGTTACAGGTGCATAAAAGGCATATGTCTTCATGTTGTAAGAGTGTGAATTGGTCAACAATCCTGGAAGTTGATTTGTGGCTATTTCTCACATATATTGTTGCAACTAAGTTCCACTGAGAAAACTTTTATTCTAACCACTTCTATTCTCCCAGCCTAGTAATAACACGGCACAGACCCTTTGAGTAGTCAGCATGTCAGTAAAGTGTACAGCATCCGAATTTATAAATAAAATAAAAACCGTTCAGCAATTCTGTGACAAAGAAAGAATAGAAATGCAGAAACTACCATCTAAGATTGAATTCCTTGTTTAATTGTGCATGTGGGTGTGCACATGTTGCTTACATATCTATGTAACACATATATACTCACCTACACAAAAATTTTTCCACTCAATTCAGCACTGCTAATGCCTTAAATAGGTTTGGACATGATGAGCTCTGAGATAGAAGTCTAGATAAAATGTAGAGAAAAGCAGTAATTTTGAAAGACTGAAGGTAATGAAGTTCAAAGGAAGGAAGACTGATTAGGGATGTGACAATGACAGATTTTACGTGAGCTAAAAGCTGACAGAAAAAATGATGGATGAATCTGTTCTCCAAGTTCCCTGGAGAGAGGACAAGAAGAGGTGTAGCAAAAAAGACTTAGAAAAGGCAATGCAAAATGCTTTTTTGAAAATAAACAATGAAAGATCTTTTGGACAGGTAGAAGTAGTATCTGTTGGGAACAATTTTAGACACTGTTGATTTTGTTCATTGGACATGAGCATGAGGGGTACTTGAGGTTCCCCCCCCCCCCAAGCCCCACATTTAAAGCTTGTATGTTATATTAACCAATTCTTCACAGAACAAGAGATTGACACCCTGATACACAGGCACTTCAAGCAGCTGCATCAATGGGTAATTATTATCCCTTGTGCTGTCAGTTTCAGCTGTCTTCCCCAAAACTCTGATCAAGTAATCACGGAAACTAATCTCCAGCTTGCTTGCTATGATTACAATTCTTGCCAAGAACACTAACCAATGAGTAATGTGTGTGTAGATTCTCTCATTTTCCTTATGCTCAGAACAGGTGTTTTGCCTCTTTCTTTCAGTATTTCATTCAATTGAATATTTGAGTCAGTGAAGAAAAACAGGAAATCTACAGTTTCATAAAACAGTCTCATCTGAGAGCAGTTTTTAAATAGTGGCTAAATTTGTTGGTGTCTAAAAATCCAGAAATAGTCAAAGGCAAACAGCAGAAGAAATACAGGTAAGAAATTACAACTTTGTATATTTAAATGTTTTAGATAAACAATAAAAACCTTCCACACAGAAAAAACAGAATATGGAATACATAAAGAAATCCCTGGATAGTTAATGCCTGAAACAAGCAACTACAATGTTTCTTGATGCAACCACAGTGCTGCAGGGCAGAAAGATTTAAGAATGGTTAGGGCTCCAGATTACTTTTCAGTGGTGGTATCATAGTTCAGTAAATTAAATTTGCAAGTCCTGTACTTTGTTTGCTACTTGGCAAGAATGCAATGGATTGTTTCCAATATATTACTTCATTGATGTCAAA